>NC_134138.1:130050993-130354024 GCF_033958435.1 Carettochelys insculpta | reverse complement strand
ACTACCTTGTGACCACTAGGAAGCACACACAAAGACTTCAGCATTGCAAAATGAGAAGGAATTTGAACAGGTAATGGCAAAGAACGACATCATTTCCATCAGACCGCCTGATGAAGGATGCAGAAGTTGAAAAATGGATTTTTGCACCAAATAAGGGGCATAATTATCTTCTCCAAGTTATTCAGTTTGTATGAAATTGGAAGAACCCATCAGGAACCATCGTTTCTTGCCACCCAGAATTAGAGAGAACATCTCAATGACTCACAGTGCTAGAAAACTGTGAGCTGTGGTTGAGACACAGCATCAGATGGGAGAAGTAGAGGTTGCTTTCTAAGTAAAGGGCTGGTCGATAGTGTGGTCAAATCAGGGCTAGGCCAGAGCATGGGTGAGCTGCTCTGTTCCCAACTAGTATAATGTCCATCATGATTATAGACAACCAGGGTAGTTAAGAGCAAATAACTAATTTAAAGATTGTCAGGAAAACATTTTGATGAAGGAAAGTTGGGTGCTTGATTAACTAAAAATGGCTATGGAGTGTATCTGTTTTCCTCGAAATTTTTCATTAGAATACCAAAAATCTGAACACCAATATTTTTTGTTCCCAACCTAATTTTTCCCCTCCAGTTTTTGGCAGCCACAATGATTATTTATTTATTATTTTGGCAGTTTACAAGTTCATTTTTAATAAAACATCAACATTTCACACAGACGCCAGTAGCTCTGTAATTTTCCAAGCAGCTCTTCATAGAACTAACCTCATTCCACCCACAGTGTCAGGGAGCCTCAGACGGCTAATTTGCATCGCTCTCTTCCTCTGCAATGCTCACCAATTCCCCTGTAATTTCACATGCTCCAGCTGATCCCCAAATTTTTTTTTGTCTGGGCAGCCCTAGCAGAAAAAGAGATTTTTGGAGCCTGATTTCCCACTACTTGACGCCTTATATAGTTATTTATACTTGTGCTGAATGATGTGTAACATGTCACTGTTCTGATGTGGCACCATTTTACTCTCACTTTGCTCAAGAGTATAAAACTACACAGAGGGCAGGGCAATGGAGAATCTGACCCCTGGTGTTGAAAAATTTCGTAGTCATGGTCTTCTTAATTGCTATTGTTGTAAAAATCACTGTTCTGCCACATGAGCTGCAAGTATATTTTGTTGTCCTTGCTGAGGAGAAATGCTGTTTTCAATGTGGTTATTTTGCTGGAGGATGCTAGTGGTGCAGGTCACATAATAGAGAGTGGCATCAGCGGGCAGGCTTTGCCAAAGTGTGCCTATTAGAGGGCCCAAAGCGGGGAAGGGAACAAAGATACATGTGTAGCTCCTTTATGTCCTGACTCCTGGGACAGAGTGTGGCCAAAGGTTGTTCCTGAAGCACAAGGGTGCAATGGAAATCAAGCCTCCCACTTCTACCCATAAGAAAAGTATCATGCACCACCTGCATATCACATAACTATGATAAACAACAGCATGAGCTGGGACTATCTTCTCTAGGACTATATCCCTTCATCATTATCATTTTAGAATGGATAAGGACAGAGAGATACAGAAGTAAACAGAGGTTCCCAACTTGGGCTTAAGGAACCCCCAACCATAAATGATAAAAAAACGTACAACCAAATAGCCAGCAGAACACAAACACCCCCTTTCCTTAACATCACTGAGCGGATGGAGGAAAGAGGTGTGTAACTAGATGATAGTTCTAGTCAAAATGGAATTATATTCCAAGCAAAAATGAGATATCTTGACCTTTGTTTTCATTCAGAATCAGAATAAAATGGCAAAATTTTCCTTTGAATGTAAATGCTGACAAAATTCTATAATTAAAACCTACACACTTTGTTTTGATAAGCTACATAAATCAGTTTTGATAGTTTACTCAATATAATATATAAAATAACTGTAGTAGATAACTAAAATAGCAATGTTAAATATTAGTACTAGTAATGTAATACAAAAATCAGAATGAAATATTTCAAATGAAGACAGAATGAAATGTAGTTACTTTATTGAAACAAAAACATTTCAACATTATCAAAACATTGAAACAGACACATTGCCACAGAGTGTTTAGATATTGACAAAACTGTCGCAAATCATATGCAAACTGTTCCTTCAAAAGTAACAGAGAGTAAGCTGTGCTAGTCTATACACTATCAAAACAAAAAGCAGTCAAGTAGCACTTTAAAGACTAGCAAAATAGTTTATTAGGTGAGCTTTCGTGGGACAGACCCACTTCTTCAGCCCATAGCCAGACTAGAACAGACTCAACATTTAAGGCACAGAGAACCAAAAACAGTAAGCAAGGAGGACAAATCAGAAAAAGATAATCAAGGTGAGCAAATCAGAGAGTGGAGGGGTGGGGGGGAAGATCAAGAATTAGACTGAGTCAAGTATGCAGAGTAATGAGACTTTAGATTCAAAGGTTCTGACAGTTGAAATAATAAAACCTGATCTGTTTTTACACTATGTCTGGTTTATGCTATGTTGATACTATAAAAAGACCTGAAAATTGAAGTAAATTATATTTACTGTAAATTTATTTTCATCCACAGTAGGGCTTCTTTCCACTGCCACAATTTCACAAAAAGCCATAGAGCAAATAAAAATTGGGCTCAGTCTTCAGTTATTCCAAGCAGAAGTCTTCATTTTTGCTTGTCTTCATTAGATCAATGTGGTTTAAGTGCAGAGACTATTGCCTTCTCCTTAAAGATATCAGTTCTTCACACTTATCATGACATGCCCTGCCTTTTTAAATGTGTCTTTTCCCCTGACAGCTCTCATAATTGTATGTACAGAAGTTCATTCAGAGAAATAATAAATTTCATTACTTGTCTGCTAGAAAGTTCTTCCGGTAACATTTAAAAAAAACATTGTGAAAACTAATTGTTGTTTTTCTTTATTGAAAATGTAACAATGTTTTTCTCATACAAACAAATCCAACTATTTACCTTAGGAAAATGGTCCACTCTACTAGGTTATTCAAATAACTGTGAGATGAGTCACTTTTACTGTGTTTTGTTAAAGGTTGAGAACAGGATAATGGCTGTTCCAGGACACCCAGGTATAATGCTGTTATCTCAAAAAGCACCTGAAGGTTGCAGTGTTGCCTTGATTATCTACAGAAACCTCTAGATACCTACAGAAAATACCTGCTTGAGTTGTATGGGTGTGCAGAGCATAGAATCATAAGAGACAACAAAGACAGTCTCTGGAGGAGTTTCTCAGACCCGGAGATGAACTCTGCATAAGTGTGAAAGTTTGTCTTGCTCACTAATAGAAGTCAGTCCAGTAAGAACTATTATCTCACTCTCCTTGTCTCGCTAATACCTTGGGAATAACACAGCTACACATCGCTCACAGAGACTATACAAGGTGGATGTGGCAAAGAAAGTTACTGACTTGAAAATGGAAGTAAAGAAGCCATAACTTGTCTACAGATTGTGATTCAAGGGAATGGAGGAGAATAATGTACCAGGCTATGGACACCGTGTGTGGAAGAATGCAAAATGTTCACAAATTATGTGTTTCTAACTAGAAGGAGATCCACCTTCTGGCAAGGCTATTCAGGGACCTGATGCTTAAATCTTTGGCCTTTATTATCTCAAAGATGATTATAATATTTCAGAAACCCATGGGCTGTCTGTGCTACTTCACATTTTATGACACTGAGGAGAATAGAAAAGACATAGAAGGCCAAATGAGGGACTGGAACACACATTTTTCTACTCATCCTGATGGAGGGATGAGGGGAGCAAAGGTGGAAAAGGACACACTTTATCTTCCCATACTGTGGTGTAAAGTTCCCATACTGTGGGAGCATGCCCAGAAAGACGTTGAAGAGCTACGGGGAACAAAGATTGCTCCTGAGGAGCCAGTAAGAATAAAAGCTACTATGGTTGGCAAACACAAAGGAAGACATAGGAGGCTGCTTCTTGGTTCTCCTCATTTCCTATGACCATGTGACTTCATGCAGCATGCACCCGGCTCTAAAGACACCTGTTGGAGTGGAGGACAGCTGACTGCTGTGGAGGGGAAATACACACAAGATAATGTTGGCAAAGACACAAGAAAAAGGATGCTGGACTTTCTCCTAGGCTTGCAGAGTGATGCTGCTTAGGCAATTCCCCAGCCATAACCCTCCCTCCTTGCCCAGCTGAATATCCCAAATCTGAACATGCAGAGGAGACTTTAGAATCAGAGGAAAATGCAACTGGCTATATTCCTTGCCCTCAACTGCTACACAAAGTTAGTCACATTTGTGCATTTAACTCTCTCCATGCTATGTGGAGGGCTTATTTTCCTTATGGGAGATGATCAGTCTCACAGAGATATTAGGAAATTAGCATTTGCATTTCCGTATGACAGAGTTCACCTCCTTGGACTGAACTTTAGGAAATCACAGGTTTTTTGAAAAAAAAATCACTTATCAGATGCATATCTTCATCGCCCATCTCTTGGCATTCGGAAAATGTGTCAGTACCTCTTAAGAATGCTGCATGAGTCTGAGCCAGGGGTCTGCAACCAAAATAGTGAGAAGAGCCATTTTTTTTCAAATTCGGTCCCAAAATCAGTAATTCAAGAGCTGCAATGCATGTGAATATGAGACAGTCCTTAATAAATAATGTCAAACGTCCTTTTGTAACCCCTAACAAGAGGGACCTCAGGGGAGCATACCAGGAGGCCCCCCTCCCCGCAAAGCAGTTGGCCCAGCCGTGCACAGATCCTGCCTTGGGACACTCAGGTGGTTGCGGGACACCAGCTGTGGAGATGATGCCTGGGGCTTGCACCCACCCCGCCAGTCCTGGCTGAGGTAGTTATATCAACCTAACCTTGTGTCAATGGAAGAATGTTTCTGCCATCCTAACTACTGCCACTCCAGGAGCTGGGCTATCTACAGATTCCTCTCTTGCTGTAGAGGCATCTACATTAGGATTCTAGTGTAGTGGCATAGTGATAGCATCATAGCTGTGCACGGTGACCACTGTAGACCACTGTAGCTGGCCTGAGATTCCAAGGTGTAGAAACAGAACTGATGACAGCAGTTTATTAAGGATTCTAAACACCTGAATGGGCACCATCTAGGGAAAACAAAGGACAAAAATCTGCAGCCTAGGGGAAAACAGTTTGCTTCAAATCAGGAACTGTGGGTTCTCAACACCTTTAGAAGCCAGGCCACTTATTTATTTCCTTTTGCACCATTTATCCAGCCTAGCCCTTTTGTTCAGGAAAATCTGGTAAGAAATTCTTCATTTTTTTTTTAAATAAAGAGAGCAAGAGAGAAGAGGAGGAAGAAGAAGACCTGATCCAAACCCTATAGAAATCAATGGAAAGATATTTCTATTAACTTCAACAGCCTTTGGATCAGGCCCAAAATAAACAAAAATCCTGGATTTCCACCTATGGTCTTAATGGCGCTTTGTTCTGCCCTCTAATGAGTCATTAGTATGTTATGAAAAGCCTGACGCAACTTTTGGCGTAGTTAGACATCAGATACTAGACCTACCAGAGGTGTATAATCTTAGGAACATTTAGTTGGTTTCTCGGATTGTGTAACAAGTAATTATAGAATCTTGCTGAGCCTTGTTCTATTATTACAAGGCTTCAGGCTCTTACCCCCAGTGGCTCTGCATGCTTGTTAATATGTAAACTATCTTGTAGATTGGGTAAGTAATAAGGAGTGTTTTTGTTTAATTTTAGCCTCAGTAGCAAAGATTACTAGGTTGGGGCATAGGTGGTGTGGTCTTCTGATGGCATATTTTCCTGCTCTCATTCTTTTCTTGCTGATACATTACTCTAAATGTGAAACAAAGGTCTTCCAAAGCCTCTCTTATTCTTCGTTCTGAAGGGAGCAAGCGATAAATCATTCAGCTAGACTCGGTTTTCATAATGAGGCGGCTTCAGGAGCAAAGGGAGTGAGCTGACCTGTCAGAAATTGTCATACACAGGATTTTGGAATGAGCCGGAGCAAGCCTCCCAGTTTAGGGTGACGAACTTGGACTCATGGATCTTGCACTAGTGGGCTAGCAATAGCTATATATGAGAGTCAGTGCTTGAGCGTCAGTGTGAGCTCCAACTTCGAAGGTCTGTCTACCCTGCTCTTCGTGAGCTTCACTAGCTCTGTTAGCCTGTGTCTTTCAGGCTTACTGCCACTGTTTCAAAGTGCTGTGTAGACATACCCTAGGGCTGTGGCTGCACTAGTCTCTCCTTTCGGAAGTGCTATGGTAATGTGGCACTTTGGGATATGCTAATGAGGCACTGCTATAAATATACAGTGCCTCATTAGCCTAATGGCGGCCATACGTGCTTTGAAACTGCTGGTTTCGCCTACGTAGCTGGGAGGCCTTTTGAAACTTACCCCTGACTTCGAAAGTCCCTCCTTCCCATTTGGATTTGGGAAGAAGGGGCTTTCGAAATCAGGGGGCTGTTTCAAAAGGCCCCCTGGCTACGTGGGCCATGTGCGTTTCGAAACCAGCAGTTTCAAAGTGCGTGCGGCAGCTATTAGGCTAATGCGGTCTTGCATAGTGACGGCAGCTCCTCATTAGCATATCCCAAAGTGCCACATTACCATAGGCCCTCCGAAAGGAGGGACTAGTGTGGCCACAGCCTAGGAGATCAGGTAGAGAACATCCCTGCTATAAAACAGCATGGATAAAAACGCATTTGCTTCTGGTGCCTCTGCTCAGTCCTGTTACACTTCCAAACATCTTGCTCTACCTGGCCCAATGACAGGATACATCTCTTGAGTTATTACATTTAGATTTCTGAGAGCCTTTACCTCTCTTCAGGACCAAACGAACCAAATCTGTGTTGTTTTCCCCTAGCATAACTCAGTACAAGTTCCCATTTGTTGATAATTAAAAAAAAAACTCTTCTGTGGAGGGTGACCACATTGCCCTGTGGCCTCTGGTGATGGGAGCGAGGCTGCTGTCCCATGTCAGGGCTCCTTGGCGATGGGGGCTGCTGCTCCAGGGTGAGGCACCAGGGATGGGGGCTCTGCAGCCTTCGGTGGGAAGGCACCAGGGATGAAGGGGTGTGGTGGACGGGGGCTACAGAATCCCCTGGTGGGAGGCGGATTCCAAAGCTTCCTGGTGGGGTTGAAGGGGCCAGGGAATGAAGCAGGAGCTGCCTCCCTGAGGCTTGGGAGGGTGGGGAATGAGGCAGCCGACCTGTGGAGGGGCTCCCTAGCAGCAGGAGCTGCCTCCCCTCAGTGTAGGGCATCAGGAAATGAAGCAGTCACCCCACTGTGGAGTTCACCAGCAACAGGGGCTACCACCATGGGCTGTCAAGGAATGGGGCAGCTGCCCCACAGAGAAGGTCCCCTGCAGCAGGGCTGCTGCCACAAGATACAGAGCTCCAGGGAACAGGGCAGCCACCCAGTGGAAGAGCTCCCTGGCAGGGGAGGCTGCCACCCAAGACACTGGGTGCCAGGGAACAGGAGCCCTGTAAAATATGAGGCAATTTGTTTATTTTCTTAAAATACTCAGGACGCCTGTGAGACAGCTTAAATACGGGACTGTCTTTAAAACCAGGATGGATGGTCACCCTACTTCTGTACATCTCCAGCTCAGCTAGGATACTGCCCAAGTATGGCACGACTGACGAGCAGGGCTGTGATCCCAACTCAAAATGGCCCAGAGAGGACATGTGGAAAGTTCTGTGGACGAGACTTACAAAATGGCTCCATGTTAGCCTCTCATGGGCCTGTCTGCAGTAGAGCCCGTCTCCTGGTAACCTGGTGAGCACAGCTGGGCTGATAGAAGCTTTCTGGTTGACTCAGTCACTTGAGTGGCTGCAGCTGCAGTCTGTAGGCTGCTACTTAAGCAAGAGGCAGCCATTGATTGTGCTTCTTGTCTTCTGGCATTACCTATTTCTGTCCTTGACCCAGCTCTGTCCTGGTTGCTGCTGCCTGTGTCTGACCCTTGGCTGTGCCTCCTGATTGTGACTTTAGGTTATCCTTTGATTTCTGACTCCTAGGTCTGATCTTTGGCTTTGCTCCAGAAGCCCTGGCCTGAACTGAGCTTTAGCAGGTATGACTGTTACTTCAGATATTAGACCAGAATGCCTGTGACTTGGTTGCTGATATAGCCTAACTCTGTTTCCATTAAAATCAAGGGTAAAATTCCCACTAAGTTTGGTGAGACTGGAGTTCAGGCACTGAGTGCTTCTGACAGCTCCAACCCAATGTCTCCTTGAAGGCAATGGGGACATGCTCCATAGCTAATGGTCACATACATAAGCACAAGAAGTAGGGGTATTGGGTGTTGCAGCAATCCCCCAGATTTTGTGCTTTGTGCTGATATCCCAGCTGCCAGCCCCTTTCTGGCAGCCCTGTTGTTGTTGGCCAGATATGTGGGCTCCACTGTTAGCCCTGGTGTCCCAGCTGCTGTGGCCTCTACTGCTGCCCAGGGTCCCAGCAGCTCCTTTGCAAACCCTGTGGACCTGCTCCTTGGCCCTATGTCTGGGTCTGTGCGGCTAGTCCCAGCTGTGGTCCCAGCCTGGGGCAGTGAGGGATGCAGACAGGATAAGGCAGGGCGGGGTATGGCTCAGAAACTCCAGCCTAAAAATTGTTCCAGTGCTTCTGGTCACATGTGGCTTTCCAGCTCCCCTGTATCTGGTTTTTGAAATGGGTAGCAAAGCCTTTAGCTCAAGGGCACAGCGAGGGGAGACTAGGAGGGGTGGACATTGAAGATGATTCAGAATTAATTGTTATGGTTCTCGGGTTACTCAGGACCATAAGTGGCCTCGTTTCCCCTCTGCTTCCATTGCTGGGGGGAGCAATGTATGTGCTCCAAGGCATGTGTGTTTGAGCACCACCAGCAGGAACACATGCTGTCAATTGTGCGCACCCAGCTGATCCGGGGGGAGGGGGTGGGGAGTGGCATTTGAATCTCTCCTGGGTGGCTGCCCAAGTGCACCGCTTACAGGGAAATCTCTATGGGGAATCTTGCTTGTGCTTGGCTGGGTGTTCGCTCTCTGACACTATCAACTGGTTAGCGCCCCAGGCACTATCCTCTGGGCTACTCCAGCCTTGCCTTTCCCTGTAGTTTAACAATAGTGACACCCCAATCTGAGCCCCTTTGAAGCATTCCCCTTTGATACCCAGCCCCTGAGGCTGGCTACTCACAGAATTATAAAGCTGGATGATTCAGCTCAGGAACAGCACTTTACTTAATCTCACAGCATTTATGTATATTTGTAGTGGGAGGAACATTTAACTATATTTTAGCAGGGAGGGATAGCTCAGTGGCTTGGGCATGGGCCTGCTAAACTCAGGGTTGTGAGGTCAGTCCCTGAGGAGGCCATTTATGGGTCTGGGGCAAATAGATTTAAAAAAAAAACCTGTCTAGGATAGTACTTGGTCCTGCCATGAGTGCAGGGGACTGGACTCAATGACCTCCCAAGGTCCCTTCCAATTCTGAGATGTGCCTCTCCATTTATTATTTTAGTGAAAACAAGAAGAAGTTTATCAAAGATTTACATGATAGTAAGCATATTGGAAGCACCATAATTCACTTTTCTAGAAAGTAAACTTACCCAGCCTAACTTACTTACACCTTGACTCCCTCAGGGCACTGATGGTCGGGATCCCCTGGGAGGCTAATATGAGGTGGATCAGGGAATGGAGTCCAGGAGAGCTGGCTGTATTCTGGGTGCAGGAGCAAATCCTTCCAATGTGCCTAACGAATAGCAAGCATGGCAGGTGACTTAGCTCAGCTTAACAGAGAACTCTTCAGTGAGTTAAAACACAGAAAGGGAGCTTAGAAACTGGGAACGTGGACAAATGACTAGGGAGGAGTCTGAAATATTCCTCAAGCTTGCAGGGGTTTGGTCAAAGTGCAGTTGGAGTTGGAGCTAGCAAAGGATGTGCAGGATAACCAGGGTTTTTACAGGTACATTAAAAACAAAAATGTCAGGGGGGAAAAAGTGGGATGCTTAGGCTATGTTTACACGAGAGGGTTTTGTCAACAAAACCCACAGAACATTGATATTCCCAAGGCATTCTGTCAACAGTAAACTGACAGGACGCGGCGCTTCTGTTGACAGTACTCGGCTGCTCCCCTAGGAGGCAGAACGCCTCTGCCAACAGGAAACCAGTTTAGATGTTTTGGGGTAGGGGGGCAGGACCTTCTGTCAACAGAAAAAGCTGCCAGTGTGTTCGTCAGCTGCCCTGGGGATCACCCAGTCCGCAGCAAGCGGAGCTCTATGGCCCCTGCCCTTCCCCCCCAGTGCCTGCGGAGCTACTCCTCACAATGTAGCCTGCATCCTCTGGGGACCAGCCAGAGGGGTCCCAGGACCCACCCCAAGGCACAAAATGCCAGGTCCCCTCCCAGACTGGGCCCAAGATCCAGGACCGCCTGGCTAGGTGGGCCAAAGAACACGCTCTCCTGGACCCCTCAGCAAAGTGGGGGAATGCCCCCACCTACGTCTGGCTGGCCACCACCCTGGTGGCACAGGGCCACCCAGCTCACACCATGGAGCAGGTGCAGACAAAGGTTAAGGAGCTGTGCCGGGGCACAGCTGCACCCACGATGCATGGTGCAGATTGGGGCCCCCAGCTACAGGGAACTCCACTGCCTCATGGGGGTGATGACACCTCCCCCCACCCGACTGCTGCTGTGGACACCGTGGAGGAGGACCCCCCCGCATCGCCTGCAGTCAGAGCCTGAGGAGGAGAAGCAGCGCCACGGGACCCAATCCCTGCTGGAGGGGGAGGTGGACACGGGGTCTGAGGCCAGCAGGAGCACCTTCATCATCGCTCTGGCATTGGGCCCCTCCAGCTAGGCCACCTCCAGGGCATCCCCAGACCTGTTTGAAGGACCCTTTGGTAAGTGCCCCGTGTGTCTCACGTCTCAGGGCGGGAGGCGCAGATGGGGCATGCTACAAGCCTCGCCAGGCTGGCTTGGGCGGGAAATCGTGCTGCAGCCCTGGCATGTGGCATCATGTGCAAGGCAGTGTGTCTCACCTGGACCCAGCTGGCAGCCCACAGGCACCAGCCTGCTGCCAGCCCCCCAGGAGGCTGGACGAGCTCCAGGCCCCAGGGGAGGGAGGGCTGCTAGCTCCTGCCATGGCTGGAAGTGGGCCAGCCACATGGGCGCGGCCCTGACCCCAGATGCACTGAGGAGTGCGGCTCTTGGCACGTGGGCATGGCCGCAGGCGAGAGTCAGCACCTGCTCCTGTGGACAGTGGTGTGAGCTGCACGTGTGTGTGTGTGTGGGGGGGGGGGCGCTCAGGAGGGCCAGGCTGTGTCCAGATCACCTGCCACCCAGGAGGGGACCCTCTGTGGCCAGACACCCCACTTGGCTGCAATTCAGTTGAACAGTGGGGGGGAGGGGTCCCACAGTGGTCAGCACAGGCCCTGAGGCACCGTGGAGTCCCTGTGCTGCAGGGCCCACTTTGCAGGCCACACATGCCAGTGCTCCTGGGACATCCCCATTCTGCAGCCCGAAGGGTGTTGGTTGCTGCTCATGGTGGAGGGCAGGGCCCTAGGGGCTATGTTGCATGAATGACTCATCATCTCTCCTCCTTGTCTTCCTTACAGCTGGACCCACACCAAACAAGAGCTGAGCCAGCTTCACCTCCCTACCAGGCACTGACATCTGGCAGTCTTGGCAGCACCAAAGCGAGCTGGCACCCCTCACCCCACCGAGAGGGTGGGCCCCTGGCCAGAGGGGATGTTGGTGGGCAGAAAAGGACCTCCAAAGGGCCCAAACTGCCACCCTCTGGAGGAAGACAGATCTCCTCGACTGGCGGCTGTGGGATGACCTGGGCAGCAGATATGGGGCGGGGAGTGCTGGTCACGGGCCTGGGACCAACTGGTGTCCCGCTTTGACACCACCACTGGCATCTGGTGGGTCCCATTGGCCCAGCCACCTGCAGCTACTGCTCCCCCCACCTCTATCACTCCCCCACCACCTCTGTCCTCATAGGTAGTCCTGCAGGCCATCCTGGACCTGTTCCCGTGGGCTATGGCCAGGGCTGCTCCCCAGCTCCCCCTGCCAACCCAGACTCTGCCACAGCCTCACCACTTCCATACTTCTCCATGCTCCCGGCCCTAGCCCTGCCCTGACAGGGACTCCAAACCCATGGCAGGAGGGGATTCTGGGGCCAAAGCCGCTAGGGGTCCCACTCCCCCCTGTGGTCATGGAGACTCAACCCCTCCTTGGACTGATGTCCCCCAGCCCCTCCTCACTTTATATAGCTAACCTTTATTGCACTCTGTACATAGTTCTTTACGACAGCATTTATTTAACACACATTTATCTATAGTTCAGTAAAACGTATGTTCACCACCTCTGCATCCCTCCTTATTGGGGAGGTGGTAGAGAGAGCTGAGGGGGTGAAGGGTGGAACTGTGGTGGGGTGGAGTAAGGCTGTGGACCTGAGGCCTCTGCTGGGCATGCCCTGGAGATGGTCACTGGGGGCCATGGGAGAAGGCCTCCTGTGTCTGCCGCCCATCCTGATAGGCTTGGTGGACTGGAGCTGTTCATAGCCGTGGCCAGCATCTGTTCCCCCATCCTGAGAGGAAGACCTCCCCCTTTTCCCTTCACAGTGTTGTGGAGGGCACAGCCCACCACCACATTTTGGAGAACATTCTGCTCCCTCACATCCAGCTGGGTGAAGAGGCACCTGAAGTATTCCTTCAGGCATACAAAGGCACACTTGGCCTGCCTCTGTGCCTGGTTGAGACAGGCATTAAACAGTTCCGGGATTGGGTCCAGCTGCCCGGTGTAGGGCTTCATGAGGGGATAGGTTGCATCCCCCACAGGGTTCATGTCCATGACCACCAGCTCCCAGTGGGGGACAAAGATACCCACCTTCATGTTCCACCTGGAGTTGCAGAACACCCGTGCATCATGGGGCTTAACCACCTGATGTACATGTTGAGGAACTGTTCCTGGTGGTCGATCAAGGCCTGCAGCACGATGGAGTAATATCCTTTTTTGTTGATGAACTTGGCTGTGCTGTGGTCTGGGGCATGGATGGGCACATGGGTCCTGTCGATTGCACCAAAGCCGTTGGGGAACCCTAGGATGGTGAATCCAGCCCTGACTGTATCCATGTCTGTGAGATGGATGCTCCCCCCCGACCCCGCAGCAGGATGGTGTTGATGGCCATCACAACCTGCAAGGGGAAGAGACCAAATACACACATCAGAGACTGAGGGAGGGAGCCCCAGGGCCCTGGGGGGCTCCCCTGCCCCCTCCTGTCCACCTCCACAAGCTTGCTGGGAGCCCCATATGTGAGACCACCACCTGGCAGAAGGGCAGTGTGAAGGTGGGACAGTATGGTACCCCAGGGATGGGGCTTCCCCCCACACCTTCCCTCACACCCTTGACCCCACTTCCCGAGGGTCACCCTTGGCCAGGACAAACCACCCCCATCCTCTGTACAGGGCCTGCAGTCCAAGAGTACCTTACCTGCACGAGGACAGCCCAGATGGTGGACTTTCCCACACCAAACTGGTTTCCAATGGAGAGGTTGCTGGCAGGGGTGGCAAGCTTCCCGAAAGTGATAGTGACCCGCTTCTCTTGGGGGACGGCAGGTTCTGGCTGGGTGTCCTGTCTCTAAAAGGTGGGAGTGAGCCAGACACAGAGCTCCAGAAAGTGTTCTTCAACATTTGAAAGTTCTGGAGCCACTGCTGGTATCCCACTGCCCCATGACTAGCTGGTCCCACCAGTCAGCACTGGTGCTGTGCCTCCAGGCCTGCATGGTCACCCATGGGGGTGGGGTGGGGGGGCAAGTGCAAGTGGGCCCAGGCATTAGCAAGAGCATGCTCCTTGGTGATGTCTGCGTCATCTTCCCTGAGGAGCAGGAGTAAGACAGCTGTGAGGAGGTTCAGTAGAAGCTCAAGCACCTTTGAGCAAGGCCAGCACAAGCCCAGGGGCTGAACTGGTACCATGGCTGGCTAGAAAGCATGGTATCTCTCTTAGCAAGCATGTGAGCCTTGCTATAGCAGCTGTGCTGTCTCTCCTGGAGGTAGATAAACCTCAGCATGGACAGGGAACAGGTGTTGGGGCGGGGAGGTGAGGTAGGGTGGGGTGAAGGGGAGTCCTTTAACGGCTCTCCTTGCCAGGGCTGCTGGAAGGGCTTGCAGGCCATGCAACCCTGTCTGACGGTGTTCCATGGTCCTTTTTGTTGAGAGTGGTAGGGCGGTCTGGACGCTGTTTGTCAACAGAGCGGATTGACAGAACGATCCACTTTGTGGTCTGGCCATGATCTGTCAACATAAGTTTTGTTAGAAACTACCTTCCAACGGTAACTTCTGTTGACAGAGTGCTTTAGTGTAGTCGTAGCCTTACTGAATAGGGAAGGCAACCTGGTGACGGAAGAAGTGGGAAAAGCAGAAAAATTCAATTTTGTTTTTTGCCTCTGTCTTCACAGGCAAGGTCAGCTCCCAGCCTGCTGCACCGGGCAGCACAGTATGGGGAGGAGGTAAGTAGCCCTCAGTGATGACTGTTTAGAAAAGTTGGACATGCACAAGTCCACAGGGCTGGATCTAACACATTCAAGAGTGCTGAGCGAGTCGGCTGATGTAATTTCAGAGCCATGGTCTTTGAAACTTATGGGCTATGTCTACACTAGGGGAAGACTTGGAAATGGCCATGCTTACAGCCAAAGTGGAGAATACTAATGAGGCACTGAAATGAATATTCAGCACCTCATTAGCACGCTGCCAGCCATGGCACTTTGAAAGAGCCATGTTTTGATCGCGTAGAGCTTGTCTACACAGGACCCATTTTGAAAGGCCCCTGCAGACTTCAAAATCCCCTTATTCCTATCAGCTAATTCCAGGGGATTTTGAAGTCTGCAGGGGCCTTTCGAAAAGGGTCCTGTGTAGACAAGCCACGTGTGATCAGAACCGGGCACTTTTGAAGTGCCACAGCCGGCAGCATGGTAATGAGGTGCTGAATATTCATTTTTAGTGCCTCATTAGTATTCTCCAATTTGGCCATGAACATGGTCATGTTGAAGTTTTCCCCTAGTGTAGACATAGCCATGGTGATTGGGGAAGGTCCTGCATGAATAGAAGAAGGCAGCTGTAGTGCCCATATTTTAAAAAGGGAAGAAATATCTGGGAAACTGCAGACCACTGAGCCCCATCTCAGTTCCTGGAGAAAATCATGGAACTTGTCTTCAAGGAATCCATTTTGAAACACATGGAGAGGAAGCTGACCAGAAAGAGTCAAAATGGATTCACTTAGGGCAAGTCATGCCTGTCCAACCTGATTGCCTTTTATCGGCTATGTCTACACTAGCCAAAAGCTTCAAAATGGCCATTTTGAAGTTTACTAATGAAGTGCTGAAATACATATTCAGCGCCTCATTAGCATGCGGGCGGCTGCGGCACTTCAAAATTGACGCGGCTCGCCGACGCGTGGCTCATCCAGACGGGGCTTCTTTTCGAAAGGACCCTGGCTACTTCAAAGTTCCCCTATTCCTATGAGCAGATAGGAATAAGGGAACTTTGAAGTAGCCAGGGTCCTTTCAAAAAGAGGCCCTGTCTGGACGAGCCGCGTCAATTTTGAAGTGCTGTGGCTGCCTGCGTGCTAATGAGGTGCTGAATATGTATTTCAGTGCTTCATTAGTAAACTTCAAAATGGCCATTTGCATGGCCATTTCGAAGTTTTTGGCTAGTGTAGACACGGCCATGGTGAGATAACTGGCTGTATGGATATGGGGGAAAGTGGTGGATGTGATATACCTTGGCTTTAGCAAAGATTTAATTTGGTCTCCCACAATATTCTTGCCAGCAAGATAAAATATGGTGTAGATGAATGGAGCATGAGGAGGATGGAAAGCTGACTAGATCACCAGGCCCTACAAATAACAATCAATGGCTCAACATCTAGTTGGCAGCCAGTATCAAGTGGAGTGCCCCAGGAGTTGATCGTGTGGCTGGCTTTGTTGAACATCTTCACTAACTATCTGGATGACAGAACGTATTACACCTTCAGCAACGGCAAGTACATGGATGACACAAGCTGCGGGGAGAGGTAGATATGTTAGAAGGTACCATTAGGGTCCAGCGTGCCCTAGAAAAATTGAAGGATTGGGCCAAAAGAAATCTGACGAGGTTTAACAAGGATGAATGCAGAGTCCTGCACTTAGGAGGAAGAATCCCATTTGCTGCTATAGGCTGGGGACCAACTAAGCAGGAGTTCTGCAGAAAGGACTTTGGGATTATAATAGAAGAAAAAACTCAATACGAGTCAACTGTGTGCCCTTGTTGCCAAGAAAGCTAATAGACTATTGGGCTGTATTAGTAGAAGCATTGCCAGCAGATTGAGGGAAGTGATTTATTCCCACCTATTTGGCACTGGGGAGGCTACATTTGTAATACTGCATCCAGTTTTGGGCTCCCCATTATAGAAATGAACAATGAACAAATTGGAGAAAATCCAGCAGAATGCAACAAAAATGAAGAGGGGTCTGGAGCACAAGAATTATAGGGAGAGGCTCAGGAAACTGGTCTTATTTAGTCTGCAGAAGAGAAGAGTTAGAGGAGGATTTGATAGCAGCCTTCAACTACGTGAAGGCAGTTCCAAAGAGGATGGAGCTAGGCTACTGTCAGTGGTGGCAGATAACTGGAAAAGAAGCAATGGTCTCAAGTTGCAGTGTGGGCGGTCTAAGCTGGATATTAGGAAAAACTTCACTGGGATGGTGGTGAAGCATTGGAATGGGTTACCTAGGGAGGTGGTAGAATCTCCACCCTTATCGGTTTTTAAGGCCTGGCTTGACAAAGCCCTGGCTGGGATGATTTAGTTCAGGTTGCTCCTGCTTTGAGCAGGGGGTTGGACTAGATAACCCCGAGTGCTTTTCCAACCCTAGTCTTCTATGATTACATAAACAGGTTTACCTTCTGAATAACGAAGCTTAATCTCACTCATAGTCTTCAGAAGCTTTTTCAGTTAAGGCTGACCTCATTGATCTCATTTTTGTAAATGCTGTTTATTTCTTATCTGCCTGATGAAGAAATAACATGGTTTTCACAATGTATTGTGTTTACTCCTAGACTGAATTACCACCTCATGGCTTATTTTTCCCCCATGTGCTGCTTCCCTGTCGACTTCACATCTCCTTAGTAAGACTGACTTTGTATGTAAATGAGTATCCTTACAGGTAGTTTACAAAGAGTAATTTATCTTCTGACACCAAAAGAGACGAATAGACATTTAGTCTGACTAAACCAGTTTGTCATCTTTAACGGTAATTAATACTTTGACACAGACACTAAGAACATATCTTCACTATGTATCCATAACTCCTTTCTTAGCATCTGTAGGTGTATTTCAAAATAATAGCAATAACCACAGTGACACTGGCTTTCATCTGAGAACTGGCAGACAGTCTTTGGTGAACTACAACGTACATACCAGATTCAGAGTTTTAAGTATATGCTTTGCTGAATTAGGCTATAGTAAAGGCTTGTTGTAAGACAGGAGGCACAGATGACTTATACAGAGTGGTTAGGTAGTCATTTTCACCCTCTGCTCCTCTACCACTGCTCAAGAAAGCAAAATTAGCTCTGTCACCCTCTTGTTCTCATTTCAGTACACAGTACTTCCTGCTATTTGAACCACGGGTGGCACTACATTGCTTCTAAGACAGCAGTTCAGCCCTGCAAACTTTTCTCAAAACTTCTTGCAAAGTCTTACTATCCAAGACTGGGCCTTGTGTTTGCAGTTCAAATATGTTAACAATATAGCACAGACTTCCTTGCAATCATAATATAAAGTTTCCTACAGCAGTATTTTTTTTTTTAACGGAAGGCATCGATGACTTACAGATTCAGAAGTGCAGGTTCAGCCTTTTGGCACATGCGGCATGATGGACATGCCAGAAAAGACCCACTGGATTTTCATTTATAGCTAAAATAGAAACGCATTGATCACATTGCTTGTAATTAGATAAAATAATTCAAAGATTACAACTCTTTTTTGGTAATGTTTCTACCTGCTGCCGTTTATAAAATAGTTATTTCCTTAAGATTTGTTTTGTTATTTTGCAGGAAGAAGACAGAAATTGTAGAGAGAACTGGATGCAAGAGCAGTGGACATAAGAGCAAAACGAGAAAGAATACAGTGGCACTGCAGAACAGTCTTAATTCTCAGATTTTTGTATAGGTGGACAGAATAAAACTGACAGTGCTGGATCAAATAAAACAAAATGGAAAAAGTAGTATTTGATGTTAGTAGAATCACCTTTTGTAATCTTTGCATGAAAACATTCCTTAAGGAGGCACTTTCAAATGAAGTCAAATATTTACTACTTAAATATCAAACACATCTTGTATGTACAAACTTGTAGTACAAATACAGTAATCAAAACAGGAGCCTCCTTAAAGTGGGTTACAAAATGACTTTCTTTGGTTAGTGTATGTGTGTAATGTCTAAGGGCTTAGCATTACCCTTCAAAGACTGTCATCATGTGGTACCTATCTGTGTAACCAGAACAGTTGCAAGACTGACATGATAAGTGGAAATGATACATACCTGTTCATCAAAGTTTGAAGTTGGACCCTTTGGTTTAGATTTTAAAAGCTTTGTGCAATGATAAGAGTTTTAAGCTGGATCCTTTCAAAATCTTTTTAGTGGAGGGACTGATCCTCCATCACACTGAGAAGACTGTAGTTGGATGCTAGGGAAGGTCAGCAAGCCTGTCCAGCTGTCATACAGGAAAGCATGACTTTCCATTCTTCAGGATAATAATAAGCTTCTACGACAGCAGGAGTGCCCAGCCAGTTAGGGATGAAGAACCACAGAGTGGAAAGACTTAATCTGTCTATCCCAGAGCCAGTCACCTGCAGCATCCCTGCTCTCAGTGCCCTCCCCCACCCTCAGAGCTAGGCACCTCCAGCAGCCTCAGGTCTACTGTATGCTGGAGACTTACTGGAGCCACCACCACCACATGCTTCTCCCACCAAGCTCTGGGTCCTAGGAGTAGACTGGCAGATAGCACTCCCAGCACGTGGCTCTGAGGAGGAGCTGCATTTAATGGCTCAAAGAGCCGCATGCAGCTCTAGAGCTGTGAATTGGCCACCCCTGTACTACAGCAACAAGAACCAAATCTTACTGGGCTGACCCTGCCTATGGATCTGAGTCTCCACAGCTTTTCATCTGGTGCAGATTCAGCTAAGAGAATCAGAAGCTAATAAAAATGTGTAAGAGCCATTCAGCATCAGAGATTCTTATGGAATTCAGTCCTTTGAGGTAGAAAGATGTTATTTAGTTTAATATATCAATAGGAAGATTACCAACTGGGGCCTTATTTACTAAGTATGGGCCATCTGTTCGCTTTATTTCTGGTGTGGAAGTTTTTGGGCCATCACAGGGAAATCTTCATGGAGACTGGGAACATTTGACCCTTACGTTCTTGAGAGAAGTTCTACTGAGTACTTTTCTTGGCTATTTATTCTTGCTGTACATGGGATAGACCCTGGAGTTCACATGTTTTCAAGAAACAGTGAGTCAATTTTTAACAAACGGACAAGTGCTAATTAAGTATTCCTGCAAAGACAAGTCCCTAGTGCAGTTCTAACAACTTTTCACAAATGCCTTTTGGTCTATCTATAAAAAGGCTTTAGAGACCTTGAATTTATGAACTTCCACAGTTAGTTTCCAGTGTCCTCAGAGCTGCAAAACAACACTGTGGCTATGTCTAGATTACCATGCTTTGTTGACAGATGTTTTGTCCAAAGACATCTGCCGTCAGAACTTACGTCTGCACACTGTGGCCAAATTGCTGAGCAGATCGCAAGAGCAACCTGCTCTGTCAACACAGAGTGGCTGGACTGCCTGGCCACTCTCTTAACAAAACGGCCAACCAAAAGCACAGCAGACAGGGCTGCCAGGTACCCCTGAAGCCCTGTTTGTCAACAGCAGCCCCCCGCCGACCCCAGAATGTACAGACAGGCTTTCTGTTGACAGAGGTGTTATGCTTCATGGGGAGTGGGATACAACTGTTGACAAAAGTACTGCATTCCATCGATTTACTATCGACAAAATGCCTTGGGAATTTGGGTGCTCCCCGGGGTTTGTCAACAGAACTCTCTAGTGTAGACGTAGCCTGTGACGTTGAAATCATATTTTTTAAAAGTCTTATCTGTGTTTTAAATATCACGTTGATTAAACCTGTTTTGCAATTTGTATTTTATTTTTGTTTCTTTTATTTATTTCTTGTATTTTACTCTATTTGTGTTTCACTTACCTTTGTGTAACAAAAATAGAGCAGTTTGCTTTTTCACTCTCTAGTCAGTTTCACATTGCTTTTGCAATAAGATAAAGTTTGGGTTTCAAGTACTGCAGTGGAATATTTAAAAGCAATTTAAAAATGGTTTCCTTTTAATTAAATACGATGAATACACTTCTAGTAATACTAGATTTTTAATCTTGGCAGCATTCCCCCGAAGTGGCAATGACATAAACACAAATGTAACTTCAAGCAAGTGACTAGTTACCCCAAACCTACAAAGATTTATGCACATTCCGAACTTCCTGCACTGCCAATAGTTCCGTTGATTTCAGTGAAATCAATGATGCATAAAGATAAACAAGTGCGTAAGTCTTGCAGGATCAGGGTCTCAAAGATATGCATGTTTTATAAGGCATGTTATACAGTACTGAGGCCAGTCTGACTTTAGAGGCCCTAGTGACTTCATGTTCATTGCTCAGGGCTCTCATCACCAGAGGAGTCACTGTTCCTGCAGTAAAAGTTAAAATACCTACACCATGTATCTTTAAGTATGAATCCATCAATATACCTTTGATAGTATTACATGGGCAACATGGGTTTGATTATTTCATATGTGTTTACACAATAAACATTTCTCATTTAAATATAGTAACTGTATTGAATTGTTCTGGGATTACTTATTCAACTTTTTATGGACTGTATACTTCCCTGATCTAATTGATTCCAGTGGAAATTGCATGTGTGGACTGAAGCCAGCATATGCCACTTTATTAGTTACTAATTAAATACAATGCTAACTATGGAGAAAATGACCACTAATTTATGCATATAAAATTCTCCTGGGAATGTCATAAATCCATTTGCTGTGCTGAGTGTGGAATTTTGCATAATCTCTTATTTCAGATGAAACATAAAATCTCAGATGTTTTGGATCTTGAATCTAAGGAGCTGTGTGTATTTAGTTCATTGATGTAGAATAAATTGAACTCAAGAAATGTTACGTAAGATGCTTGTGCTTGGCACTTCAATACAAACAAAAGGGAGGAGAAGGGTACATTTTTCATCATATTTCGGAATCCTGTGAGCATTTGCATGCTCAGTAGTGACAGATAGCAGAAAAAGGAGCAATGGTCTCAAGTTGCAATGGGAGAGGTCTAGGTTGGATATTAGGAAAAAATATTTCATCAGGAGAGTGGTGAAGCACTGAAATGAGTTACCTAGAGAAGGTGGTGGAATCTCCATCCCTAGACGTTTTTAAGTCCCAGCTTGAAAAAGTCCTGGCTGGGATGATTTAGCTGGGGTTGATCCTGCTTTAGGCAGGGGGTTGGACTCGATGATGTCCCTTTCAGCCCGAGGATTCTATGATTCTATGTTCAATGTGTACCTAGCCTGATATACTTTCTGATGGTTGGCAGAGCTAGGAAAAAAAACAAATTTTGTCAAAGAGATGACAAATACAGTGGGTCATAATCAAGCCTGGATTGGTTTCAAGTCTGTAAACCTCATTTCTGAAAAGGAACCAGGATGGGTTGACTTGATATCACAATTCAACCGACAAGTCAGTATTCATGAGATTAGAACAGATACTGGTAACTAATTATTTATGAACAGGGCTTCCATTACTGTATAGTTTACTTAAAAAAAGGGATTCCAAATGAAGTGTGTGGTTCAAATTAAATGCACAGAATTATTTTGTTCTTGATAATTCAGCTGATGTTGCAGGAGTTACCTTGGTATAAAAAAAGATAGATCAGAATCAGGCCTTTATTTTTTAACCAACACTGTAATGTCATTAAACCTGAACCATTTCCCTAAACTTGAATTTATTATTTCTGTTTCCACAGATAACCTGCTCTGAAGGATGGCTGGGGGAACCTTGTCTTCAGGCCCCTGGAAAACTTGTCACTCCTGGAGAAGGTAAATTATCAACTCTATCCAGGGGAATCCAATCAAATCCAATCCCCATGAGTTGGAAGGATTCAAATTTAATAATGCCCGGGGAGCATCTCTCATACTTCTCTCCCATCTGTTTACCTGGCTGTAGATTTGCCTAAGTATGATCATAACTTTAATAGTGCCTTTCAGCTCATTGAGATTGTGAATCAAGATAAAGTAAGGATTGTAATTTAAAAGACCTTTAGTTTATGTTTCTGCATCTTTGTTCTCTCTTATTTCAGAGGCTGAAATATCTGAAGCTTTCTGAGCTGGAGAAAGGAGGCTTTTGTCATTTTCTTGGTAAGGCATGATGGGAAAGAGGAGGAGCCTCAGGTCTATATAATGCAGACTTTTTTTTTTTTCTCTCTCAGGCAGTGGTTGGGGAGGTATCATCAAGAAAGAACATATGTAGTCTTGCTCTGGGAAGGACAATCTCTGGAAAAAAATACAGGTAGGATCGGGATCTATTTCTTCTACTTGATCAGTACTCTCCTCTTCAATGTTTTCACATTTTTTTTCTGCTTTGATAGGGAAGAGAAAGAGGCAGCCTGGTGTGAGGCTGTGAGTGATTCATAAAATGCTAAGCATCTATTGTATCTTATCAGACAGTTACAGATAAACTTGAGAAAGTTCAGAGAGGAACACTAATGACTAGAGGGTCTTTTTGGGTGACTTAAGAGTCACTGTATATGTGTGCTGTTTTCCTGGGTGCCTAATGGAGAATCTGATAATCCTGTAAATATTTGTTGGGTATATGTGCCAAGTGGTGGTGGGGGCGGGGTGGGGGGGAGAGAGAACAATTGTTGGTATTTTACTGTGGGGTAAACTACACTATAATGGGTGTGTGTTAGTAAAGAGGTGATATTGATTTATATACAACCTAGGAATATAGTAACTTCTTGAGGGTGAAGCTCAAGCAATATTTCTTGAAAACAAATTCTGTTAAGCTGTATTGTAGTCTCCTGATGCAAATGGTGGGGAAAACCAGAGTTTGGGATATTTAAAACTGGGCTTGATGGCATAACTTCTACAGCTGTTTACTATCCTGCTCTAGAAGGAGGATGGATTACATGATTCTGGAATTCTTTTCTGACTCTTTTTTTTTAATTGAAAACTTAGAAGCAACTACTCTTATAACTAGATACTGCAACCTTCAATTGCCAATACTTTAGAAGAAATTAAAGTAAACAGTTCCCTGACAAAGGCCTGTTCAAAGAGGCCACAGTTTACATATGAGCCTTTTTGAAAATCAAGTTAGAAACATAGTCTCACCCACAGATGGTAAAATCTTTAACTCTTCTATAATAGCTTGCATCTCACAGATCATAGTCTACATAGCTACAAATACAAAGGAAACTATAATGTATTAATAGTTGGCTGAAATGTTAGGCTCTTTTACCCTAGAGTTCTGTTTGTTTTATCTAGTGATGTAGTTCAGGATTAGTTAAAGGGACTTCAGCTCTAGCACTGTATTGCTGATTTTATTTGAATTTGCTTTGATAACCCAATTTCTTAATTTGCTTTAGAACTGATTAAGGGTATAATTAATTATAATACCTTAGTAAGGTGTATAATAGTCCATCAGTTATTAATCCTTTATAAATTAAAGTGCATTAGTGGGAGTTGAAAGAAACTTGTTAGACTCTAAAACAATCATTTATTAAAAACACTTATTAACCACTTATGAACTATTCCATAAATGTACATTATCTGTCAAAATACTTTCCTACTCACTCTCAGTATAAAGTGTACAATAGAAGTTAAAAACAATATAATAGAGCACAAAAATAAAATGAAGGTAAAACTTTTCATAAGTATCTAATTGGTGTAAAATCACAGGGGCAGAATGAGGGATTGGGCTTTCCTAGATGCATTGGGCATAGCTCCCATTTATGCTAATGGCTGTGATTTTATATATTGAAAGAGTAAAAATTTGATGCTTGTTTCTAAAATAATTTAGATTAGTACTTAGTGGAATAAGCCAAAGCAGCTAGGAACCTCTTTCCTGGAATACTGATGAGACAGAGAGAGATGCCTCCAGAAAGAGACCAGTAGAGGCCTATCTGCATCTTTAGAAATCTGGCCCAAGTGCAGAGTGTATAGATTACAGTAGGCCAGAGTCCACTTGTGTTTCATTAGCACCAAAAATATTGGTAGGAGGCAGACATGCTTCCTCACCTTGAGCCTTCATGAGGTCAGTACATGTCACAACAAGAAACCAGTATCTTGGTGCTGCAGTGCAAAAGCCACGATTCTCTGGGTTCTCAGGAAGCTCATTGCTTGATATACTTAAGTTTAGAATAAAGGCCCATCACATCAGATATGCCAAGGTGGAGCAGCATAAAAGCAATGATACCTAATTAAGATAGGGAACAGGCTGCTATGTAAATGATGCCTATCTGGTGGAAGAGACAGACCTGTAACTTAATGAAGAATCACTGGCAGTTATAGCTCAGACCTCCAGGAGGGGTCAGCGCAGTAGCTCATGAGCTCAATGACTGACCTAATATGTCCCAAGTCCTCTGCTCAGATTTTCAGCCTAACAAGGGAACTATAGGTGGGTGGCCTCCCTGAAATGGCTGATTTGAGGCACTGGAAACTGTTACTAAAATGTTCCCCCCCCCCTCCGCTTTTTTTTTTTCTTCTTCCAGAGTTGAGTCCTGGTATAACTGTTGAAATCAATGAAGTTGCAGCAAGGCTTTAGTCCAATTGGGTTAATCAAAGGCTGTGACTGCCTGATGGAATTGGGATGAAGTTTTCTCTTTATTTTTGTGTGGTTTTTATGGTCTCTGGGTAGGTGTGGAAAAGGTCAGTAGGTGATTTTAATAGTAAACTGACCCGTGTTGCATCCACTCATCTCCAATGGACAAACTAGACCCTTTTAAAATATATCCTGTTTTTTTCCAACTTATGTTCAATTGCACACAATTTCTCTTTTTACTGGGGGGGAGGGGGGAAATAATGTCCCCTAGTGTAAAAGCCCTACCAAGGCTCTGTAGCCACTTAAGCTTCATCTTCAGAATAAAGTCCAGTTGCACCTGGGTCTCCATGGCAGAAGAACTGGTGAAGCTCTTTTTTTTTGTGGGGCAGAGATGGGGTGATGGTTACTGAGGTTTGCATAAGGAATGTGGCATACAGTTTTGTTCACGTGACTCCTGGAGAAATAGTAGCAGGGGATAAAGGGAATCTCTGTCAGGATGCCATGTAAGGTGAGCTGAAGTAATCTTATTGGAATGGCTCAGCAGCCCAGGGGAAGATTACATCCTGTTTTAAAAACTTTTCAGTGTATATATGTGAAATCCAGTTACTGCTGCTGGCTGGAGAATGGGATTGTAGCTTAAGGGAGTAATTGATGCTTAGGTGCTGAATTGAACCTTGTTAGTAACTCTGCATTGAGATCAGCCTTAAGCGGAATTTTGCACAGGGATGCTTAGGGGAGCAAGGGATGTGGACTGAGCTCCTAGATGGATAAAGATTATTTTACTCAGCATCAGGTGGAATAAAGAGAAACTTCCACCAGCCTAACTTATCATGCAGCAAATATCTTGTGTAAAATGGGATCAAGTAACAGTGAAGAAACAATGCTGTGTCTACAAAAATTATGAACAAAATTATTTGCTTCCACTTACAATGCAACTAGACTAAATACTTCTATTTTATCTTGTTAAGCTCTGGTTCCTCAGTTTTGCTCAGGTTCATGACACCAATAGAGTGCTGACATCCCTGGACATTTCTGAAGCTTGTAGTCTGTGTTTCCTCTTCATAGTTGAGACAGGAACTGATGCCTGAAAATAGCTTTCCCCTTAACTCATTGTGTGTGGCCAAGCAAAAAAAAAAAAAAAAAAAAATCCTGTGAAGCAGGATGTGCAACTGTATTGACACATGGAACTGAAAAGCTATAGTTTAATCCTAAGACCTGAGAAGGCTCATTAAAAAAAGTTCCTGTAAACTGTTCTGTGTGGTAAAGGGCATGGGATCTGCATATATGTTCCATCCTCAGTCAAAATTCTCAGTCCTTGAAGCCACTGGGTGTTTTGTTTGTGTGTGGAGGGCAACTGGAGTCTAAGAGCCCTGAACTCTACCCACAGTCAAGAGAACCACTCTGCTATCTTGGGCAATATGAACTCTTACCCTCCCTGTTAATAACCCTGGAAGTATGGGTGGAGGAGTATTGGCTCACAGTTGGCTTTTCAGATATCGGGAAGAAAACGCATTTGTCTCTGTTCTGTCATCCTGATTTATTAGGCACTCAGAATGACAGTATGCAGACAAAAAAAAAAACAACCCTTGCTGTTTTGGGAAGGGCTCAGAAAATGTTAATTTGCTCATTCCACACAAAAATGTAAAGTGTGGGTTCTCTGATTACCTGCTGCTGGGAAGTGTTTGGACAGGTGCTGTGTTTCAGTAGTCCTCTTTCACAGCTGACAGGCTTGATTTACAGATGTAGACCAGAGAAGAGTTCCCTCCTCGGCTATGCTGTGCCTGCCAGGTTATGTCAGGAGCTCACGGAGGCTACATGAGGCTGTGTCATGTTTTGAATTGTAGCTGTGCTACCTGGATACGATTCTGGCAGAGAGCACTGAAATAGAGAAGGGTCCTAAAAGCTTTACAGCCTCTGTGAGGATACAAGGCGCCTCCTGTTCTGGATTTTGGGGTGTCCTTAACAAATGCTAGCCATATAAGTCCCATTGAACTCAATGAGTAAATGTAGCAAGACTTGGACCACTGCATCAAAGGTCTGGTTTATTTTGCTGGAGTCCACCACATCCTTGTTAAGCCACTTTCCTCTAGTAACTAACACACAATCACACTAATTAGTGGCTTAGACAACACACAGTCTACGAAGCATTTAATGCAAGAGGAAGATATTTCCACTTCAGTTTCACAAATGCTTAGTTGTCACTTTTCATTTCTGAAGCAAAAGAATATAAATATGAGCAGACCTGCCTGATCTTGCAGTCCTTACCCAGCAAAACTTCCACTATTATAGGGGAGCAGGATCAGATTGAAGGGATTTATTAAATTAGGATGTACCAGAATATAATCCTATATTAAACCTAGTGCAAAGTATCTTATGAGAATCTTTCGAGTCTCCCATGCTGTTCACATGTTCCAATTTGGCACTTGCAAATTGTCACCTGGATTTGCAGCTAAAATTACCAGAAAGAACCTGAATATTGCTAGAAAAATACTAACAGGTGAGTGAGGGGACAGAGTTAAGATAAACCTGCCACCAGTGGTGTGGTTATACTTAACCATATCCTCTGTAGGCAACTCTGATAGGCTGGTATTCCTTGAGAAGACTGAAATATTTTTAAGTACTTCAGTAAATCTTTTAAAATTCTCTTTATTGCATTCATCTTTTCTTTCAATTATTTGCACAATAGGATTTTAACAATTGCACTTCATGGAGATTAATATACTTTGCTTAAATTTAGACAAATACTATATTGTCCTATCAAACCACTTTCAGCATTTTGTTTTGCCTTATCCAGGTAAGGGTGACTTCAGAGTGATCTGTGGGCAATTATATTTTTAAAGGGAAACAAACACGAGCAAAAGGCAAAATTTATACAAATACTTATTTGCTTTTCTATATTGCCCTGAACATAAAAGGGTATGTAAGTGCAAAGAATGTTATGAAAACTTATTCTTTTAAGGGTTGTTTCACACTATTAAACACTAGCTTCTCCCTATGCTTTTCTAGAGCTTATGATCTGCGCTAAACCAAGTGAAATCTGCAGGGGTTTTATTTACATACGTAAGCGTTTTCTCTTTGCGATTGTTAGGACGAATAAACAGACCCCCTTTTTGAAGCAGGCATTTTAACGATTCTGCCAACTACTCGAAGTGAAATTCATCGAATGGTAAAGCGGGGGAGACACGAAAATTGTTACACTTCAGGTTTCAGTTGATTCCGATTCCTGTAAATCTGAGAAGCTGCAAAAAAAGGCTGAGTAATTCTACCATCAAGGCATTCAGCTGAGAACTTTTAGCCACGCTGGTGATGTAGTTAATTCACTAAACCTAAAAGATCGCACCTCTTGCTTTGCTTAGGGCTGGCCTGACCACCTTACGGCAGGGTGCCTGTCTGCGTGTGTGGCTTTATGTAACCTAAAACGCATCACAGAAATGCAGGGCATGGGGTGCACCTTTTCGTCCTAAGGGCTTCTGCTTGAATCTACTTGTATTGACAACTTTCCTTTTGTGGAAGGACCTGACCCCCTGCGATCGCTTCTGCTCTGTCTTCTGAGAGAACGCACTGCAGCGATCTGCTTTACCAAGCAAACGTTTCTCTCGCTCTCCCTTCCGCAACAGGCTTTCGAAGGACCCCCTGCTTGCCGCAAGGAATTAAGTAGTTCAGCTTTGTAGCTGGCTGGCTGCTCGGAGCTGATGCCCAGACGCTTATTTTAAAAAACCAGAACTGCCCCCATTCAAATCTCCAGCCCCAGTCGTGCTACTGCTGTGCATCCCCCCTCTCAGCGCTGGCGGGGGCCATAGACAGGTGCTGCAGCCGGGGGCTCTCCTGCCACGTGAGCGCTTACCTGCCTCTGCTCCTTTCCCGCCGTCTCCGCAACTTCTTGCCCTGGCAGCGTTTCCCAGGCTCTTCCCCGCGTCAGTCCCCCTACCCTCCCTCTTATTTTGGAGCATCACGTTATGCTGGGGGGGGGGTCGGCCGGCCACTTTTATTGGAAAATCACTATCAAGCCCCCTCTACAGCCGGCGAGGGGGGGTGCGAGGTGCGGATTTCTCCGGTCCGGTCCATAATCTTCTCTCCCGCCAGCCGCCTCGGGCCCCAGAGCGGGCAGAGGCCGCGCCGTCTCGCATTTCTAAACAAAGCTGCCGCCCCCGGGGCTCACACGTAGAAGCCCTGCGGCGCGCTGCCCGCGGGGTGTCTGGCCCCGTGGGCCGAAGCAGGGTGCTGCCCCGGCCGCTTTTCCGAGCCTAGCGGGGTTCAGCCGGGCGGCCCGGAGGTGGCCGGTGCCTAGCACGTGGCTCGGAGCAGAGACGCTCACCCCGCCGCAGAGCAGGCACCTGCCCTACGCCAATAGCTTCAACAGTTACTCAGGCGCGCTGTGATCGCCCCCGCAAAGCGCCCCCGGGGCCTGCTTCAACCCAGCTCCCCCGCCAAGGCGCAGTCCCTGGGCGCTGCCGAGCGCGCACCTGCCCCGGCCGCCGCAGCCTCCCGCTCCACGTGGGCCCCCTGGCGGGGCGCGCGTTAAGTCCGCAAGCTCTCGGCGGCGTAAGGCTGGCAGGAGGCGGGCAGCGCCCTAGCTGGCGACAAGGGCCCCGCCAGCCGCAGGCGGCAGCAGAGTGGGGAGACCAGCAGCGCCTCAGCCCGGGCGGGGAAGAGCTGGGGCGGCTCTGGGGGGCGGGGGGCGCCGCTGGCCCCCAGCGCCTCCCTGCTGCGCTCGGGCAGCCCGTAGGCGTACAGCGGCAGGAGCCCGGCGGCGGGGTAGAGGGAGGGGGGCGGGCAGGCGCCCAGAGCGTAGGGGGCGGGCAGCAGCGGGGGGCCGGACGGCGCGGGCCAGGGCGGCCTGGCGGGGGCGCTAGGGCCGGGCCGGCTCAGGAGGCTCTCGATGGCGAAGGAGCTGGAGAACTTGGGGCCCGGCCTGGCGGCGCCCGCTGGCCCTTCCCCGGCATCGCCTCCGCCGCAGCGCCAGGGGGCGGCGGCCGGGCGGGGCGGGGGCGGCGGCGGCGGCGGCTGGGCCGGAGCCTGGGCGCGGCTGAGGCGCTTGCGGCGGCGGCGGAAGACCCCGTCGGCGAAGGTGTACTCGCTGCTGGGGTTGAGCGTCCAGTAGTTGTCCTTGCCCCAGGGCCGCGCCGGGTCGCGCAGCACCTTGACGAAGCAGTCGTTGAGCGAGAGGTTGTGGCGCACGGAGTTGCGCCAGCCCGTGTAGGCGCCGCGGAAGAAGGCGAAGCGGCCCATCAGGTAGTCGTTGATCTCGGCCAGCGTGAGGCGGCCGCCGGCCGAGTCCCGGATGGCCATGGCGATGAGCGCGATGTAGGAGTAAGGCGGCTTGGGCCGCCGCGTGTAGGGCTTGGCCTTCTCGCCCGCCGGGCTGTGCGCCGCGCAGTCCCCGTCCGAGCCCAGCTCGCTGTCGGCCGGCGCGGGGGAGGCGGCCCCGCTGCCCTCCGCCTTGTTCTCGTAGCGCGGGGCGAAGACCTCCAGCTTCATGGCGCGCCCGACCCGGCCTCTTCGCCGCCCGCCGCCAACGCTCGGGGCTCCCCCCGGGCGGGCAGGTAGCGAGGGGCGGGGGCCTGGCCCGAGCCGCGCCGGCGGCGCAGGACTTGGCTGGAACCTGGGAGGGCTCTGCCCAGTTGGAGGGACAGCTCCCTGGGAGCGGGGTGTCCTCTCCTGCAGGGTCGGTCACTCGGGGGTAGGGCGGTCTGGCTGTTCCTGCCAGCCCTCGGCTCAGGCCGGCAGATGCACCGCTTGCCGCCCCCTGCTTCGACCTTGGGGGGGGGGGGGGCGCTCCAGGTGGGAAAACTGGCGGTTGAAAGGAAACCAGTTAACCCCAAGGCGGTGGGTTGGGTTTGGAGGGCTAGTTGTGCAAAGTCAGAGCTTCTCTCCAGTCCCTCACAGTCGGCCTTGCTCTCCTCCTCGTGTGGGGTTCCTCATCTTAATGCCCAGAGTTCATGAGAGCAGTTTAAAAAAAATGGCATTTTTTCTCTCTAATGTTGCAGTTCTTCCTTTCCTTGTAGCTGCTGGTGCTCCCGTTTCAAGGGACCTGGCTTCTTCAGTCTTTGAGATTCTGAACTGGCTTCTTGCTATAGCAGAGGCAGCAGCCAAGTTGTTGTTATCAGTATTACTGTCATTATCTTTCTCTCTCCCGCCCTCCCACTTTAGCTCTCTGTGCACCACTCTCAGAACAGCCCATTATAATGCTTAAGCAGCCAAGGAGAGGCGGAGCTAGAGCCAGGATCTGAAAGGATGGTGGGCGGGGAAGCAAGGTAGAAAAGGTGGGCATCCACTAATAAGCAACATCAGAGTCATAATTATCTCCCTGTCATCTTGGGTCTTGTTGGAAGGTTTTGATTTCATGCGACATGTTTGTTTATTTTTCTCTCTGCCAGGTTCCACCCTTTCTCTTCCTCCCATCTCTGGGTATTTTGAAACGAAGGAAGACAGCTGAGACCTTGCCTGTAGGCTTGCATAGCAGGTTCCTCTTCCCAGGTGTAAAGTTCAGGATGACTTGTAGGTGGCAGAGCAACATCAGCCACACATTTATTATTTTTATGTAATACTGTGTTTAGTAGCAAGTTGTAATGTGGCAGCTAAACACCCTAGTAGAAGAGAATATAATGTTTCACTGGGAAGCTGTATAAACTTTGTTGTGAATTCTTAGTGACTTACACTAGTTTGGCAGTCGTTTAATCCTCATTCTTGTCCAGTGTGAAAACTGCATGAGGAAGCTCTGAGGGAGACACTTCAACAAAACTCTAACCTTGATTTTTATGTATATGTGAGAGATTAAAAACAATATAGCCGACTTCTTTCAGAACTGGTTTGTATTTCCTTCTCTGTGATAACTTCCTATTAGATTATTACTCCTGTAAATAAAACCTTTTTGAAATTTTAAAAAGCTGCTTTCCTTCAGTATTTTTGCACACCTCCAAACAATAAAATTCAAATACAGGACCAAAATATATATATAAAACCTTAGGACTTAGAAGCAGGTAAAACAACTTTCCAGGAAACTGTAGTATGCATAATGCATATTTTTAAAGCATATTTCACAGTACCCATGGTCTGACCTTCATTTAGGTGTGTAGTCCCATTGATCCAATATAGCTTGTATTAAATAGGGCCCTTTGCTAAAAGGAGTGAGGACATGACTTGGTATTTCACAGAACCTGAATTTTTTCCCCCTCTCTTTTTGAAAATGGCTGGCTGTACTGGACTTCACAAAAAATCAGTTGACTTAGACCTTATTCCCATTTTAACCTATTAAAATTCTGTACTTGACCTTATTTGTCAGCATGTGGAAGACTTTCAAGGATTCAGTCTTACCAGAAGCAATTTTCCAGCCTTTATAGATAACGTACCTGAATTCTGTGGGCCAAATATCTTAAGAGGGTTCAGAAAGAATTAATTAAACACCATATACTGACTGCTTAGATTTGGGAATGGGAACTGATAGCATGTCAGATGTATAAAGAGTTAGATCATAATTCTATGTTAGATGCTCAGCTACTACCACTCTCAACTACCATTGTAATTTGCACTGCCTTTTATCTTTTTTGCAGGTGGTGGACAGAAATATGATTTAAGATTGTATTGAAAGAGATGCTAACAAATAGTGTCCCTTTCTCTTTTGATGGGATTGCTTTCACCCATGCACCTGCAGAAAGCCTCAGAAAACTTGCCAGGTTTTTATTCTGCACATGGTTTGAATTGTAAACATTGAACAATAAAGGGACTTTACAGTCTCATCTGTCCTTTCCTGTTATATTCAGCTAACTTTCATAAGGGGTGGGTGTCTTCCTCCCCCAGTTACCACTTGGCCTGCCTTAATGTTAAAAGTCCAAATAATAGGAGGTAAGCCCCCTTTTGTCATTTTCTCCCCCCCCCCCGTTTTTCCCTTCGAATAACATGAGATGAGAATTTTTTTAGCAAATAGTTGACATAACATACAAGTGAAGTGCCAGTATTTGTGTTAAGGGTATGGGAAAAAGCTACTTTTGCTCCCAAAACTTGTATTTATCCAACACGATGCCAATGGTGAGGGTAGGTTTCTTCCTCTTCCTGCCTTTGTTGTATGTGGCAATGGAGAAGCTATGATTTGGTAAACTACCTTTTGATGTTTATTTTATTACTTTTCCACCATTTGTATGGAGAATGTACACATTCTCTCTTATCCTTTTAGTCAAAGCTTAAAAGTCATTCAAATGCTGTGGGCAAACGTCAGACAACAGACTTTTTTGTGGCTGTGTTTCAAGACTAGGAATGAATGACAAAGTTGGAGGTTTCACAGAGTTTAAAAGGGCAGGAGTTTCCTCAGAGGTGACTATGAATTTCCCACATTAGTCAAGGTACTGCTTCAGTGTGGTCTGTGTGTGAGTCTGCTTGGTCAGGGAGTCGAAGCCTCCATGTTCTGAATACTTAGCACATATAACTTAAGTGGCACTCGCCCACTTCAGTCAAGTCTATACGGCTGCTTATTTGAGTACAGTTACACACTTGCTTTAGTGTATGCAGGACAGGGCTTAAATCTAGAGTTTGTGGTGTAAATGAAAACTTAATGAAGCCCACTATTTTGTGATGCAATAGCAACCAGTGCTCCTTGAGTGGGGAAATAGATTACTAAGTCTCAAACTCAACATAGAGGGCACATGTAACCTAACCAGCTTAGTGCTACAAGCCTCTTCCTGCTTTAGTGTAAAAAGGCACAGTATGCTTTCAGATTTATGCAATCATCAGACAAAAAAGCAGATTCCATTAAATAAACTCACATCAAAAGCACTTTGATGTGCTATATTAGAGCAAAGTTTAAAAAAAACCCTCTTGTAAAGGAAATGTAAATGAAGAGGCAAATATTATTCTGTTCTAAAATGAAAATTGGTTATTTTGGGGTGATGAAATCCACAAAAGCAGCATCTTTACAAAAAAGGAAGGAAGGACAAATGAAATACTGAAAATAAAAGGAGGAAGGAGAAATTAACTTTTTTGCTAGAGTAGGTTGTGAAGATCAAGACTTTAACAGAATTCAAAGAAGAACTAGAGAAATTCATGGAGGTTAGGTCCATCAATGGATGTTAGCCAGGATAGGTAGGAATGCTGTCCCTAGCCTCTGTCATAGGTTGGAAATGGATGTCAGGAGAGGGATCGCTTTGGGGATTACTTGTTCTGTTCGCTCCTTCTAGGGCATCGGCCAGGGTCAGAATACAAGATATGGGGCAAGATTGACCTTTGGTCTGACCCAGTATGGCCACTCTTACGTTTTTATATTCTCTGCAAATCAAGGTTCTGCTCTTTTATCCTCACTCTTGTGAAGTACTTCTACTTTTACTCCAGTGTGATTACAGTGAAGTCAGTTAAGGGCTTAGGTAAAACTGTACTGTGAGTCAGTTTTGAAGAATCGGTGCTGCATTTTCCCCATAGACTGGAATCAAAAATAGGATTCTTTTAAAGGTTGCTATTAGATGGAATTAATGGTTACATTTTCTACCTTTTTGTTTATTACCGAGTCACGTTATCTCCACATTAGTGACACCGCAGCTTGATTGTACACATCAGAGTGCAGCTTACAAAAGAAGTGAGCCATTCTTTAAAGCAAGGGTAAGAGCACAAATACCCACTTCTCCCACTTGCAGCTCCAGTCTTTTTGAGCTCCCACCAGTTATGCTGCAATTCCTTTCTGTGGTGCCCAGGCAGTTCACTTGACTAATTTCATCCAGTCTGACAGCTGTTGCTAACCAGAGAAGAGAAGACTTGCAGGTAGCATGATGGATGTCATTGATGGCCTCTCCGGTGAACAGTAGAGAAACTTAATGATTTCTAGACATGAGATGTTTAGCACTTGATCCTTCTTTGCTCCCCCCCTCAAGCTTACTTGCTAGCAATGGTGAAATTGGAAAATGCAATATGCTGGTAGCACGGGACTGGTTCAGAGAGCTGTCTTTGGGTGAGCTGTCCACAATACGAGATGCATGTAGTGTATACAAATGAACCAGAGAGGGAAATTACACTAAGCTTTTTAATAGCTTAAGGAAACCAGGCCAAAGCCTAAACTATAGAAAACCAGACTGGTGCAAATGAATGAATAGGAATGTCATCAATGAAGTAACACGGTGTCTATATCAGTTCCCACACCATGAAGTCTAGGGACCTCAGTTCATGGAAGGCGGCGTGGGCCGCAACCTTGTGTGGGGAGTGGGACCCCCCAAGTGATGTTGGCCACGGGATCCCCTCCCGTTATGAGACTGGGGTCCCCATCAGGGCTGAGTTGTGTCTGGGAACTCAGGTTGGTCCAGAGGTGGTGCGGCTGTGGCAGGGTATGGGTTGGCAGGGGGAGCAGGCATGGCCCTGCGCAACTGCGAGAACTCCAAGAAGCCCTGTGAGATGGCTGGTGAGGGCAGGGGTGGTAGGAGTGTGGGGGCAGCAGCTGTGGGTGTCTGGGCCAACAGGTCCTGCCAGATGCCAGTGGCGGCATCAAAGCAGGACATCAGTTGGTTCCAGGCCTGTGACTACCACTCCTGGTCATCCCACAGCCACCCCTTCAAGAGGTCCATCAGCCTCTAGAGGCCAGCAGCATGGGCCCTCTGGAGGGCCTCATTTGCGTGGAGATGGCCCCTCTCATCATGGGCCTGCCCTTCCAGTTGGGGGGGAGGGTGGCCAGTTTGCCCTGGCACTGGTTCAGGGCTGCTTCACTCGAGTGCCAGGGTGGGGTTGGCTTGCCCTGGTGGGGAGGTGGCGCCAGTTGTAAGGAAGACGAGGAGCGATGGCGAGTTGTTCATGCAACACAGCCCCTAAGACCCTGACCCTGAGCAGCAACCAACACTTCCCAGATTACGGGACAGGGATGTCCTGGGAGCAAAGCCATGTGTGGCCTGCATAGCTGGCCCTGCAACATGGGGACACCATGGTGCCTTGTGGACTGGGCTGCACTGTACCCCCCCCCACCTTGCTCAATGGGCTAATGACAGGGGGGTGGGGGTGTCTGGTCACAGAGGGGTGGAGGGTGAGCCCAGTGCAGCCTGGCCCTCCCACCACCACACGTGCAGCTTGCAGTGCTGTCTGCAGGAGCTGACTCTCCCCTGCGCGCATGCCTGCATGCTGGGAGCCAGACTCCTTGGTGTGTCTTGGGTCAGGCTGGTACCCATGTGGCTAGCCCACTTCCACCCATGGCAGGTTCTGAGGCTGGTAGCGGGCTGGTGCCCATGCCAGGGGGCTGCTGCTGGTTACATGTGGCAGGACTACAGTGTGAGGTCCTACCCAAGCTGGCCAGGTGATGCTTGCAGCATGCCCTGTCTGCACCTGCCTCCCATGCCCTGGGGTGTGCAACGTGTGGGGTACTTACTGGAGGGACCCTCACCCAGCTCCAAAGATGCCCTGGAGGTGGCATGGCTGGCAGGGACTGACTCCAAGGTGATGACTAGTGTGCAGCTGCTGGCCTCTGATCCCATGTCTGCCTCCGGTGGGGTTTGGGTCCCAGGGTGCTGCTCTACTTGGGGGTCTGGCTGCAGGTGGGCTCCTGCGCTATATTGGTGTGGGAGGTTGGTGAGGACATGTTACCAGGCCCTAGGAGTTGGTGCAACTCCTGGAAACGGGCAGGTTGTAGGTCCTGTGTCACACCTCTGGCTAGCATTGCAGGCTCAGTGCCCCAGCAGGCGAATGACAGATTTAGAACAGTAATACAGTGTAACTCTTTGCAAAAAGGTTATGTGTTAATAATTGTCCACTTAATGCTCTACCATATAATTTCTTGCTGCTACCATACCACAGTAAAAGCCACAAAATGAGAGAGGTAGTGGCTTTCTGGATTAGTCTGAAGAGGGTTTTCCATGCAGAATGGAAGACAAAAGGGTGGTGTTTTTGTTTTGTTTTGTTTTTTAGGGAAAAGTGACAAATGGGAGGATGATACTGGATTGGATGTAATTGAATGCTCTAGCTCAATCGCAAGTTATGGGCTACAGATTCAGGAAGTATTTGGTGAAATTCTGTGGGCCATGTTGTGAAAGAGGGCAGATTAGAAGGTTGTAATGGTTCATTAAATTTATCAGGTGGGAGAGCAGAGGGGCCAACATAAAAGAAGAGCAGACAAGTAGAAAAGGTCTGGAAGGCTTAGATACACAGCTAGGGGTCAAAAAAAATATTCAGGCTCTAGTCCTTGCAGAGGAATACGCTTGGAAATAAAATAATGGATTCATAAGCAGTTGTGAAACCTTGCTAATACGACATACATTTCAACTAAATTTAGTTACAGTACTGTTTTTGGCATGGCGGAATAACACATGCATCATACAGTAATTACTCAGGTGTGGTTTAAAACTGCTATTTCACAGAATTCCAGAGTTGCGTAAGTTTTTGTCTATGCAAATAGACAAGTAAATACTGATGTCAGTTAAGATGTTTTGATTTGATTCTTCTGAAATAGAGCAAAACAAGCTCTTTTTAAACAATACAGTAGGCTCCATGAAATATTTAGGCTGCAATTCTAAACACGCATGAAAATCAAGTTTCCTTCTGGGACACTTTCAAGATTCTGCACTGTTTCACTCCTGTACTAGAACTGACGGAAGGAGGCGTGTATGGGGATTTTCTGGTGGTGTAGCACAGGTGGCCGTAATGCACAAAGATTCCATGTCTGCACATTAGAGCTACATCAAAGGTTCCTTGTCCATCACATAAAATTACACAGCCACGGCAGTTCTCACTCTGAACGCTTACAGGAAATTAGTGGTGAACTGGGAACCTGAACAGCTTTGGAAGTGCCAGAGAGGAGAGGCTATGTGAAGAATTGAGGCAGCACACTGAAAAGAACCTGAAGAGTGCTGCTCTGGCCTGAGCAGCATTGGCACTCAGCTAGGATCAGGTTTAAATAGACTTTGACTGACTGCCTGGCCAAACTAAGGTAATTTAGGGATCTGGACATATCTAACACAGAGGGTTGTGGGAAAGAACAAGGTGGTAGTGGTGCTCTGACCTCACCTTCGTTCTTGGGGCCTCACCCCCTGCTTGGGATGGTTCTGTCAGGAAAGTGAGGTTGGGTGTGTATGCTGGAGACTTTCTCCTTTCCAGACCACTGTTCTTTATTTTCAGGCAGATTTAAATAGGAAAGAGTCAATCCCTTGCAAATCAAACAGAATATTCTGAGGATGATGGTGACTGATCTAAGAAGCTGTGGTGGGACAGAGCCATAGGTGCAGCAACCCAGACTAAAAAGCGTGCAGATAGCAAGCAACATTTCTTCTAATTGTATTTTTTTTTTGATATCTGAAACAATTTACTCAAGATGAAGTTTAAATCCGTGAATGCATTTTCACTCATTTCTCTTTTCCAGTGCCTGCCTTCAGTTCCATACACCCTGTCATTCTCTCTCTTTCCTCCTTCCCATCTTGTTTGCGTCCCTGTTTCCATCACTCAGGCCACGTCTACACGTGCACGCTACTTCGAAATAGCGGCGCCAACTTCGAAATAGCGCCCGTCACGGCTACACGTGTTGGGCGCTACTTCGAAGTTGAAATCGACGTTAGGCAGCGAGACGTCGAAGTCGCTAACCCTATGAGGGGATGGGAATAGCGCCCTACTTCGAAGTTGAATGTCGAAGTAGGGCACGTGTAGACGATCTGCGTCCCGCAACATCGAAATAGTGGGGTCCACCATGGTGGCCATCAGCTGAGGGGTTGAGAGACGCTCTCTCTCCAGCCCTTGCGGGGCTCTATGGTCACCGTGTGCAGCAGCCCTTAGCCCAGGGCTTCTGGCTGCTGCTGCTGCAGCTGGGGATCCATGCTGCATGCACAAGGTCTGCAACCAGTTGTCGGCTGTGTGGATCTTGTGTTGTTTAGTGCAACTGTGTCTGGGAGGGGCCCTTTAAGGGAGCGGCTTGCTGTTGAGTCCGCCCTGTGACCCTGTCTGCAGCTGTTCCTGGCACCCTTATTTCAATGTGTGCTACTTTGGCGTGTAGACGTTCCCTCACAGCGCCTATTTCGATGTGGTGCTGTCCAACGTCGAAGTTGAACGTCGACGTTGCCACCCCTGGAGGACGTGTAGACGTTATTCATCGAAATAGACTATTTCGATGTAGTGTGCATGTGTAGACGTAGCCTCACTCTCCAGTTTTCATTTTTTCCCCCAGAAGTTTTATCCTTGATTTCCAGGAATCATTTGTCCCACTAAAAGAAAAAAGAGAGAGAAAGTTCCAGGGTCTAGTCCTTCCTTACACTGCCCAGCTTGGAGCAGCAAGAGCAGCTTTGGAAAACTGTTCCCTGTTGATACTCGCTTTTGTCTTTGACAGCCCAAACAAATCCCTTATAGCTTTATCAGTTAGGAGTAGTGGGCTTACCCCAAAACCCTGCTGGTAAAAATCTTTTTACATTGGCTACAGGAATCAAATCACTTTTTTGCACTGTTTTTAGATGACAGACAAAAATGCACTATCAGCTTGTGAAGGTGAGATCCTCAGCCCATGTAAATCTGAAAAAACTCCACAGGCATAAAAAAAAAAAAAAAAAGCATAAATTTACATCAGCAGAGAATCTGGCCTCAATTTTTCCATAAGTTTTCAATGCACGGATTGTCTGAAACAGAATTTCTGATGTATACAAATAAGTACAATAACTAACTCCACATATTTTTATCCTTATGTCTCTCAAGGCACTTTACAGAGGTGGTGGCACTAGCTCTGTTTTGCAAATGGCACAATGAAGGCATAGTGCAGTTAAGTATTTTGCCCAAATTTACAAAGCAAGTGGTAGAGTTAGGAACAGAACACAGGTTTCTTAACTGCCAGACCACTATTTTAACTACTAGACCCATTGACTCAAGACATTGTATATAGCTGCATGCTTTAATAATTATCAGAGGGGTAGCCGTACTAGTCTGTAACGGCAAAGACAATGAGAAGTCCTATGGCATCTTATAGACTAACAGATATTTTAGAGCATAAACTTTTGTGGGCAAAAACCCACTTGGTCAGATGCATTGTCTGTTAGTCTATAAGGTGCCACAGGACTTCTGTTTTTGCTTTAATAATTAACCTTGTAGAGGGGACATTTTGAGCAAATGTAGAATCAAACAGTAATCTTGGGTTTTAGTCATATTAGATTGGCACGGAGGGTGTGTTCTGGATTAAATGAGGCTGGGAGATAAGCTCTTGCTAATTTTACTGCAGTAGAGGTCAACACTGTATGAAAGCAAATGACTAATTATGAACATTACTGCCCTCTGCAAAATAAAAACCTGTTGTGTATCAGTTATTTTTATTAATGAATAGCACTGATGATTAGTTTGAATAAAAAGGAGCCATATGATTTCTGACGATGGGCATGGCTGGAGTTAAGGTTCTGTTTACTGATAACTTTATGCCTGGTGCTTTCACAATATTTGTTTTTCATTATGTAAACATATGGAAGGGAGGAGACTTGTGTGAGTCACCAATGTCTTGAACACAGAATTTGCACTAACCTCTGGAGGTTCATTTGTACCACAGCACTCTGTGAACAGAAAGCAACTTGTCTTATTTACCCGGAGTGGCTTCTTCACAGTTCCACATCAACAGGACAACAAAGTGCTTGCGGCAGTTTTGAACGATAGTGGCAGTTTGCCTTCTATACTGCATCCAACTGGATGCTGAAAATGTCTGCGTGGGATAGGACTAAAAGCACTGCTGCTAGGATGACTGCACAGAATGAAAAAAAAAATAATGAGCAGGCGATATTTATGTTCAGACAATAACTATTAACCACACCTGCATAGCGCCTCTGGCAATGCTGGCATTTACAAAATCCTGAGAACTGTCATGCCTTACATCATACTTTTGCTAAGGAGGAAGAAAAGCCCTGGTTGTCAGCCCAAGACCAGAAAGTAAAACTTTACCCATAAATCAATGTCAGCTTACTGTCCTGTGACCTGGCACACCCAGTGTTAGTATGAATCTATCAGCAGTGCTACGTTAGTTAAAACAAAGGCTGTGCCTGTGCTGTCCTGTGATTTGGGCTATGGGCTGTAACTGGCAGTGTACACAAAAGTGCTGTGTTGTACATCCCCTCGTGTGGATGGGGAGCACACACAACAGGCTGAACTGCTTTTGTCTGGCAACATCCATAATGATTTCAGTTAGCTGGATGACCAATAACCCTGAGTGTGGCCAAGTTTCTCATGGTCCCATGAAGTTTTTTTATAGCCACTAGTCGTGACGCTGTGTTCTTCACTGTTGTTTAGCTCAAACTTACTCCTAAATGTCTCCTAAGAGCCCAGAAGTGGGTCTGCCCCATGAAAGCTCATCTCCTTAATAGGTTTGTTATACTTTAAAGTGCTACATGACTGATGCTGTTTTGCTTTGTTAGACTATAGACTAACATGCCTACCTCTCTGTTTCTAAGAGCCCAGTGAGTAGTGAAAGTGTTGGTAATGTGTGAGACAATATTGACCTCCTGTGGTCTGGTAAATTCTCTCATCTGGAACCACTCAGATTCCAAGGGTGCTGGACGAGAGATGTTCAACCTGTAGTAGGCTTCTTGTTTTCATTAGTGAAAACCTTTTCAAACAGGCTTACGCTAATTTGAAATAGGAAACTTTTGGTTAATACATGTGGAGTCCATGTGGGGAGGTAAAGCGCCCAGCGCTTCGGGAGCATGACTAGCAATGCACACTAAGGTCTGGCAGGGTAGACAAACCCAACGTCCTACTAATGTCCTATGAAAAGTGATTTTTACTGCAACAGCTAGCTAATGGTGAGTTTGGTGGGACTGTCACTTCCTGTAGGCTTGTAGAATGTCTAGCACAAATGGTGCCCAACTGGAGGCCTCTAGGTGCCATTATAAACAGAACTGGTTGAATTTGGGCATGAAACATTTGCCCATGGAAATAATACATTTTTTTTTTTTTGGGTCGAACATGCAACCTTTTTACAAGAAAGACATAAATTCAGCACACTTGTTCATTTCAAAGTTTTGAAAACAAACATTTTTATTGCAAAATGATTTAATATCATTTGGGTTTTAATATTAATACCCCTGCAAATGAGAGTAAGTCAAAACAGAGCTAATGAGGTGTTGAATATTTATATCAGCACCTCATTAACCAGTTATAATCCACGTCATTTACATGCCCCTTCTGAAAGGGGCTGTATCTACACTGCAAAAGAACTTTGAAGTTGCTTACTTCAAAGTCAGCAACTTTGAAGTAGTGTGTCTACATACAAAATGCACCCTTCCCTTACTTCGAAGTAGGCTTCCCCCTACTTCACAGTTAAGTGGCTACACAAAATTAGCCCCTACTTCAAAGTAAGGGGGGCAGGAAATGATGCAGGCATGGTGTCACAGGGCTGACAAGGCCTTCTGTGCTCACGGCCTTTAAAGGGCCCCACCCATCACCCCCACCCTGCATGTGCTCAACATGTCCACCCACACGGACAAGGGCCTCTCCACCCTGGCTAGCCGGCTGGCTATGCTGGTCACCCTGATCTTTCAGTGGTGCAGCTGGGTCACCCGCATGGCACCCAACCTGCAGGCCCTGGGCATGGCAGTGCTGCTTGTCCCCCGAGCCTCCCCCATCTGGTGCCAATCAGCCTTCACCACCACCACCACCAGCGAGTGATGGGACAGGCTGGTGCTGGAGCACTGGGACAATGAGAGCTGGCTGAGGAACTTCAAAATGACTTGCCAGACATTCAGAGACCTCCACCACTGGCTCACCTCAGTCCTCCAGCACCGGGGGACACAGATGTGGCCAGCACTCCCAACACCCTGCGGCGGCTGGCCACCCCGATCGCCTTGGGTCTGTCAGCCATCAGTTCGGCATTGGTGAGGCCACTGTTGGAGTGGAGATGATTGAGGTAAGTCTGTCCCCCACCACAGACCCACCCTGGGGAGAGACCTACTGGACAGGAGGTCCCTGGTGGGGAGGGGTCAGGGAGGACTCCTGGTCAGATGTTCCTGGATGTGTTGTCCTCCCCCCTAATGCCCCCCCCCCTGCAGCTTGTCCAAGCCATCAACAGGGTGCTCGTGCCACAAGTCATGACCCTGGGAGACATGGATGCTGCCCTTGCCAGGTTTGCGGACCTGGACTTCCCCCAATTGTTTTGGAGCTCTGGATGGGATGCCTGGGGCAATCCAGGCTCCGGACCACAGCGGGGACACCTACATTAAAGGATGCAGCAAAGTTGTGGCTGGCCCAGGTCAAGCTTGCACTTGAGCCAGAACTCTAGGGCTACATCTACACTTTAGAGAACTTCAAAATGGCTATGCTCATGACCAAATTGAAGAATATTTATGAGGCACTCAAGTGCGTATTCAGCACCTCATTAGCATGTTGCCACCCGCGGCACTTCAAAATTGCCGCTTTTTGCTCCTGGGTGGCTTGTCCAGGCGGGGGTCATTTTTGAAAGGACCCCCACCAATTTCGAAATCCCCTTATTTCTATCAATAGAAAAGCAACAATTTCAAAATGCCATGGCTGGCGGCATGCTAATGAGGTGCTGAATATGCATTTTAGCACCTCATTAGCATTCTTCGAAATGGCCATTAGCATGACTATTTCCAAGTTTTCTCTAAGTGTAGACACAGCCCAGGACTCTTCATTTCACCAAGCTCCTAAAGCTCTGGCTCTAGCCTAAGCCTGAACAGCTATGTAGCAATTCTTTTTTTTTTTTTTTTTTCAGTCCTAGAGCCTGAGCTCTGTGAGCTTGAATCAGCTGACGTGGGCCAGCCCTGGATATTTTTATCCTGATGTAGATATGCCCTTTAAAGGTCAGCACTGTTAGCTATTTTGTTCTCAATTGAGAATGGAGAGGCAAGGTCACAGAGCTGGATAATTTGCCACAAGTGACATCTTGTTTTGGTGCCATATGTGATGTTGGAAGAAAGTCGCACTTCACTGATTTCCCTAGCCAAGAAGGAGGCAAGCCCAAGACATGCAGTAGAGCCTATGTACATATTCAAGTATCACCCAAGGGAAGCTAAGCCTTAAGGGGTCCTGAGTACATCAGTGAGCACATATGATGACATTTTGAATACCTGCACCCCATTTCATCACATGAGGAAATGCTCAGATTCAGAACTGGTCTTTGCAGTTGGGACTTTAACTGTAGTGGTTTTGAAGTCAAACTTCAGGACAGTTTAGATTTAAATCTTTGCTGATCAAGTTCATGGCTAATTACTGTTGTGTCCTAAGATCACTTAAAGACTAGTTTATCTTGCACATCTAGTTAAATGTGTTGAAACACAGTAGCATGTTGTTATGTTAGAGAGCTACTACGTGAGCATATACTTGAAAGCATAGCTAAATGATTAATCTGAAATAAAGTATCTTAGTAATTATTTGTTAGAGATTCTGATTAAGTCTGAGAAGGATCCCTGTGTTAAGGATAGGACTCCTTCTCACAGTGTGAAAGTTTAACTTTCATAAAAGTAGTAGACTGATGTACAGACATGCCAAGTCTCCTTGAGTCACAGGCCTCACAAAACATGTATTTTATGTTAATTGCTAATATAACCTTTTTAATCAGAGTATTTATGAGCAGACTGTCTAATTGCTGGGTACAAGTTGACTGACGCTGTAAGGCTTGTAATCCCGCAAATACTTAAACATGCACATACCTTTATGTTCAATTAAACCTACTGAATTCAATAGGATTACTCTTGTGCATAAATGTGTTCACTTCAAGTGTTTCTATTTAAAACATGCAATCTTGGTTCAAATGTTCATGCTTAGATTACAGCTTGACTAACTTGTTATGACAACCACAGTCTCTTTAAGGAGTCCTTAATTTGAAAAAAAACCCCAAAACAATTGTTTATTTTCAGCAAATGTGAAGAGATTTTTGAGATATTGGCCAGCATTTTGCTGGGGTTGAGAGATCTAGTGGATTAGAGCAGTTTTGCTTAAAAGCACTTGCAGGAAGCTTCTTTCTCAGTGCATTGTAAATCTTCACACACGGAAAGAGCATCAAGTGTCAACTTTGAGACTTTCTTTCAAAAATGCTATTTCATGTTATAGCCATGATGGAACTGTGGGAATGGGTGAATGTGCCGAATGGGTGAATTTAAAAAAAAAAAAAAAAGCCCTTTGAAAGCCATAGAGTTTGGTGGGGGGCGGGAAGTGGCTTGACCTGGGTGAAGTAGAGGAAACAAAGCTGCATGTCCAAGAAGAAAATAAAATGAAAGGTCAGAAATCTACATTTGAGGCTCCCATGTAACAGTGGGTTCCACCTGAAAATCCCTGCCTCAAAGACCACTTTTTGATGCCAAAGTGCTGCTATTCTGAAATGCTGGGAGTCCTCAACTTCAGTGGACACGTCTGGGGCTTTCACATATGCAGCATCTCTGAATACTAAGCCATCAGGATCTCAGGCTGGCCACCTGGAAATTGATGCATTCTAGATTACTAACCAGTTGAGAACTTGGATTTAAAGTATATACTTTCTCTGTTTGTTTAAGGTCATTTTCATCGAAAACAAAACTATTATTATGTTACTGCGTAGAAAATTTGAAACCCCAGTTGAGTTATTCAACATAGCTAATGGAAAGTTTGCTTAGCAAAGGAATGGATGGTTGGCTTTCGTTCTTGTTTTAGTTCAGCTAACTTGCATTCTGCCTCAAGCATTGCTGTTGTCCTCTTCCCTTTCTCTTTCCTTGTTTGACTGTCACTTAGAAGATGGTTTTGGGTGGTGCTTGAATGTGTACTTAAGTGGTTTTGCAAGGTCTTTCCACTAATGGAAGAACTTCAGAGCTTGCTCCAGGAAAAGGTGTGTGCTTCTAGTTGCCTTGCCTAGTAAGTAATAATGAGGTTGGATTTGGTATCCATTGATGGGACTAAAGTGTTAACAAGACTGAATCAGCTAGAGCTTCCACCTTTGCCAATAAAGGGGATTTCATCAATGCTAATGGACTTAAATTAAGCATACCCTGGTTTATACTCCAAACCCTTGTTTATACTTTTGTATTGGCTGCGATATATTGCTTAGCCCTTTCTGTTATGTTACCATTTAGAGGTCAAAGATATATAAGGCCAGATCTTCAGCCAGTGTATCATAGCTTCATTAACTTCACTGGAGCTTTGTCACTGAATTATGTCAGTGGAGGCTCCAGCCCATAATGTAAGAGGTTTTTCATATGTAAGAGCATTTTGGGCCAAACTAACTCTGTTGTTCTCATCCTATTTCTGGGTCTGGCACTGAGATATTTAGCTCCTCGTAATAATGTGATGGTAATTATTTAATTAGAAATTCAGATCACTATATTTTAAATGTGATGGGCATTTGTTATAGTGAAAGCCAGATCACACTGGCTTTTCACTGAAAAATGCAATAGCTCACATGGCAAGCTAACCTGCGGTCAGACCTAAGTGAACGTTTAACAATCAATCATTTCTTCAGCAAATTTTTCTCTGTGTGCAAGTTGTTTGTGAACATTCATATTCTCAGATTTACCTGTTGACAATATTTTTTTTTCTGAAAAAAGCTCTGGGCAGCAGATAATGTGCAAACAATTTGTTGTTAATACAGGTTGAACCTCTCGAGTCTGGTCTGGCAACATCCAAAGTCCAGCATGACTTTAGTTAGCTGGATGTTCGCTTACCAGGCATTGGGCCAAGTTTCCTGCGGCCCTATAAAGTTTGTCTGCAGCTACCAGTCCTGGTTCTTACTGTGCTGTTATTCAGCTGTAATTTACCCCTAAAAGCCTTCTAAGCCTTCCAGTAAGCGGTGGAATTTGTTGTAATCCTGCTAGACAATACTGACTTCTTGTGGTTCGGCACTCTCTCGCACTGGTCAGATCCTGAGGGTCGTGGACTATTGAGGTTCAACCTGTATGTGCAATTAGCAATTTGCTTAGTGTTGGTTAGTTACTTAAGCCTGGAGGTATTGTATCTCTTGTCTGGTTGGATGACTTATGAAACCAAACCAACACCCACATTTCAAACTTACCAACTAAATGTATAATTCTAAAATTGTTTCTAGTATGTATATTTGATAATTAAACTTAACACATCTTTTGCATTTATTTCCACTGGTAAATCTTAGCACTTCATAAAACTCAAACGGTCCAATGTGTATAAATATCAAAGAAGAGAGGGTTACCAATACTGTGAAAGTGATGGTTTTCAAATTTGAATGACTACAGAGAACTTTTCTCAGCACTGTTTAATCTGTTGTGCTTGTGACATACTTCTCACTTCAGTGAGAGGTGTGTGCATCATGGTACAACATCTTGTAACTCCCACAGCAACATGTTGCAATATACATTGGCCTAAATATGCAGTATTTCTGGACTACGTATAATTTGTGATTGCAACAGCCACAAATAGAACATAAGAAATTGAGGTAAATTTTATATGCACTGTTTTGCTCATTCATATTTTAGGAATGTTACTTTTGACTAAGTGGTTTCATTTGCATGTTTAATTTATTTCTCACACGCTCAGATTCAGCAAGATCCTTAAGGTGAATGATATGAAGTAGATTATAGATGAATACTTCCATTAATTTGTGCACATGCTTAAGTAACTTGCTGAACTGGGCTCATAGAACCAAGAGGGGCTAACAGCCACCACAGGCCTGGGGACAAGGTAGGAGAGGGGCCTGGCTCCCCACTTCTGGAAACGGCAGGACTGGGGCAGGACTTAAGGCAGTCAGCCCTGGAGCTCCCCACGTTCCCTCAGAGATCTGCATGGAGCACCAGAGACTGGAGCTATGGGCCCCTTTGAAATGCTGGGCCCCCGGACAACTGCCCCACTTTGCCCCCATGTAGGTGGGCTTGTATATTGCTGTGTGTCGCTTCCAGGTAAAACAAGAGGAGAGGAAAGCAGATTTTTAAGAACCGTTGGCAGTAAAACTAGAAACCAGTCAGAGTTTGTGCAGTTTCATGGTGAATTTGAACTGCACCATATTTGTTCTATAATCTGTTTATACTTACAAATTCTGTGCAGGAACTCAAGCTCAGTTTAACATACACATAAACTGAGATGATGGCTAGTTTGTTTTTGCTGAAGAATTATATGAAGTTTGCTGAGGGGAAAGGCAAAACTCAGTCAAAACTAGTGACTTGAGTCACACAAAAAGAATTTGAGTTTGCACCCAAAATTAAAATTGTAACTTGAGTGGTTGGACGAACCAATCCAGGTAGAACCCTTGTGAAAGTGAACTCCATCAATTGTTGCTCTGTGGACAGGTGAAGCAAGGAAGATGATAAATAGAAACATAGGTCTGGATCCCGTATTGAGAATCCTGTTGGCAGATCTCTGTGCCTGCCAAGAAGCCTCATTGGCTTTCTCTGGAATTCACCCACAGAAGTACTCAGTGCAGAATCCATATATTGTATCATTTCAACAGTACCAAACCAAAATGTTTAAATAGCACTTAATCAGATGCTGTAGAAACGTTCATTCTGTGGGAGATTTTGGCTTTTTAAATTTTGTATGAAAATAAATTTTGGAACATAACATCAAATCTGTTAAGGAAAATGGTCTTCCCTCCAATTCTACTTTTAGCCCTTGTCACTGTGAAGAAGAGTTTGAAAATCTGCCCTGCATGTAACGTAAAACAGGGGTGAGCAAAGTTTTTGTCGGGCCCCACTTTTCATCCCTGCAATTCGCAGGGCCCCTCCAACCTGTCTATTGGAATCCAAACCAACACATTTTGGTTATGTTCACATTAAAAAAACAAAAACCCTTTTGACATGTGTAAGAAAATGTTTGTAGAATATAAAAACTTTGTGAATCAGTATATAAATGTGAATACACCCACATAAAAACAGTGACAGATTTCAACATTTTTAATGAGATGGATGAGCTGGACACCCAGTAGCGGATCATGCAGTGCCCTGCCCTACAAAATTTCATGCCTTCCTCCCTGAACTATAGGCTCAATCTACAAAGCAAATAAAAAGAATCATTAGTTTATTTTTTAAGGGAATCTTATGATCTTTTGTTATCTTGACTCATCAATTTTGAATGTTTGGAGATGGCAATGCTATGAGTTAAATTGCAGATTCTTTGGAGTGGGAGCTCTGTCTTCTATTATACTATGAACATTTGGGCACTGTATAAGTCATACATAAAAATAAAATATTAATACTCGTTATTAACAACAAGCAAAAACAATGTGAAGTCCTGTGGCATCTTATAGACTAACAGAATTTTTGGAGCATAAGCTTTTGTGGGCAAAGACCCGCTTCATCAGATGCATTGGAATGGAGATTCCAGAGGAGAAATTATACAGGCACATGAAAAGGAGGGAGGCCCCATCAAGAAGAAGGCCAGAGTTGAGAAGGTCAATTCAGTCAGGGAAGATGTGGCTGTCCTCCAGTAGCTGATGTGGAGGTGTGAACACCGAGAGAAGAAACTGCTTTTGTAGTTGGCCAGCCACTCTGTCTCTGTTCAATCCTTGACTGATTGGTGTCAGATTTGCTAATGAATTGTTGCTCTGCCGTTTCTTTTTGGAGTCTGTTTCTAAAGTTTTTTTTGTTGCAGGATGACTGCTTTTAAATCTGTTACTGAGTGTCCAGGGAGATCGCAGTGACCCCTACAGGTTTTTGTATGTTACCATTCCTGATACTTGATTTGTGTCCATTTATTCTTTTACATAGGACTGTCCAGTTTGGCCAATGTATATGGCAGAGGGGCTTTGCTGGCACATGATGGCATATATTATATTAGTGGATGCGCAGGTGTATGAGCCCCTAATGGTGTGGTTGACGTGGTTATGTCCTGTGATGGTGTTGCTAGTGTAGTTATGTGGGCAGAGTCAGCACGCAGGTTAGTTGCAAGAATTTGTTCCTGAGTTAGTTACTGTGGTGTGGTCTATATATAGCTGCTGGTGAGAATGTGTTTCAGGCTGGGGGGCTGTCTGTAGGCTAGGACTGACCTGCCTTAGCAACAAATACTGATAAACATGATTGTATACACTGGGGCTTGAATAAAGCAGTGGCCACCATATTTGGCACAAACACTGATATTAACACTGCCCCCACCCCAGAGACTGCTGTAAAAGCAATACTTAGCATGATAGTCTGTCCTCCAATGTGCAACACTGTTTTTTCAGTTATTCTCTTCTTTTTAACAGAAATCAGATTTGTGACTTGGAGTGCAAATGTATACAAAGATATCTGGGAGTTCAATACGCACAAAGATGGCAAGCCCAAGCCAAAAAGTATTTGGGTGCATATGAATATAGTGTTTCAAGTGTATTTTCAGCCAGTATCTTTAAGCCAATAACCATATACCATGCACTATAATACAATCATTGCTTAAACACAACAATATGTTAGGTAGGGAAGAAAAGATGTCAACATTGTGATTCTTACTCTCCTTACCTTTATCTTAACTGAGTAAAATAGACATCCACCCATCAAATGTTCATGTATACACACACACACACACACACACACACACACACTCTCTCTCTTTCTCTTACTTCCCATACAAATGAAGGATTTCCTTTTCTCAAACCATATTTGTTTCTTTCAAGATTTTTGTTCCCTGTTGCGTGCTGCCTTTCCTTTTCTCTGTAGGAAAAGATGAGTGATAGAGAAGGTAGCAGGGACTGCCTGTTGGGACAAACATGTCCCCATAGAGGTGTACAAGACCAGTAAAAGGAGGGAGGCTGATTACTCTACTCCCAAGAAGTGTGAATCGGTGGCATATTTTCCATGAAATAAATGTTCTTCCCCACCAGAGGAGGGAATTTCTTCTGATGTAGGTGACCAGATTTCCCCATGCCAAATACGGAACATCCTGAGGGGGGCGGCTCCCCAGCTCTGGCTGCCAAGCAAATGCAGCTCCCTGGCTGCTCCATGCCATGGGGCACTGGAACGGGGCTGGTGCCCCATGGGGGAGCTCCCCAGTAGCAGGGCCAATTGCCCTGCAGAAGTGCCTGTCGTGGGAGGAGGGAAGGGGGGTTGCTGGCTGCCCCATACTGCCAGGCTCAGGGAAGTTCCCTGGCTCCCGCAGTGGCAGCTTTCTGGTGGGTGGCTGTGGGTCCTGGCTGCCCCATGCCTCCAGGGCTGGGAGTGAGTCTGCTGCCCTGCTAGGGATCTCCTGGGCTGCCCCACACCTCAGGGCCCTGGCATTGGGGCTGCCACCCTGCAGCAGGCTGCCCCATGCCTCGGGGCACCAGCAACGTGACTGCTGCCCTGCAGGAGAGCTTTGTGGCTGCCCCAAGCCTTGGGTGCCAGCAACAGTCTGTTACCCTGGAGGAGAGCTCCCCGCCTGTGGGGACTCCCCAGCTGTGGAGGCATTTGCCCCACACTCTGTGTGTGTGTGTGTGTGTGTGTGTGTGTGTGTGTGTGTACACACACACACACACACACACACACACACACACACACACACACACACACACACACACACACACACACACACACACGGGAGTCTGTCCTGCAGCCAGGCCTGGGCTGCGTCCCTGCAGTGGTCTCCCTGGCTGCAGGGGCAGCTATCCCACAGAGGGGCTGCCCAGCACTGCTGAGGCACAAGGTCCCCCTTGAAATCTTAGAGAGAGGGACAAAACACACTACCCTACCCCCACATCGTACCCTGCCTTACCTCTATGGCAGGGCCCCAGGCTCCTGCTGCTGCTGCTGCTGCCTGTACTGGCCGGTCAGTGCCCGATGCCTCTGTTGTCTGGCCAGCTCCTGATTCATTTTACCTGCAGCTGTGCTGACTTGGGGGAAGGGCAGCTCAGCAGCGGGGTGAGTATATGGGACAATTAGCTTTTATGTTTAAAAAAAATAGTGGGATGCCTGCCTAAAATACAGGACTGTCCCAGTGAAAAAGGGATGGATGGTCACGTGTTTCTCATGGAGCACTTGTCTTCCCATAACCCCGGCTCAAAGGAACAGGAGGCCTATTTGAGGGGAGCTGGAGGAAAAGACAATGTGGTGTAATCAAGTTGTTCAGCAGGGAGGGAAGTGGGCTAGAGATGAACCTGACAATGGGAAGGAAAGGGGAGCGGCAGAATCCAGAGTAAAGCCCCGCTCCATTGGGAGGCTTGCAGACTTGCTAAGGACTGCAGCTCTTCATTCACATTAGCTGGTGAGCAGCCAAACTGACAATTTCTGACCTGGCCACCTCTTAGAATGGTCCCAGGAATCTGCATGCAATCAGTGGGCTTGCATGGGGTGTAAATTGGGGTGGAATTTGGCCTGTCAAGTCATCTTACCTGGAAGAACTGAGTCTGAAGAGTATGTGGAGTGGTGTTGGAGAATGTATTCTACCTTCAGAGCAAGAGCTTCTGACAATTTGACCTGACGCTCCTGCTTAGCAAACATGTTGATTCAATATGTAAAGGATTATGTTTCTGTGTGGTGATACAAATATTCATTGCAATATTTGTGGTATGCTGATGGCACTCTTGTAAGAAGCAAAAAAATTAAGCCGTATATATAGTTTTGAGAATGTGTTAAACCAGTTCTGTTTAAATGAGAACTAGTAAGTACTGGTGATTGTTCAGGCAGTTGAAAAGGATGAAAAGTTCCCTACAGTTACTGAGCATATCAGAGGGTAATGGCTTTGTCTACATCAGCGTTTCGCAAAGTGTGGCCTATGGCCCAGTACTTGTCCTTGGGCGAAAAAAACCCCTGGTCCTTAGAAAATATACAAATTATTGTGCATGATCCTATTAATTTGGTACATTTCATATTTTCCTCCCACATAATTAAGGTAATAATAAGATAGGCACTTAAGTATTTTATATCAAGATTTATATTATGTACTATTATTATTGTGAATAAAAAACAGTGAAAATGTGTTAATTTTTCATTCTTCTTCCTCTTTTTTCTTTTAAATGTGCATTATGTTTTTGGGCTGCAGAAAAAGGTACTGAAAAATAACCATGTTCCAGCTATATAAAGTCTGGGAAATCCTGGTGTACATGATTCCAGAGGCCTATGTATACTGCTATGTTTTTGAAGCTGAATATGAAATGCTCATTTTGTATGAGATTAGAGATGGTTACAAGTGTGGTGTATTAAACAGAAACACGTCTGTTTAGATGCTATCTGGCTGGATTAAACCATCTCATTGAATGGACAAGACTACATTAGTAATAGTGCAGTCCGTTGGACGCCATCTGTTGCTGGCATCTTTGGTGGCTGGCTGCAGGGTAGTTTCTAGTTAGTACGTGATAGGATTACATTAAAAAACCCGAGCAATAAACATCAATATTTTGTATAGATCATACTGTGTCAAGTACATGGCTTCTGACACATACAGACCAGTTACTGTGGATTAAATTGCAAAGGGGCCTTTGGCAAAATTCCTCCCTGAGCCAGCCAGCACTCTAGGGCTGCTTCTACACATGCCCCTTCTTTTGGAAGGGACATGGTAATGAGCAGCCTGGAAGATGTAAATTTCCTGCACCTCATTAGCATATGGCTACATGATTTGGAGTCCAGAAGAAGCTCTTCCAGACTCCAAAATAGACGTGAAGAAGCTTCTGGCCATATGCTAATGAGGTATGGGAAATTTACGTCTGCGCCTCAGTAGCATCTGGGCTGCTCATTACTGTGCTCTTCCCAGGAGAAGAGGCATGTGTCAGAGCAGCCTCGGAGTATGTGTACATTACTTATTCCAGCATAGTCTTATTCCGGATTTATTATTCTGCAATAATGTGCCTACACTACATGGAAGCCCCAAAATAAATATAACTTATTCTGAAATAGGCTCAATTGTGTGTGGACACTCTATTTTGGATTAGAGCCCCCTAGAACAACTGCTTCCAGGGGCTCTAATCTGAAACATTATGCCTACTGTGGCAAGGTCAGCCTCACTCCTGTGCCTTAGCCCCTTGTTTAGCTCACAGTCCTGCAGGTAGGTAAGGCGCCACGTGTCCTAGCTGTGGTTTGCTCCTATGTCCCAGGGCTGGAGTAGAGGCCCCCCCCCGGTTGCCATGGGGGCAGGGGAGTCCAAACACTCTCCACCTTACTCGCTGTCTCTGGTAACCTTGGGGTTCTTTTTCTGCTCTCTCACTCTCACCTTCTCTGGTCTTGCCTCACTCCAACCTCGTTTTCTGCTCTCCTCCCATTTGCCCAGCGAGGGAGACCTTTTAAACTGTCCTGTGGCAGCCTCAAGTGGGCTCAGCTGGCCCTGACTGACTTATAGCAGCCCTTCCTCAGCTGCTTCCCCAGGTCAGCTGCTCCTTGCTGCCCTGAAATATCCCACTGTTAATCTAGCCAGGTCATTCGTTCTCTCCCTTTCTCAGCTAGCCCTCAGACCTGACGCTGTCACACTACACAACAGCTTTAGTTCAAAATAAGCTGTTCCGGAACAACCTATTTTGAAATCGCCCCTATTCCTTGTCCACACAGCCCCTATTTTGAAATACCGCATGGAATGAGGTTTTCCCATTTTGAAATAAGCCGACTGCTTATTATTATCATTGTTATTTCAAAATAGTGGCTGTGTTGTATAGATGCTGGCAAAGTTATTCTGAAATAGCATTGGTTATTTCAAAATAACGTTGCTGTGTAGACATATACCCTAGGTGAGCATAGACACATACCCTGCTGGTACACTCCTTCATAGGTCCTTTTCTGTGGGCCAAAGCAGAGGGGATTGAGGCCATGGTCACCCCCTCTTGATTTCCTCCTCGCCCATTTTGTGGTGTGCTGTTTGTTCTTGTGCCCCACTAAGAAGGATATTTGTAACTGCTGAGCCTTACCAGAGCCACTCTAGGGCAAAGGAAGGTTCCTTGCCCTCGCTGGGCCCTGCACAAATACCAGCCACTACTTGGCTTTCTCTGTTTCCTACTGTGGTAAGTGAATTATTCACTTAAGCTTATGCACTTAAGCTAATTATTGAAACCCACAGGCCATGGTGCCATTGTTGGCTATACTATTGAGACTATATATTATGTGGCTATAGGATCAAAGTAATAGAAATGTGCATTCACTGAATACCTTATGGAGTCAGCTAGACTGAAATGGATGAAGTAGTCTGACTATAGCGGCTGGTGGAGGAAGGGGTGACTGAAATGAGGGCATGTATTGCTTATTTGCTTTACAATGGGTTGAATGTAGAAAGGGAAATTGTTTAGAGGCCATTAATTTAAGATTCAAAGAATCCAATAAAGGGATTCAATAATGCATGATAATACATCACTTTATTCCTCTTAATATATGTTAATTTCTTCATAGATGACATACTCTAGACTTTTTATAGAACCTATTATTTATAATTGAGCTAATGTCAACAAGCAGCAAAGACTAGATTATCCGCCCTTAGTGACAGCTGGCTTAATTTAGTGATAATACTTGGTAGTTATGTAGTGCTTTAAATTTTCGAAGCACCATTCAAACATTAGCTAATTAATCATCACAGCAATTGCTTTTAAGTATTATTATCTTCTATAGAGATGAGTAAATATATGTTATCCTCATTTTAGAGATGGGGAAAATTAAGACACAGGTGATCAAGTTGTTGTGTCCAGATGGATCATTCTGTTATAACTATTTATAAGTAGCGGTGATTTGCTGGTCACTTAGAAAATTGGAGGTGGGAGGCAGGAAAGTTTGTTCAACCCAAAATAAAACATAACATTTTCTGAGCTTTTAAAAATGCTTTTGTATCTTTAATGACATTGGAGCAAATTTTGAAAAGTTGCTTTGAACTGAAAAGTGAAGATTTTTTTTTTTTTTAAAAATAAGAACACTTCAATCGATGCTCTATAAAGTCATAAAGTAATTAGGTTAACTGGCATTTTGAAATTTTGGATTTTTTTTCTAGGTAGGGAGGGAAGTTTCAGACCAAAAAAAAAAATCACACAGTTCTATTAGTAAGGAATCTATCATTCTGCTATTTAAGCACCTTAGGCAAAGTACACCAAAGTCAATGGGAGACTTTCCAATGAGCTTAATAGATTTTGCATCATGTCCTATGCCACATATTTTTAAAGATTTCAAGGGCTCAAAGATAAGCCCCTAGTGGTATTTCCACTGGAGTTGAGCACGCAGGAGCTTTTGAAAATTGCAGTTGGGCCTATTTGCATCTTTAAATGCCTTTACAAGTCTGGCTTAGAGGGCCAAGTGAAATCCACAGATAAAATTTAGTATAGAAAAGTTCAGTCGTGACTTCTCTAAGGAGACTCAGTATACTAGCAGCCCAACCACTTTGTAGGTTCTATCTGTTCTAGTCTTTGCAACTCTTCAGAATATATATACATACATATAAAAAATGATAGATCATAACCACCATCCATGTAAACAGTGACATTCAGCTTCCTAGTTTAGATTGTGCATGTGTAACTGCCCTCAGGCAGGCTGAAACATGGGACCTCTGGAGTTTAATGTAGGCGCCTCTACAGCTTGACTTAAAGGCCAGCTGGCGCTCAGCTTCAGCTGTAGAGGACACTTATTCTTTCTCTGTGAAGTGGTCTAGGTATTACTACATGGAACAGTTAACCACTCATAGGTGTGTGGGTTACACGTGGACAGCTCATTCTATTACATATTTAAAAACTGAGGTGTTTCGACTCTGCATAGAGTCCCATAGCGTGGTTCTGTTCCTTGGCTGGTGAAAGGCTATTTTCCTAGATGCGTGTTGCTGGTGCAAATAATTACGTGTGTGAACTTGGAACACTTTCTGTAAGCATTCTCCATTGTTTTACTTAAAACTTCCATCTGGCTAAAATATTCATGGCAAGTGAACACAAAGGGTGTGTGTGGGTAAAAATTACAATTATTAAAATTGAGAATAATAATGATTTTGCCCTCCTAATTATAAATGTAGCTTTTCCCTAACTCAGGAAGGAGAAACCTCCCTCAGTAGCTCCACCACATTCTCCATATTGTAACTGACACATCTTTTTGGTGAACAAGTTAGTCCTTCCTGTCCCTCCCAGGAGTTACAGCTGCACACCTTAGGAACAGCTGTAGTAACAAGAAGGTAACTGAAAACAAAAGAACCATGTATCCTGAGCAGCTACTCACATTGATAACTAAATTTGGAAAACAAGTACAGGTTGAACCTCTCTAGGCCAGCATCCTTGGGAGCTGACTGGTGCTGCATGAGAGAATTTTCCAGATCACGGGAGGTCAATGTTGTCTAGCACATTACCATACTTCTACTGCTTATTGGGTGCTTAAAGGACATTTAAGGGTAAGTTACAGCTAAATGACAGCACAAAACACTGACAGCCAAGACTGATGACTGTAAACAAACTTTATGGCACCACAGGAAACTTGGCCACACCCATGGTACGTGGTTGTCCCGCTACCTAAAATCATGTTGGATTACGGATGTGGCAGGATGAGAGAGTGCCAGATTGGAGAGTTTCAACCTGCAGCAATGTACAGGAAGTAAAAGGCAGGGTACCTTCTATGCACTCATACGTATAATATTCTCACAGCAAACAGGCCAAATAATATTCTCCAATTGGTTAATAACGTAGTAAAGTCATCCTGACTGGTTAAGAACATCTATCGATTAATGATTCAATTAGAGTTTGAATATCACACTGATTATTAAAAATCCACAGAAAACCTATCAAAGAGCAACTTGTGGCTCTTGAGGCTGATTCTGAAGATCGCTGATCCAAGAGAGAGGTGCGGTCATTCAGCACTGGGATTTCGAACTTTCTATTCTTGGGATCTGGCACAAACTTCCTTCCTAGGAAAATTGTTTAATCTTGCTGCCTTGGTTTCTCAATCTGGAAATTGGGAATAATAATTCTCATCTGTTTCACAGGGAGATTCATATTTATTTGGAATTTCGATGAAAAGTGCTTCATATAAGAGAGGTTTTTTTTTTTTCTTTTGGACTGGATCTAATCTCAGATTTATGGAGCTTTAAAGTGGTGTAACTCCATTGAACTTCCTGGGGTTATATCTGATTTAAAATAGTGTAAGATCAAAATCAGGTCCCCAGACAGCACCTTATGGTAGGTATGCTTGAAAGATGCAGTTTGAGATCCTGAGGTACGCCAAGCACTGAATACCTGTTGACTTTTGGTTCCCCATGAAATGTCACAAATAATTTGCCTTTCAAAATAAGAGTGTCTCGGGGGCGGCTTTGTCAATGAAAATTTTTACAGTTTTGTTAGTTAAATTGCTATTTTTCCACATCTTGCAGAAGCGAACAGGTAACGTCCTCTGAGTTTGCATGAAATGTTCTGCCCACTTTGTAAAGGGAGTAGATGAAAGCGCACTATGGAACTTTTCGTGTGTGGCACCGGAGTCCACACAACCAGTGCTCAGAAGACTAGTATAGGGTAGATTACATCCCAGTTTGTTGTGAATTAAGTATCCACATGGACAGGTTCTTTGAGCGGTAACAAGGGTCTACGTCTGTGAGCCTGTTGGGCAAAAGTCCAATTGATTTTAATCGGTGTTTTGCCTAACTAAGGACTGCTGGATTGGAGCCATCCTATGGCTCTCTGAAACTAGTTTTTTAGTTCTCTGCCTGGCAATACCAAAAGTCATGCATGAGTCCCACAAACACCTTTCCAGCACGCACAGGATCACTGCCTTTTGTATAAAAGCTTTGAGCCGCTTAAAAAAAAATGAAGAAAACAGCTTAGATCCAGTTTTGGCAAATTAGTGTCTTTCTCCTGAAGCAAATGGAGATGTGGTAATGTACTTCAGCGTTGCTACACTAATCTACACCAGCTAAGACTGTGGACTTTATCGTTCTAATTTCATACTACAAGTTGCACCTCCCTCATCCAGCACCCTTGGGACCTGATTGGTCCAGAAAGAGAGAATTTGCTGGACAAAGGAAGGTCCTATGCCTCTGGCCCCCTATGCTTCTGGCTCTACACTCTGCTGGCCCCCCTTCCTCAAGCCTCCCTGGCTCCCTTGCCTTCAGCTCCACCCCTGCTGGGCTGATGCTGGCCTCGACCCCAGATGTGGCTGGGCTGCCAGATGCATGCGGCCCCAGCCACTGGCCCCAGTGCAGCTCTCTGCTGAGACTGTTGATCAGAATGCTAATTATTACCAATGTGATAGTGGTGTCTGTTGTGTGGCCACTTTCACTTTGTCTGAGAACTTGGATGGACCTACTCAGTCACCATCTGTCTAGTCTGCTTTAGGATGTGTAATTTAGTGGTGACAGGGTTTATATGGTATAACAACATCTCTTCAGCCATTCGGTTGCTTTCATACACTCTTATCATTCAGTTTTTACAATAATCATTCCCTTGCCAAAACTGCCACCTCGCCATCACCATGTGCGCAAAATGATTTATTATTGTAGGGTTGCTTGTGAAGTACAAAGCTGTGGGCCTTATTTTCTTTGAAGGAAAAAAATCAGTAAAAGCTTTTCTTGAATAACTTCTCACTCATGATCCTCACTTCCTCAGAGCCCACCCCAAACCAAGAACATATAAATAATTATATGGCTTTCATAAGAGGAGTGAAGAAGAAGGGCAGGTCTCACTTCAGGATCACCAATTTTAACAACATCTCTTTTAAAGATGTCCAGGAGGCAGCTGACTGTTGGCCTAATAAATTTGAAAATGACCTTAGGCTTCATAAGCACTTAGTAAAGGATTCCTTTTAGATCCACTTATCGCTGGCTGTGCCCACAAGCAATCACACCTCCACACTAAAGAACGACCACTAGAATATATTAATGAAGTGAACTATCTGAAATATACGTACATAAGGCCCATCTGTGGGGACGATGGAGATTAAGGAACTCTTTGGAGTGAGTTTTGGTGACTGGTTTATGGGTTACTTTTTGTTGCTTTGTAAACATGGAGAATTTTTTAGATTTCATGCCTTCCCCCTGCCCCCTTTTTTTTGGATCTGGTAGTCCACCTGACTTAAAACTAAATAAGTTTGCCCTCCTGAAAACAGAGCTTGCACTTTTTTCATCCTAAATTTTTGTATCAATGCTGCTTTAGACAAAAACACATTATATTCCCTTGCTGCCTAAATCTGTAGAGCAGTCCAAAGAGAAGTAGAGAGCCTGTTTTAAAAGCTGAAACAATGGAGGGACCAGGCAAGTACTAACAGCAAAGTGACAGGCAGAATTGTCCAGTGAGTCTCAGAAACTTGATGCATGAATGACAAAGAAGCCCATCGAGAATTGGCTTTCAAACTTTATGTGAATCACACTGCAGGGGTGAAGGTCACCTGTCCAACCTCTATCTCTCCTCTTCCCATGCTGTCTGTCTTTTTCAGTGCCTGTGTAGATTGAAAATTCAGAAGTCACCACTGTGTTGGTTATATATGCAGCCAAAAGAATATCTAAGATGATGAACATATAGGCAGCACCACATTGGTCTTAAAGAGAAAAATTCTTGAGTGAGGTGGTAGGTAGATCAGTCACATAAATAAGACCAAGCTGGCCCATGGTCCAGACAGAACAGTCCAAATTTTAACTTTTTCTCTTGTTTAGAAGTTATGAGGCTAGGGCTAGTAGGACTTTCCATGCTGAGCCATCTGTGCTAATTCTACTGGGTTAGCTACTCTGAACCAGTTTCCTCAGTTGTACGAGAGTGGTACAAAGTGTACATAGTCTGGTCCCAGCTGACCAGCTGAGAATTTCTCTAGCAGAGTAAAGCCAGCATAGGCAACGAGAGCTGACAACCTATGCCAGGTCTGTGATGACCTTAATCACTGCATCCCTTCTCATATATACATTAATATTTTATATATCTAGCAACTACATTTACTGAATGTCCTGTTCTCCACTTTTGGATACCTTATCGTCTTTTGCCAGAGCACTGTCGCAAACAAATTCAGAAACTGTGTTGTGGACATATGTGAACAGTCCTAGATTGGAATGGTATGTAAGATCCTCTGACCACCCCTATGTCAAGGTTCTGGCCAAGGAATTGGGGAACACTTCAAGTCTGGCCTTCTGTTGTGTTAGTTCAGTATTGTTCTGTTTGTACTTTTCTTTATGGGTCAACAGAACACATGGTGAAGAGGCAAGCTAACTGTAGAGAGGGGTAAACAGGGTCTAACAAAACAGATGAATTGAGGCCTCATGCAAGTATCATGGCATGGTCTCAACATCACAGCACCAATATGGCTTCATCGTCACAACCAGACACCTCAAGTGGCAGCCCCCGTGATCTGCTGCTTGGAACCATTAGTCTCTTTTGTGTAGTGTGGAAAAATCGCATTGCTGGGGTCATAGTGTCCCTGCGCTTGACAACAAAAGACATTGTACAGGCTGTGTTGTCTCACTACAAGATGCTGCATATCAGGTCAGTATTTCTGCAGGGTGGGGGATGATTCTCTGCATGTGATACGTACTGGGTTCCCTCTTCTGAGAAAGATGGTGGTGCGACTATAACTGGGAAAAGCGAGGGTATGGTAGAGGTCTGAGGAACAAGCATGAAAGTCATAGTGCAGGAAGAACAGGGCCTAGAAGATGGGGGTAACCTAAATGTACTCTATGAATGCTGATAATGTGTGCTTTGTACAGTATTCCTACCCACAGTTGTGTTAAATACATGGAAAGCACCAAGATGGCACTTAACTTAAGATGATAAGCGGGAGACAGAGGGTGTGACTGAGAACCCTACCTCCAGTATTTGGGGCTTGGCAATTGGCGATATGGAGGATTGAAAATTTCCTTTATAAGAACTGGATTTTTTTTTTTTTTTATTTATTTTTGGTGACACGTGTCCAGTTTCTCAACCCAAAAGGCACAAACTGAAAATTTTTTTGTCTGAAAACTGAAAATATTGCTTCAAAATGCCATGGCTGTGCCTTGGCAGTTGTACTGTGGGTGATCATGGCCCAATTTTCCTCTTAAGAGCTGGGCTTTCTGGCCATACTTTATCCCCTAGGATCCACACTGTGGTGGCTCAGCCGGAAGCTAGGCTGTGGTTCCTCCTGGTTCCATGTGACTGTATTTCCAAATCATTTCTTCTTCTGGAATTTTTTAGGTTTTGATTTGTAACAGAAAAGGCAAAAATTTCCAGGGAGACAGAAAATTTCCATAGAAGATTTTTTTTTTTCTCCTGACCAGGCCTGCTTGGCAAGAGAGAGCACTAAGGGCAACTTGAAATTGCAAGTCAATATGGTAAAACTCTTATATGTGCCTCTTAGCATTTTTGGGGAGAGTGTACATTGGATTACAAAGCTGTAATCATTCATCTTTTTAAACTTACAATATCTATAAGTAGGTGTGTGTGGGTTGCCTCATTTTCAAGTTCCTTAATCATTCCTGGTTCACAGACACCTCAGAATGCATGTATTGTTTCCTTGCCTCAAACATCTGCATTCTGCTGTACCTAAAGGAACGTATTTTATTATTTTAACAAGTAGAGATGATTGCTAAGAAGATCATCTGTATGTAGATAGGGGGGATTTGACACCTTTGTCTATAGGGTTCTGAGGATTTCCAGGACTAAGTTGTGGACCTTAGTGAGGCAGCTGGTACAATACTTCTATTTTCTCATTTTTATCTCAGAAAATTTTTTGTCTAGAGTCTAGCTGTTTTAAACAGTTGCACTTATATGAACAATCCTAAAAGGCAAATACAGATATGTTGCATATATGGTGAATTTTGCGGACAAAGCTCCCACTGCCTTCATTGCTGCAATATTGGCCTTTTAAATATGCAAGGAGTAAATATCAAATAGTAAAGCAGTCTCATTTATTTAGTGGATAACAAACACACAGTTACAAAAACAAGCCCTTTCATCTTGTTCTTTTAGGCTGTGTTTAAACTGCAGGCTTCTCTTGGGAGACTGGAGGTGTCTCAGCAGAAGTCTGCCACCTAAGGAGCATTTTGCCAATGTCCTGGTCTTCTGTGTTCCACAAGGAAGGAGGGATGCCTTGGTAGAGGGTTTTTTTTCCCAACATTTGGCCCTGTGTGAGCAGGCCAAATGCTGGGAAAGCCTCTCCCAACTGAAATGTCAGCAAGAGATATGCAAAGTGCTGTGCAATTTACGTATCTTTTGCCAACAGGTTTCGGCAATCTGGACACAGCCTCAAAGAAAAAACATCAGTGACCTTTGTAATTTTTATGTATTATTCAAATGATGCAAAAGGAACTCAGATCAAATTTCAGCTTCTCTGGAAGCTCTGGAAATTAGTGAGATTGTCTGAGGTTTGAATCTCGCTGCTTGTGATAGATGGCCTGGAAAAAGAGGTAAAAACATTCGCACAAATATATGCCATATCTATACTTCCACTGCCATTCTGGGTGAGCTGGAGTTAAGCAGCTTTAGGCATCAGCAATAAGATAACCCTACCTTCGTATAATTAAGCAGTTACAGTACTTTCAGTGTTGTGTTATTATTTTGACCTCTCTGATATGACTCAGCATATTGCAATGCAGCAAATATCAACAACCAGACATCTTTCAGTAAGTCATAGCCTTTGGTGAAATACCATCAACTTGTGAAACTTTTTAGTTTTTCAACTGTTCCCCTTATCTTTCCATGGCTGTATGTATAACTTATTGTCAACCAAGCCTGACTTGCTGTCAACTAGATGTGAAATAGAAATAACCTGTCAAGAAGAACTGTGACCTGATCATGAGAAGGACATGTTATTGCATGGTAAAGGTGCTAACTTGGGGGGTGGGGGTTGAGTGCCAGTTCAGTCCCCTGCTTTATCACAGAATTCCTACATGAACTTGAGCAAGTTATTTTGGCCAAGAGTCACAAAAGGCTTTAGATTGACTGTAGTGTTTGTGGCCAAGCCTTCATTCCTACACTACAGAAGCTTGTTTTAACATGATAAAGGTGGACAAACATGTCCATTATAATACAATTACCCTAAATTCCCAGCAAGTGTGAACTGTATTGCTTATTTAATATGGATAAATTTCTGCACTGAGCGGACCAGTGAGTCTTGATTTCCTCCTACTGTGACTCGTGGCCCATGTTACAAAAGTAAATCATTTGGAGACTTCCTTACACTTAGCAATAAAGAAAGGGAGTGCGATCCCACCACCCTGAAACTTGGTCATCAGCCCTGTTTTGAGAACTTGTGGTACAGATCCATTTTCTTATAGCCAGTAAAAAAACTTGCAGCTGGCCTGTGCCAATTGACTCAGGCTCAGGTTGTAGGGCTATAACATTGCAGTGTAGATATTTGGGTCAGGGACTCTTCACCCTTAGCAGATCCCATGGCAGCAAACCCCACAGCTCAGGCTGCTGCCTCAGGCTCACATTATGGCTCTAAGAATAGCTGTGTAGACATTCAGACTTGGACTGGAGCTCAGGGTCTGAGTCCTAGTGAGGCAGTAGGCTTCAGAGCCTGCACTTCAGACCAAGCCTGAAGATGTACACAGCTGTTTTTAGCATTGTAGACTCAAGACCTGAGACTTGGTGTCATGGGCTCTAAGTGGCTCAGGTCCTCATCTGTAGAATGGAGATATTAGTATATGCTTACCTCACAGGGATGTTGTGACAATAAATACACTAAAGTTGCAAGCCTTTGCAGATACTGTGACAATGGGGCAATATGAGTACCTGAAATAGTTCCTAGATTTTTTTTTGGGGGGGGGGGAGATACTATCCTATCACAAATTTTGACTCCCCTCTCCTCCTCAATGCCAACTCTTTTTTCCTCTAGCAGTAAGTGATCTAAACAGTGATTAAAGTCTCAGGGGTGGTGCTTAACTGTGGCAAAATTGAATACATATAGGATGTTTCCATCTAGTTATTGGGTCAATGTTTTTACATTTTGCGTGAGTCGCTGGAAGTATGCTCAGTTGGAAATGTGATGAAAATCTAAAGTAATAAATTGACAGAGAAAATGAGATTTGCATATAGTTGTATCATAAATGAGCTACCCTGGATATTCATAGATATGCAATAATGCATAACACAAGTCTCCTACACAATAAGGAGCTAAGTGCTACCCTTTTTGGTAGACTTAAAAAAGAAGTCAAGCTAGCCATGGAGACTGAGCTAAAATGTTATTAGGCAGAGCTGGCAGTGACACACACAGTTTAATATTGCCCAGTACTTTACCATTTATACTCTCATATCAGTTGTTTATAACTTTGCCAACCTTCAGCCATTCAAGCTGAAGTTTTCCATGCCAGGTATCTGTCTCTGACCAACTGGTTTTGGATCATGTCAGCGAAAATAGCTGAGCTCTTTCTGAGAATGCGATTAGATCAAATGTCATTTTTGCCAATGTTTAAAAATTCTTGCGATTGTTCCAATGACAAATTCTCATGCCTCTGTGGTTTGGAACCAGAGCTTAAAATGTGGCAGCAGGATATCCCTGTTGTTAGAGCTGTGCTTTTACAGTCTCTGAACATTTGTTTAGCTTTTCGCCAGGCTTTTCCTCTCTGAAAAATCGATCTGTACATGCTCAATAGAGATTTAGAGTATAGTAACTACACGATCCAAAGATTCCTCTGTATTAGGGATGCTCCATTCCAGGACTGCAGGGCCTCGGCAGGACACCTGTAACTGTAATTTACTCCTTGCAGTCAGAGCCCATGTCATTCTTACTTTCTAGTTGCCTGACTTGAGACCTTTTCGGGATCTTAGGTGAAGGCAGGAAGGGCAATGGGCAGGAGCTTGGGAGGCAGGAACTGAAGCCAAGGCTCAAAGTCAAGATCAGGGTCCAGAGTCAAGATCTGTGTCAGAAACAGAGTTAGGAATCACCCTAATACCAGGTATTAGGTTCCACGTTGGGGTTTTGTGGATTGTTTGGGCAGTCAGAATCCAAGTCAGGGCCAGGCCTGCTGGCAGCAATTCTGGACCCCAAGACAGAACAGTCATCGGTCCCCTCATATACACCATCTGCACCTGCAGAAATGTGGTCCTCCTGACATTTTGGTCAGGGCTGTTCTTGCACTAGGTGGTGCCCAGCAAGCTGTGAGTGCACTGCTGGCTGCCATCTTCCAGTGCAACCAATCCTCCCACATGCCCATCTGGAAGGGTTGCCAACTGTTGATCACTTAAACCCAAAGACTTTTGCCCCTTCCCCACTCCCCATCCCTTCCTGAGGCTGTGCTCCTGCTCACTCCACCCTCCCTCCGTCCTCGCTCATTTGCACAGGGCTGAGGCAGAAGCTTTGGGTACAGGAGGGGGTGCAGGATCAGGGAGGGAGTTGGGGAGTGAGTGGCGTGGCTCTGGCAGAGGGTGTGGAGGCAGGCTCTGAGCTAGGTAGGAGTGTTGGGATGTGGTAGGGGGAAAGGGGGTTGGGCTAGAGGATGGAGTTTGAGTGCAGGGTGTGATCTCTAAGATGGGGCAGGAGTGAGGTGCCAGGCTCTGGCGGAGAGTTTAGGTGTGGAGAGGGGCTTTAGGCTGGGGCCTGGGTGTGGGGAGCAGGATGAAGGGGCAGTGCTTGCCTCAGGTGGCTCCTGAAAGCAGCAGGATGAAAAATGGAGCAGAGAGTTGGTATACATATCATACTCCAGAAAGAAAAAAACCTACACATCTTTCTAGCTAAAGGTGTGAGAGAGGAGAAGCCCCCAAAAGCTAAACTTGCATGATTTTAAGTTGAACTACCCTGAAAAAACTTGACTTTAAATGACAGAAGAAGAAGGTCTGTGCAGGCAAACTAGTTTTGCAGACATAAACATTACTTTAAGGTAGGGCTTGCAAAACCTGGAACTGTGCAAGACTTACTCAGTCCTAGTTGTGATTCATTTTTGCATTATTCTCTAGTCCTAACTTAATCCAGCCAAACAGCTCATTCTCCCTTTTTTTAATTTTCATTATCCTTTCGATATCCACTCCATATCTTTGTTCACCTGTCTGCAGAGACAGATGGTTTCTTCTGCTGAGTGAATACATCATCTTCAGAACTGGCCAAAGCATATGAGGTGTAGGAAAAAAACGCTTTAAAAATACCTTGCACTCTTCTAGATCAGATCACATGGCCATTTTTAGGGCTGCCATATTTCAACTTTCAAACAGAGGACAATCTGTATCAGTATCTACCAACTCACGTTGTATTAATGTGTTATTGTGTGTGTGCATGTGTGTATATTCACACTAATACAACAAAAGTTGGCGGATACTGATACAGATATGCTTCCTCTTGGGTGTGTCCTCTTTTTGAAAGTTCAAATACAGTTGCCCAACCATTTTATGTTGCTGACTTGCCTAGCTTTGTTAGAATTCTGAAACTCTTCACAGCTTTTCCTCATCTTCATGAAGCTTTCCCCCTTTATATCCTGATGACCCAATGATTCTGCCAAAGGCTTCCTACTTCTGATGTGCTTAACATGTCTCCTTATTTAAAAATATATTCAGTGATGCAGAGCCTGCTGTGGAGCCCACTGAAAATGACAGGAAAACTCCCATTGACTGCAGTGAGTTCTTTTTAATGCAACATATAACGTATATTTGTATATTTCACACAAGTATCAGTGGGGTAGCCGTGCTAGTTGGTATCCACAAAAACAATGAGAAGTCCAGTGGCATCTTACAGACTAACAGATATTTTGGAGCATAAGCTTTCGTAACTCTGCCATAAAGCCACTGAGAGCTCCATGCCAGTCCCAAGCCTGGATGAAGGAGGAGGGTTGGTCAGATGTGTGTCGATGCGCTGACCATCAAACAATAATACAAATGAAATCTGATGCCAGTACAACCAAATGTTAAAAGATGCTGACTTGGACATTGCCCAGATAAACCAGGTCCACGATACCAATCAAGTGATCAGGGTTGGGTCGATAAGTTGGCTACCGAAAGAAAATTACACCTAACACATATGCTATCCATTGGAACATGGAACGTCCGAACACTGTGGGCAAGTGGAAAGTTACAGATGCTCCAGAAGGAAATGGAGAGATATCGATGTGATATACTTGGACTGGCAGAGATGTGTTGGACAGGCTCAGGAGAGATATGCAGTTGCGAAGTCATTTGGTCAGGAAATGAAACGAAGCATGAAGTAGGAGTTGGATTCCTTCTTAACAAAACAGCTAGAAGAGCATTATTAGGATACAAACCGGTGAGTGCAAGAATGATTGCACAATTCGAAGCAAAAACATTCAACATCTCAGTCATTCAGGTGTATGCACCCATGTTGGACAGTACGGAAAAGAGATTGAGCTGTTGTTATAAAGACTTGACAAAGATGGTGGAGGAGACACTGAAGAAAGATGTTATTTGGAGGAGATGGGAAAGCGAAGGTTGGAACAGATAATGAAGGTTGGGAGAGAGTCATGGGAAGATTTGGATATGGAGAAAGAAACGAAAGAGGTGAGAAACTGTTAGTTTGTTCCATGAGCATGAGATGATGATTTGCAACACGAGATTCCAACAAAAGGACTGTAGGAAGTTGACATGGCAATCAAATGATGGGAAATCCAAGAACCTGATAGATATGACTTTGATAAGAAGAAGATGGATAACATCAGTACAGCAGTGCCGAACTTTTCAAGGAGCGGATATAGACTCAGACCACAGTCTAGTGATCACAAACATCAAGATAAAACTCAAAAGAAAGTGTAAGACACAGCTTAAGGAAAGAAGAGATGTGGTGAGGCTGTGTGAGGAAGAAACAGGGAATGCATACAGAACAGCGCTCAAAGAGAAGATAAAGAATACCGCCACAGAGAAAGACCTAGATAAGAGAGTCCCAGGGATAGCCATCACTGTAGAAGAGGCAATTGAGCAGACTGTTCCAGAAGAAGAAAAGATTAATAAGAAGTGGATTACCCATAGTACCCTGAAGTTGGCTCAAGAGAAAAGAGCATTGATGATCGGAAGAGATGTTTGTGAGATGGCAGAACAGCAATACACGATGAAATGCAATTAGGTAAGGAAAGCAGCCAGGAAGGATAAGGAGAAATGGTTAGAGGAGCAATGTGAAGATATCAAGAGGTATTACGGTGAATGTAAGACCAGGGAGGTGTATAAGACACTTAGGAATAATTCATAGGAAATGGCAACTGAAGCAGATGGCGATCAAAGATGAGAACGAAGAGGTGCTCGTGAACAGGGAGAAGATTGTGCGGTGATGGACGAGATATTGCACCAATCTATACAAAGCACAGTTGGACCCGAGTGTCTCAGAGGGACTGATTGAAGAACTGAAAGAGAGATCTCCCCTGAGCATCGAGAGCGAGACTGATATTTCCAAGGAGGAAGTAGAAAAAGCAGTGAAAGGACTAAAGAACAACAAGAGCCCTGGAAATGATAAGATCACGGGAGAGATGATCAAATACGGCAGGAAAGCATGATTCAGGAAATACACCAACTATGTAATATAGCATGGAAAGAAGGGAAGGCGCCTGAGGAATAGACAAGATCCGTGTTAGTGACAATACCCAAGAAAGGAAGTACATTGGAGTGCAAGAACTACAGAAGGATTGCCCTAACCAGTCATCTAGGCAAGGTGGTGATGATGATACTGACTGAGAGACTAAGATCTCAGATAGAAGAACATATAGCAGACGAGCAAGCAGGGTTCAGAAAAGATAGAAGTACCATACAGCAGATGTTGGCACTGACAGCGGAGAAAGCTCGACGAAAGAACAAAAATTAATACACTTGCTTTGTCTATTTTTTTTCAAAAGGCATTTGACATTACAGATCAAAAAGTGACTTGCGCGGTGTTGGAGTCATATGGAGTGGATAGCAGACTAATACAGTTGTTGAAAGATATCAGTGATAATGCGGTGGCAGCAGTGAGAACATGTGGGGAGTTGGGAAGTTGGTTTAAAACAAGTAGAGGTATGAGACAAGGAGATCCAATATCGCCAAGTATCTTCATCGCACATCTGGAGAGAGCGATGGACAAGATCAAGGAAGAGATAGAAGGGATATCTGTGCATGGGGAAAAGAATTAACAACTTGAGGTTCACGGATGATATAGTTATCATTGAGGAAGATGAGGAGAAGCTAGTGAAAATGGTGTGGGTGTTAAACGAAGAAGGGAAGCAGTGTGGACTGATTATGAACATCGATAAAACAAACAATGGTATTTGGAGATAAGGAAATAGGAAGGAAGATCAGTGTGGATGGTATTGAACTAGAAAATGTAGAGAAGTTCGCATATCTGGGGATCAACATAACGTATGATCTAGACTGCAAGAAGGAAATAGCAACTAGAATAGCGAAAGCAAGAGTGAGTTTGAAGGTGATGGAGAAGATCTGGAAAAGCAAAGCAATTAGCTTAAGAATGAAGCTGGGCATCTTGAAAACGTGTGTATTCAGCAGCATGTTGTACGGATATGAGACATGGGTGATAACGAAAGATTTGAAAAGAAGAATATTGGCGTTCGAGAGGAGTTGTTTATAGAAAGATTCTGAGAATAGGATGGATGCAGAAGGTCACCAATGAGGAATTATATAGGAAGGTACAGCTGAAAGAGAACCTGCTGCAGAAGGTTATAAAACGGAAGCTACAACTATTCGGACGTATTTGCAGAATGAACGACGAACGAAAAATCAAGACCCCCAGTATTCCGCATAAAGGATGGCTTGAATAGGAGAGGCAGACCCCACAGAGTATGGTGCACAGCTAGTCTACAGAAATTAAGCCACTGTGCATTTGGATAGGGAAAGATGGAAGGAAATAGTGAGAGAAGCATCAGACACCAACAGGCGCTGAGCCCATGGTTATTGGTGACGATGATGATGATTAGCTTTCGTGGGCAAAAACCCAGACCTGATGAAGCAGGTCTTTGCCCATGAAAGCTTATGCTCAAAAATATCTGTTGGTCTGTAGGGTGCCACAGGATTTCTCATTGTACTTCACACACTTGCTGTTCCATAAAGGTTGACTATTCAACTTTAGGTGAATAGTGAATACAGCTCTACCTCTTTCTTTGTATACATGGTTTTCAGACAGCATAGGGATCCCAGTGCTGCAGAATTCAAGCCCATCGCACTTTGTAATACTCCCTGCTGGACTTCTAAATCCACAAACCAACTGAAGGGTGGAAACTGAGTTAATGTGTTTAACAACTAGAAGGATGTCTTAGAAACATCTTACGAAAGACACCCAGACTTCATTTGCTCAGAATCTGGTCAGTGTTACTTGTCCTTTTGTATATTCTCCCCCGTGCCCCCATCCTAACTAGTACAGATCTTGTGACCTTCCAGGCTCATTAGAGACTATCTTTTGGTTTTAGTATTAGAGGAGAGATGAGGCAGGAGGGCTTGGGATTTCTGTTCTCCCCCCGCTCCCTTCAGCAGGGGGAATGTGAAGTGCGGGTCTGGGACTTTTGATATAATACTGTGTTCCTGCTTTGATAGTGCCAGGTATAATTCATTTGTGCTTTTAAATCTATGCTGAAAGCATAGAGAACTCTGAAGGGATGATCTTTAATGTGGTGTTAAAATGATATAGAATTTGAAAAAAAAAAAAAAAAAAAAAAAAGCACTTCATCACATTTGCAATAGCATTTGTAAAATGCAATAACTTTTCACATGGGGATCAAAATTCTAACACTTTGCAGCCTTTTATTTTATTTAGAATGGATTTAGTGATGTTATCTGACATCACCAGAAGTTTGGCTCTGGTTGCTACATTTTCAGACCCAACATCATGAATACCACCTTTGCTTTTTGTCTGCAATTCAGACTCAGGAAACACATGAAGACCCAAAATAGTGGCCACAAGTGCAAAATCTAGCCTGTAATACAAATTTCATTAGTGTAACAAGAAAGGTAAGGATTACTCAAGCTCACACAGATGCTAGGAATGGATACAGAGGCACAAGTTTTAAATATGCACTTATCCTCAGATGTTCTGATAGATTTCTCACCCACTGATCATCAGTTTGGGGATAGTTCCTGTTGAGATTCTTTCTGTAGTTATTTCTATCTTTTATCTAACAAAAGAGCTCTCTTTTATATTGTAATTCTGACTATACCTGATACTCTGCGCATAAAGGTGTCAATCCTGTTTTTCATATCTGTGCTTTCACACCCCAGGCATATTGGGGGTGCATGTTGTTTCATAGGTTGCTATTAGTTCCTTTTGTTTGCAGGGTACATATTGTGTGTAAATACTGATACAATCGGGACAAACATCCTAAAAGACGTTTCAAGAAGGCACCTCATGATCTTGAACAACGCATTGTGATCAGTTTTCCTCAACATCACCTATTGGCACATGTCAGTTACATATGTCAAACATTCTTAAACCTATGGCCTAGTATGGCTAAGCTGAAATCCTACAGATCTCAGTCTGTGGGCCTTGCATTTCATTCACGCTTTACTTAATGCATATTCATTGTTCCTAAATTCTTATCAGTCTTATACTTCTATTATCTTACAGATGAAATGCATTTTGCATATATTAAATCATTACATCACATAGTACACTAATATGGAAGATAAAATGAATGAAGTGTCTACAGCTTGGAGCAGCAACATTAATGTAAATATTACTTCTGTAAATAGATGCAATGAGGGCTCTTGTGTAGTGGGACAATGAGAGGCAGAAGGGGCAGGGCTGGGAGGAAAGAGAATGGAGAACTTATCCATCCACAGAGATGATTTTTGCACTTTTTGGAACAATTATGCGAGACCAGTCTTTGTGTTTCCTCTCTGATGTCTCTGCTGATTGGTAGAATGTGGTACCCACCCTTAAGGTCCAGTAGTTTGTATGTTTGCCATTTGTGGCAATATGTTTTTATGTAATAATATACAGAATGAAACCTTCTGAGCCAAATTCATGCCTGGTGTAAATTTACACCAGTGAAATTTCACTGATTTTTTTTTTAAGTGGAGTTACTCATGATTTACGGTACTCAGAATAAGAGGCCAGTTCAACTTCCAGGGAACTACCCCAGGGATGAATTTGATTCCACAAAGTTATTGAAAGGAAAATATTTGGTTATTTGAGACTTCTGTTTCTGTAGGTCTTGTGCTTTAAAAAGAACAGCTTGCTACTGCCTCAGGGGTCTGATTCAAGGTTCACCTAAGTCAACAGACTACTGTTGATTGAATTCATGGGTATTGGACTGGGCTGTGGTTCTTGATCAGGAGAAATTCTACTGTGACTTGTGCATGCTTGTCTGGTTGACACTTTGAAAAATTGTTTTGATCTGAGAAACGCTGCTGCCTGCCTCCTTCCATTGTTCTGTGCTGTGACATCAGCTATCTGAAAGCTCCTTAATTTTAACCATCTGCTTTCTCGCCACACCAACAGGAAAAAAATGTCCTTGGGACGGAGATATTTTATAGCAGCATAAAGGGTTTCTAAAACACCAAGAATTAATGTGTACGAATGTAACACAATAATTGCCACATTTTATTATGAGGACTACATAGTGTGAAAGAGAGGATGTTTTGAGGGTTAAGGCAGTGGCTGGGACTCAGGAGAGCTGAACTCAATTTTTGTTTCTGTTGCAGACTTTGCGCGACCTTTAAGAATCCCACTTAATCTCTCTCTTGGTACATCAGCTCCCCTCAGCTGTGAAATGGGTATAATAATCTTTTATTTGCCTAGGCTGCTTGTTTATTAGGAAAGTGATTTTAAGCATTATTTTTCAGGCAAGTATAAATAAAGGTTCTCTGCAATATTTAGCAGTTCACTAAGCTGGGTAGCCTTTAATTACAGGGTTCTTGAAAACATCACGTTGTTGGTGTCATAAATTAAGCTTGCAGTTGCGAGGACGATGCACTAGCTCTTTCCAACAGGTGATTAAAAAGTGAGAGCAAGAAGGAAAAAAATAGACAATAAAATATTAAAATGCAGTTGTCTGCACCAGGCATTAGAGAGGCTGAGGAATAACAGATGCAAAATCTAAAAAATGCAGCTTACAGTTAAATCTTGGATTCCGTTTTGTTTTATATGCTTTCTCTGAGCAAAACCAACCTATTTTTAAAAATGTGAACACAACTGAAACAAGCTTGATGTAGGCCAGTGTTTGTGAATAGCAGGTGTAGGTAGCGAAAGGCAAACCAAGCAAGTTGAAATGTTTCTTTTAGAGTTGATTATAGTAGGAATAATAAGTTCAGGTTTACATGAAATTTGATTGCTTCAGATTTCAATAAATATTACTATTGTTTTACAAAGTCACTCATCTAGCTGTGTAACTTGTATCAGGCTGTTTAGAAGCATACAATTTATAATTCAGACATTTGATTTCACCCACCTGAATTTCAAAACATAAGACAAGAGGAAAAACCATCTGAGAACCTACTTTTTTTTTTCCTCTTTTTTCAAATGTGAAATTTTATCTGAAATGAAAGTTTATACCTTTTGGTCAGTTCCATTTTTCTATGCTGCTTCACTTATATTTTTATTCTAAGTGGCCACAAGTAGGTAAGTCATTATCAGGTATCCTACTTCTAGACACAGTGACTTACAATGAATACTACATGTCCACATAGCCTGGGGAATGCACACAGTCCCCACTGATGTCGCTGTTATAACTTAACCTGGATATTACAAACAAAGCTCTCAAAGACTCTCTGCTGTAGAGAGCCTGGTGAACCTCTAGATAGAACTGAGTGAAAGTCAGAGTTTCTGTCCTGCAGGAACTTCTGATAGTTCAATGTTGGTTTTCCTTCTAGGACAAAAATTACAAATACCCAAATGTGTCTCAAAATGAAAGTTCCTAAAACCTTTCCATTCAGAAATAGCAGAATATTTTATATGATGTCAGTTGAACCTTAAAATGTACCTGTCTGTGGTGCCTTTTGGGTATTGAGGTCTAGGTTCCTCATGTCTCCTATTTTGTCAGATGGGTCAGGCTCCCTGGTTGGTCTTGGTGTCCCATGAAACACATGCATTTATGTGACTGCCATGACCAAATACTTGGCTTGATCCTAGGAAATACTCCAGAACCGATCTAATTATGAATATTAGTTATGAATGTAGTCATTTTCTATTCGTGAATCATCCACAAACCCATCCTGATTTTCTTCTTCCACTAGAGCGGTTATAAATAAATAATTTTCAGATCATAAGCTCTTCAGAAACAATTCATTCCAAGTATTTGATAACATAAATCACAGGGTGGCATTTTTGCTGCCTCATTTAATGAATGAAACTTTTTTAAACAGCAGAATAACAAATATCAGGTGAGGCATTTCTGATAGGAATTTTCTTAAACCTTTTTTATCCTAAAATTCATAAGTCACAAATTCCTTGCAATTGTCCAAATATACATGGGGAAAATTAGTAATATGATCCCACAAACCATTAGTAAGCTGAAGTCAGTCCTTTATTTCTTAAACTATATGTGAACATTATTATTATTTTGTTATTATCATCATCAGAAGGGTAGCCATGTTGGTCTGTATCTGCAAAAGCAATGAGCAGTCCTGTGTTACCTTGTTGACTAACAGATTTTTTGGAGCAGAAGCTTTCATGGGCAAAGACATGCATCTGATGAAATGGGTCTTTGCCCATGAAAGTTTATGGTCCTAAAATCTGTTAGTCTATAAGGTGCCATAGGACTTCTCATTATTTTATTTGATCTAGTTTGTCTTACGCAGTTTGTAAGAGAGAATCTGATTTCCCTGTCCCTTCTTTCCTGTCCTCCCGCCTCAGTTCCCACATTGTCACATAAGAGAGCGAGAGAGAGAGAGAGTGTGACCTCACCACACACATACCCATATGTTCCTGCCTATAGACACTTTAATCAGTAGGCTATATTAGGAATAAAGTATAACTTTACCACAGAGCTATCCAGTTAATTTAGTCAGTTGTGTGTCATCTCCCTAGTTATTTAACCCCAGTTAAATTAGCTCAAAACATTTTTTGTAGGACTTCAGCTTTGAAAAGAATGTATCACTGAGGTTCTGCAAATGAATGGTTGGACATGAACTCCTGCTGGATGATTAAGAGTTGAGGATTGTGCCATACAGTCTTAGAAAAGTTATTTCCCCTTTATTTGAGTTAAGATTTGGATTTGAAGTCTGACTGTCATCTCACACAATATTAATAACCTTCACAAGGGTAACTTGCAGGCAAATATACTACTCCTCTTTGCACATGGAATGTTAACAGGTTGCAACCCTGGATCTCCAGTACCAAAGCATAGCCTTAACTACTCTGATGTAACTGTATGTCCATAATATAAACATATGGACCAAGATGTTCAAACTTAGGTGGCTACATTTTCAGCCAAGTGCATATTTAGAGTCTAGTCTTCTCTTGAGGCACATTTGACTAATGAAATTGGCACGAGAACAAAAATGATCACTCACCCACCTTGGGCAAGAAATTAAAACGGCTGCCTACACTAAATGAGATTTTTTTTTTGGATGTGCATTAAGGGCTCCCTTCTGCACCACTCAAATCAGTGGGAGTTTTCTATTCATTTGAATAGGAGTGGGATCAGGCCCCAAGCAAAGAGCAGAATGAGTCTGTGTTACATGGAATTCGAATATGTTGTATGCACGTTGAGTTTAAAAGGATACATTCCTAACTGAGTGGACGATGGTACCACTGTACTTCAGGCTTCCTGCCTCCTTTAGTTAGGTGGAGGTCTTAGATTTGCATCTCTGAAATGAGGAGTGCAAGGGACACTTTGTCCTCATATTGGAGATAATATAGTCAGATTCATCAGAATCCTTCTCTGGATTTGGGGACAGATTTTTTCAAAATGGATATGTCTACACTTAGGCTGCCTGGTGGGTTATCCTGGGAAGGAGCAAGGCTAAGGGAGTAAACCCTGACAGATAATCCGGAGGGGAGTCCTAAGGCGGCTATGTGCCAACTTCTGGCGTTGACCCGGCAACTCCTCCAGCTGAGCTGGTACCAGACGTAGAGGTTATCCTCTCCTTTGGACTTTATCAGTAAAGCTGAGAGGGGGACACTGGTGTCTGGGCAGCCCAGGGTCCCAAAAAAATTGCCCAGGCTCATGCCTGCAGAGGTACTCCAGCATTGCTTAACAGCGTTGAACCAACACGGGAGGTAACAGATACCGGTTATAAGCTCTTGCTCGATTGGCATAGAGAATGAACGCCAGGGGTTGCCTTCGATGGTGGGAGAGAGCATCGCATCTCACTGGACAGTCACCGCCTGCCTCAAGCTGGGCAGCCCCCAGCCAGAATGGTACTGTCTCGCCACAGTTCACCTGCCTCACAGGGTGCGTGAGGCTGAAGGTTCCCAAACCTGACAAGTGACTGAAATTTGAGCACCAGGAAAACCAATAAGAAAATCAACAAGAAAAGGAAACCATCAAAGTTTTAAGCTTGCTTGCTGGAATGTGCGGACAATGCTGACCGGTTTGACTGAAGATCTTCAGGACATCAGCGACACCCGAAAGACCGCTGTCATCAATGAGGAACTGAAGAGGCTCCAAGTTGACATTGCTGCTCTGCAACAGATGCGACTCACAGATTTGGGATCTCTAAAGGAAAAGGACTACACCTTTTTCTGGCAGGGTAAAGCCCAAGATGAACTCAGAGAGCATGGTGTTGGCTTTGCCATCAGAAACACCCTTCTACAAATTGGTGGAATTAGTTATGGGCGGATCAGAAAGACTCCTTCAGGTCATACTTCAAACTTGCGCTGGTCCTGTCCACCTGATCAGCGCTTATGCTCCAACCCTGAACGCCACACCAGAAGTAAAAGGCAAGTTCTGTTACGTGCTTAGTGCTGCCATAGCGCAAATACGTGCTCGTGAACAACTGTACATTTTGGGTGACTTCAATGCCAGAGTTGGAGCTGATCGTGACTCATGGCCTTCCTGCTTAGGCCACTTCCATCTGGGGAAAAATGAATGAAAACGGACAGCATCTTCTCGAACTTTGCACATGCCACAATCTGTGCATCACAAACACATTTTTCCAAACCAAGCCACGGCACAGAGTGTCCTGGAGACACCCACGCTTGAAACACTGGCATCAATGAGACGTGGTCATCACTAGACGTGATAACCTCAAAACTGTCCTTCTGACACGCAGCTATCATAGTGCCAACTGCGATACAGATCACTCGCTAGTTTGCTCCAAACTCAAGGTGAGACCCAAGAAGCTGTACCACTCTAAACCAACTGGAAGGCCCCACATTGATGCCAGAAAGACAGCAAACTCTGAGAGAGCCGAAAAGTTCAGCGTGACCCTCGATGAGAATCTGTGCAGCAGCCCTGGGGGTGCCGAAGTGACATCCAGATGGCAGCATCTGAGGGATACAATTTACAACATGGCCTTGTCGGTGTTTGGAAGAAGAGCTAGAAGCACAAATGACTGGTTTGAAGCTAACTCCGATGAGATGATTCTAGCCATCGAAAAGAAGCACGCTGCACTCCTGGAGTACAAATGCTCGCCGAGCCAAAGTACCCTGCAAGCACTCAGAGCAGCCAGAAAAACAGTACAGCAGACGGCCAGGTGCTGTGCCAACAACTACTGGCTTGAGCTATGCAGCAGCATCCAGACCAGTGCTGACTCTGATAATATCAGGGGAATGTACGAGGGCATCAAGAAGGCATTAGGACCCACCCAGAACAAGATGGCACCTCTGAAATCCAAATCTGGTGAAGTCATCGCTGACAAAGCCAAACATATGGAGCGCTGGGTCGAGCACTACTCTGAGCTGTACTCATGTGAGAAGATTGTGGTTGATACAGCCCTCAATGCCGTCGAGCTCCTACCAGTAATGGATGAACTGGATCAGGAACCAACTGGGGATGAACTGAAGAAAGCCATCGACAACACTGCAGTAGGAAAGGCCCCGGCCCAGGATCGTATACCACTGGAGGTAATCAAGTGTGCCACAGACACCCTCCTGAACCCCCACATGAGCTACTGTGCCTGTGATGGAGACAGGGAGAGGTTCCACAGGATATGCGCAATGCTAACATTGTAACCTTGTATAAGAACAAAGGAGACAGAAGCGACTACGACAATGACCATGGAATCTCCCTCCTAAGCATCACTGGTAAACTGTTCACTCGCGTCATACTCGGCAGACTCCAGCAGATTGCTGAGAGGGTGTATGCCGAATCTCAGTGCAGATTCTGTGCAGAGAGATCTACCATTGACATGGTCTTCTCTCTGAGGCAGCTGCAGGAGAAATGCAGGGAGCAGAGGAAGCCACTCTATATTGCCTTCATTGACCTGACCAAGGCCTTCGACTTGGTCAGCAGGGATGGACTGTTCAAACTGCTCCACAAGATAGGCTGTCCACCACGGTTACTCAAGATGATCCAGTCTTTCCATGAAGACATGAGAGGACCGTCCAATGTGACGGCACATTATCGGATGTTTTCAGCATCAGGAGCGGCATCAAACAAGGATGCGTCCTTGCTCCAACATTGTTTGCGATCTTCACACTCTTCCTGAAGCAAGCCTTTGGATCTTCAACAGCAGGCATCTTTTTGCACACAAGATCTCATGGGAAACTGTTTAATCTTGCAAGGCTGAAAGCTAAATCTAAGGTGCCGGAAGTCCTCGTCAGAGATATGCTGGTCGCAGATGACGCAGCTGTAGCGTCACACACAGAAGACCAGCTTCAGAAACTGCTGGATCAGTTCTCCAAAGCATGCAAGGACTTTGGGCTTTCCATCAGCCTAAAGAAGACAAACGTACTTGGTCAGGATGTTGCTGAACCTCCATCAATCAGCACTGACAACTATACGTTAGATGTCATCCGCGAGTTCGTTTACCTCAGGTCTACCATCACTGACACCCTGTCATTGGAGACTGAGCTAAATAGGAGGATCGGAAAAGCAGCCACAACTCTTTCCAGACTCAGCAAGAGAGTGTGGAATAACATCAAGCTGAACACCCACACCAAAATGCAAGTCTACACAGCCTGCATCCTCAGCACCCTCCTTTACGGCAGTGAGTCTTGGACCCTGTACACCTGCCAGGAAAAGAGGCTGAACGTCTTCCACTTGCACTGCCTCACGCGCATCCTTGGAATATCATGGAAGGACAGAGTGACCAACACCGCTGTCCTTGAGCAAGCTGGAATCCCAACCATGCACACCCTCCTCAGGCAGTGGCGGCTCTGCTGGCTTGGCCACGTCCACAGGATGAACGATGGAAGGATCCCAAAAGACATCCTGTATGGCGAGCTAGCCTCTGGCAAAAGACCTCCCAGATGCCCCCAGTTGTGCTACAAAGATGTTTGCAAGAGGGACCTTAAGGAGGCAGACATCGAGCTGGACAACTGGGAGGAGCTGGCAGATGATCGCAGCAGATGGAGGCAGGAACTACACAAGGGCCTTCAGAAGGGTGAGATGAGGATCAGACAGCTAGCTGAGGAGAAGCAAGCACACAGAAAGCACAGTAAGGACCTGCCAGACACCCATTACACATGCAACAGATGCAGCAAGGACTGTCACTCTCGTGTGGGCCTTCACAGTCACAGTCGACACTGCAAATGATGATTCCAAATGGAACTACGAAGGGCGTGATCCATAGTCTACGTGGACTGAAGGATGCCTACTACTAGGCTGTGTCTACACTACAAAAATAACTTGGAAGTTGCTTACAACTTCAAAGCAGAGCTTCTACACACACCCTCCTTAGAAGTTGAAGTTTGAAGTAGGGCACTACTTCATTCCTGGGAATGGAATAAGGACTTTGAAGCTGGGCTCCCTGCTTTGAAGTTAGTGTCGAAGTAAGGGAAAATGTGTGTAGACTCTCTCTGCTGGCTACTTCGTTGTAGTGCCTAACTTCGAAGTTAACTTTGATGTTAGTTCCTAGTGTAGACGCACCCAATGAGTAGTAAGCCATATCTTTAACAATGCTTCAGCCACCTAAATAAGGGACATACTTCCAAAAGAACTCAGCTGATTGAAGATTTGGCTGCTTATTCTGATGCCTAAGTAAGAGGCAGGAGCTAAACCGCTCTGTAAGTGGGTTCAAGGTGCATAGCTCCTCTGTTATGTAATCATCCTTTTGTGGTAAGGCTGCTCCAGCAAAATTCTTCAATATTGCTAATTTGCTGGTTCACTTCCTGGCCTATGTATATTGCCATGTTATCACAGGTATCAACTCCAGCTTCCTGCAGTCACAATTGCTTTGCTTCTGCTGGTTAACCAGCCATCACCCTCCTGCATTCTCTTGTATATTGTAGCAGATCAAAGCAAATAACGTCAATGCCACATAATAAAAAGGCACAAATAACACAAAGCTTGAGTTAATTCAATACAGAAATGGTGAATATGGATTCCCAGTGAATTTAAGAGAATAAAAGCAAGATCATTAGAAGAAGGCCTTTGGTGTGGTCACTTCTGTTGAAAATTAGTCTAACATAAATATTATTATTGTCTATTCTTGTTTTGTAATGGCCCCACCCTATTCGTGTGTTTAGGAGACTAGATCAAAGTAAGCTAGAAGATGTATAAAGTTTATAAAAACATAGCTCATTTGCTTATACTTTCTTCAATGCCTGAGGCAGAGATATTGATCATAAAGTAACCGAAACTAGTTAAACCCTTTTTTGCCTTCAAGTTTGCAGATTGCATTATTACAAGTGTTCAATAGAAAAACCGCTGATGATGATTCATAGAGCATAACACAAAGGAAAGACTGAAAGAACGAAGTTGGTTTAATAAAACAAAAGTTGTGAAACTGGAACTCAAATTATATTGAGTCTTTCGGATGTTCTAAAAAACCCGCATTATCTTGTTTATCACTTTTCTCCTAAACATTAATTTGAACAACTGGGTACTATATAAACTTTTGCCTAGCAGAAACCCAATCACACTCCTCTTAATGAAGAACCAATGTACTTCATATCTATTATCTGAACCTGCTCATTGCTAAACACTCCCAATCAATGTGCCTTTCACAAATTTACTTTTTTTGCATGCTCTAGACCAGGGGTGAGTAAACGGTTTATGTTGAGCCCCACTTTTTGTCCCTGTAATTACCAGAGCACCACCAACCTGTCTAATGTAATCCAAACTGACAGACATTTCAGTTATGGTCATATGAAAAATAATCCTTTCAGGATGTGTAAGCACATAGTATGTAGACGGTCTTAGAGTTGGAGCTCTGAAAACAGGAGTGCAAAGGACACTTTGTCCTCAGATTGGAAATTATTATAATCAGATTCATCAGAATCCTGCTCTGGATTTGGGGACATATTTTTTCAAAATGGATATGTCTACACTTAGGCTGTGTCTACACTACAAAAATAACTTTCAAGTTGCTTACAATTTGGTTCATCAGGATATAAGTGTGAAGACACTTTGCAGCATTTTTAATGAGGTGGGTGAGCTTGAGACCCAGTCACTGATTGTGCTGTGCCCCACGCTATGAAATTTCATGCCAGCCCTTCACTTTGTGCACCCCTGCTCTAGTTCAGAGGCTCTCAAACTTCATTGCACTGTGACTCCCTTCTGACAATGAAAGTTACTACCCCAAGTGAGGGAACCAAAGCTGAAGCCCAAGGGCTTCAGCCTGAGTCAGGAGGCCTGTAACCCTGAGCCCTGCTCCCAAGGGATTTGAAGAACCTCAGGCTTTGGCCTTGGGTGGGGGGGCTCCCGCTTTGGCCCCTGGCTCCAACAAGTTTAACCCTAGCCCTGGCAACACCATTAATATGTGGTCATGACCAACTTTGGGGTTCTGACCTACAATTTGAGAACTGCTGCTGCAGGCCATCTGCATCACTTACATCCAACGTCAGACCTACATTACAGGTGAAATTAGCTCCTATGCTTTTATACCACCTAAGTCTTATTCTGAGAACCTGTGGTGGGACTTTACAGATGCACCAACTTTGGATGGGCCATCATCAGACGGACAATATAATTTCAAATGAATATATATGTGTATGAATCTATCTATCTATCTATCTATCTATCTATATATATATATATATATATATTCAAACAATAGTACCAAGACGTGTGTGAATGCATAAACTGATTTTCACTTACACTAAGACTTGTTTATATTAGAAAGTTTCACCACTTTAGCAGAGCTTTATACCCTATAGTGGCACAATTAATGTGGACACAGTTATACTGGTATAAAAGAGTTTATACTGTTGTAGGTTATTCCCTTTTATGAAGTAGAATAAGCTATCCTGGCATAAGATGACTTCCTGCGAGCATATGTGCATCCCCACTAAAGTTTATAATTTATAGTTTAAAGTTTATAGCTGTACAACTATATGGATAAAAAAACCCACGCACCTGACAGAGTTACAGTGGTATAACTTTTCCAGCATACAGCAGCCCTAAGGCCACCTTGCAAAGCTCTGGTAAAGTAAAAGAAAATTATATAGACAGACACTGAAGATCCCTTTGCAGCACTACAACACATGAAGTGGCCTTAGCATAAATGAGAATCAGGCTCATAATTAATGAAATTTGGATTCTAGTTCTGGACTTTTTGAAGGCACTAAAGTTGTACATATTTTCCACTGTTATAGGTTAGCCAGAAAAAAAAATCAGACTCATTATATGTAATGTCTCCTATATTTGAAGGATGATGACCACTTGGCTGAAGCCTTCCCTGGTTTTTGGTTTAGAGCATTCCAGGCTGATTTTTTTTTTTCTTTTCTTATAATATGAAGTTTAATCTAGTTTCCTGGGCCTATAATAAAGTGTTCTCACTCTCTCCAAGGCTGCAATAATATAACAGGATCCCAACAGTCACACATCGTGCAATATTGTATCATAAGCCCCCTTGCTGGACTGTCTGGTACAATTTGGAGCAGATTGGAACTTCCCTTTATTTCTTTGGGTGACAGAAGCTCTGCTGTTACTGACCCTTCCATTTGTTCCCCTGTGGATTCTGCTCTGCTCTCTGCTTTCTCTAGTGATGCAGGATTTACCAGATCAGATCACTGATTGACCAGTTATCTTGCCTCTGGCTGAAGCTGGCTCATTGTGGTTCAGAGAAACATGAGAACTCCTATTGGAAACTGTACACAAAGGCTTAAAGTTTGCCACGGGGTATGAGGTGATCATTCTAGTGGTATTACTCATTGTAAGTACAGCAAATACCTGCCTTTCACGAATGCACATTAGCATCTGCTCAATACTGTAGATGTGGGGATGGGGGGAAGAGGTCTTTCCTGACTACTTTGGCAATCAGCTTACACTCTGGATTACCCCTCTCTTTGCATGGGCTGGCCATAAAAATTAAAATTCAAAAAGATCTCAACAGAATGGAGGATTGGTCTGAATACAGCAAGACGAAATGTAAGTGTGATGTACAAATTGAAGGCACTGCTATAGAATGGGGGAAATAACAGGCAAGAGCCGTGTCTACACGTGCACGCTACTTCGAAGTAGCGGCACTAACTTCGAAATAGCGCCCATCACGGCTACACGCGTCGGGCGCTATTTCGAAGTTAACTTCGACGTTAGGCGGCGAGACGTCGAAGTCGCTAACCCCATGAGGGGATAGGAATAGCACCCTACTTCGACATTCAATGTCGAAGTAGGGACCGTGTAGTCGTTGCGCGTGCCGCAACATTGAAATTGCCGGGTCCTCCATGGCGGCCATCAGCTGAGGGGTTGAGAGACGCTCTCTCCAGCCCCTCAGCTCAATGGTGGCCGCGTGGAGCGGCCACTTAAAGGTCCCCTCCCCCTCCCTTCCTGTGCAAGAAGCTGAGGGAACGTGCAGGCGGCAGCCCAGACACGCGGCCAGCCTGCACGTCCCTCAGCCACCCACCCAGCTGCGATGGCTGCCCGGCAGCCCCCCCAGCGTCCCCAGGGGACCCCCCCCCCAAGGGGAGCCAGGGCAGCCAGCCCAGCCAGAAGGGCAGCCAGGCTGGCAAGCGGCAGCGGGGCCCCTCCTGGACGGAGGCCGAGCTGCGGGACCTGCTGGGGCTCTGGAGCGAGGAGGAGGTGCTCCAGGTAATGGGGAGCAAGAGGCGGAACGCGGAAGCGTTCGCTCGGCTGGCCGATGGCCTGGCTGCCCGGGGTCACCCTGCCCGCACTCCTGATCACGTCAGGAGTAAGGTGAAGGAGCTGCGGCAGGGTTACTCCCGGGCCTGGGATGCGGCCAGCCGATCTGGGGCCGCCCCCGTCACTTGCCCCTTTTACAGGGAGCTCAGGGACATCCTGGGCTCCCGGCACACCTCCTCCCCTCCGGCCACCCTTGATACCTCGGCCGACGAGCCCCAGCAGGCCCTGCAGCCGGAGTCCGCCCCGGAGGTAAGCCCCGCACCCCGGGGCCCCCCCGGAGCCCACCCCTGGGACATCGCGGCAGGAGGAGGAGGAGGAGGCGGGGGGCTCCTCCACAGAATCCGGGCTGCAGATGCTCCTCCTGCCATCCTGGAGCAGCAGCCGGGCCTCCGCCCCCCCCGGGATCTCCAGACCGTGGGAGTGGACCGACAGGTATGTACCCCCCTCTGGTGTACACCCGTGGGCTTGAGGGGCGGGGGGTAATAGATATGTGTCCAGGGCCCCCCACATGCTCACATGGCCATGGCCCCAAGGACAGCAGGGCCATGTCCCTCACAGCAGTGCATCAGCCCCTGCCCCCCACACCGCACGACAGTGCCATGCCCCATCCCCAGGGCAGGGGGGAGCAGAACCTCGAGGGGCCCCCGGGAGGAGGGGGTGGGACACCCCGCAGCAGCAGCAGCAGCAGCATGTGATGGAGTGGGGGGAGTGCAAAAGGGAGACTCAGGCTAGATATGAGCAACAAGAGTCGAATAGCTCCCAGGAGCAAAGGATGATCCTGGGGCTACAGCTGGCAGGTGACACCTCTGCCCTGAACAAAGAGGAGGGAGGAGCCGAGCTGGCTTGGAATTGCGGGGGGGGGGAGGGCGGGGGCCACAGGTAGAGGCTAGGGGAAGGGAGAGCTGGAAGGCAGCCAGCCTGAGGAGGGGGAAAGCTGCATCCCAGAGGGGCACCTCTTGGGGTCTTCTCCCCAGGACGGGTTGGAAGGACTGTCTCTTCCGACAGCTGGTGCTGTCACTCCTGGGAGAAACTGGGCATCTGTGGCCTAAGAAACCTCTCCTGCTGTCAGACCCTGCGGAGTGAAGTGAGAGTCGCTCCCACCAGGGGACGGGGTACAGTGCAGGGGGACCCCTGAACCCCATCACAGCAGCATCTCCTGGGGACGTGGATGGGGAACCTGCAGAACAGGGCTGGGGGGACAAAGGCCACGGCTCGGGGCCCACACTAACGCCTGTCTCCATTCTTCTTCCCCCGCTCCTCTCCTGTGTCTTGCACCTGCACCATCAGAAGGATCGGAAGAGAGCACCGGCGAGACATCAGTGGTCCCGGAGACCCCTCCGGGGCCATCGCTCCAGGCCAGCCCCTCGGCCGAGGACCGACCGGCCCCACGGCGGGCTAGACGGCGGACCCCACGCCACCACCAGCCGACAGCGACGGACCCCCAGCTGCTGGCCATCCACCTTCGGCAGCTGGAGGTCGCAGAGCAGCAGCTGCAGCTGCAGGAGTGGGCGCTGGCCTGGCGCCAAGAGGCATGGGGGGCCTACATGGACACTTTCAACCACCTGGTGGACTACTCGGCCCCCCATGCCGCGCCGGCCGCCGCAGCACCCGCCGTGCCTGCTCCACCAGCCGCACCACCAGCTGCTCCGCCCGTCACCGTCCCGTCCGCCGTCGCCCCGCCACCCACCGCCGAGGGCTGGAGCGCCGAGGGACCCCTGGAGCCACCTGAGACTCGCCGGGCATATCTTCCGGTCCGGCCCACCCCCAGCCAGCCCCGGACAGGGCTGCGACCGTGGCGGGGCTCCCGGCTGGCCACGCCCAGTGCCGGACTATAGGGGCAAGGGGCCTGGGACGTGGCCCCCCCCTTGTATATAGTTTGAACCTCTTATTTGGTGCCCCCCGTTTGCCCCTTCCCCCCCATGTAAATAGTTCTCCCCTTTATCCTCCCTGGTTTTCTTTTTATTAATGAGGACACTTGTTTGTTAGTATTGTTTTATTTGTACATATTAGTTTGTTTCCACATGTTGTATATAGTTTGTTCTTGTTTCGTATATTTACAGTTAAAAAAAAAGTTCTAAAAGAAAAACCAGTTTAAGTTCAGCCCCAAGTGCGTGCTGTCATTTGTCCAGGAAAAGTGGGAGGGGGGTGCGGTGGGGTGCTCCATGGTGTGGGCATTGGGGCAGGAGTGTGGTGGAGGAAGGGGCGGGCAGTGGGGGGCCTGGGCAGAGTTCACCCTGCGGCCTCATCATTGAAGTGGGCCCACAGGGCCTCCTGGACCCGGGTCCCTTCGGGGTCCACTTGCCGACTGGGGGCAGCAGGTGGCTGGACGTCTGCCCTGCCGGCCTCCGCAGCCCAGCCCTGGAAAAAGGTGTCCCCCTTGCTCTCCACCAAATTGTGCAGGGCGCAGCAGGCACCCACAATCTGGGGGATGTTGTTGGGGCCCGCATCCAGGCGGGTCAGGAGACATCTCCAGCGTCCCTTCAGGCAGCCAAATGAGCGCTCCACCACCTGGCGTGCGTGGTTCAGGCGCTCGTTGAAGCGCTCCTGGCTAGCGGAGAGATGGCCCGTGTAGGGGTGCATGAGCCACGGGCGGAGGGGGTATGCCGCATCTGCGATGACACAGAAGGGCATGGTGGTGTCCCCCAGAGGGATCTCCTGCTGGGGGATGTAGGTCCCCGCCTCCAGCCGGCGGCACAGGCCCGAGTTCCGGAAAACCCGGGCGTCGTGGGTGCTGCCAGGCCAGCCCACATAAATGTCCTGGAAACGTCCCCGGCTGTCCACCAAGGCCTGGAGGACGACAGAATGGTAGCCCTTGCGATTCAGGTATCGTCCTGCACTGTGATGCGGGGCGCGGATGGGGATGTGAGTCCCATCCAGAGCCCCGGAGCAGTTGGGGAAGCCCAGGGTGGCAAAGGCCGCGATGGTGGCATCTGGGTCCCCCAGCCTCACGAGCCTGTGCAGGAGCATGGCGTTGATGGCACGCACAACCTGCAGGGAAAGCACATGGGACAGCACCAATGAGTGGTGAGCAGGGTGTGCGTGGCCCGGCCCTGCCCTGCCCTGCCCTCCTCTGCCTGGGCCCCCCTCCCCTGCCCTGCCCTCCCCCCGTGGGTTCTCTTACCTCCATGAGGACAGCCCCGATGGTGGCCTTGCCGACACCAAACTGCTGTCCCACGGATCGGTAGCTGTTGGGAGTGGCCAGCTTCCAGACAGCGATGCCGACCCGTTTCTGCACTGTGAGGGCACGCCGCATGGCAGTGTCCTGGTGCCTGAGTGCGGGGGTGAGCCACTGGCACAGCTCCATAAATGTCTGCCGGCTCATCCTGAAGTTCCTGAGCCAGCGGTCGTCGTCCCACTCCCCAAGCACCAGCCGCTCCCACCAGTCGGTGCTGGTGGGGTAGCTGCTCAGCCGCCGGCGTGTGAGGCGGGGGGGGGGGCGGGGTGCTGCAGGGTTAGGGTTTGAGCCCTGCTGCCCTGGAGGCAGCTCCTCCTCCGGTGTAGCAAGGAGGTGCTCAGCTGCCTCCCGCATGGCATGGAGCAGGGCAAGCCCTGCTCCTGCCGGGAGGGCTGGGTGGACCTCTGGCTGCTGCTGCTGCTGCTGGGGGTCCATGACTGCGGCGCCCGGGGTCTGTGTGCCTATGGCTCCTCAGACCGCGTGCTGTGCAGGCTGAGTGTGTCTGGGAGGGGCCCTTTAAGGGAGCGGCTAGCTGTTGCCCCGGAAGGGCTAGTCCGCCCTGTGACCCTGTCTGCACCTGTGCTTGGCATCCCTATTTCGATGTGTGCTACTTTGGCGTGTAGACGTTCCCTCACTGCGCCTATTTCGATGTTGGGCTGCGCAACGTCGAAGTTGAACATCGACGTTGCCAGCCCTGGAGGACGTGTAGACGCTATTCATCGAAATAGCCTATTTCGATGTCGCTACATCGAAATAAGCTATTTCGATGTAGCGTGCATGTGTAGACGTAGCCAAGGTGGTAACATTGTGAAGGATCTGGGGGTTATAGAGGACCACAAACTGAATATGAATCAATAGTGGCGTCAGTTTCGAAAGAGGCTACTATAATCCTGCAGTGTATTAGCAGGAATGTTGTGTGGTAGACATGAGTGTTAATTGCTCCATTCTAGTCAGAACTGGTGGGGCCTCAGCAGGAGTGCTGTGTCTATTTGTAGGTACTAAACTTTAAGAAAGATGTGGACAAATTGGAGAAAGTCCTGAGGAGACTGACAAATATAATAAAGGGTTTGGCATGTCTGAGCTTTAAGGAAAGGTTAAACAAATGGATTTGTTTAATTTTGGACAAGAAGATGGGGGGTGGGAGGAACCCGATAACAATCCTCAAATTTGTGCAGGAGCCTTTATAAAGAGGTCAGCGATTAATTTTCTCTGTCCACAGAAGGGACTGCTCAGAATTTGTTGTTTGTTGCCATTATTGGTATTTTTCTCCTGCTGTTAAAGATCTTGGGCACAGCAGGGCACTTGCCCAGTGTAAAGGGAACGTAAAGCAGGCATAGCTGGCTAGCAGCAAATTCTGACTGCCTAAAGAGAACCCCTGTGTGGAGTAGAGTCTGTGTAGCAATTTAATGTATATAGGTGAGAGAATGGGACGTAGGAAACCACACAGAAACCCCACTTGTGCTTCCCCCATCCTGCACGTGAGAGTCAGATTCATTATATTCAAATGTTCCTATCCATTGGTACAGCAGCCTTGTTTAATGCTGTCTGGTTGTTTGAGTCCAATTACATTAAATTGAGGGCTTTTAAAGGGCTGTGCAGTTAACAATGAATTTGTGGTTAGTGGTACAATGCAGTGGTATTAAGGTATAAAACATTCTATCCTTACAGAGTTAGGTCTTCAAAAACATGTCATATGGATTATTTTGGACTTCATGTTTATAGTACCCAACAGTAGTGCCACCAGTCAGTTTAGCATTTTTTCCGTTACGACAATATTTCCAGGCTAAAGCAATCATTCTCGGCACGTTGTTTAACTGAGGGAGAGCCTACTGCCTTTCCCAAAATGGCTATACTATATATCATCTTCAGTGATCTTATGACTGTGGGTCATATTTACTGCCCTTGCATTAGCTGTATGGTGGTAACCCTTAAGAACCCAGGGCATGGACCGGAACCCGATTGTGTGGGATGTTTTACAAACACACAACACATAGCTCTCTGGTCCAGGTGCATAAAGTGCTAACTCCATTGTGGTAAATTGACTGACTGATTTCCTTGTCCCCCCGCCCCCAAACCTTGGGTGTGTTTAAAATTTAATTTAACCCCTTTTGGTATGATATTTTTTGTAGGGGTTAACCTGAAAGATCATGCTAGGGCATCTGACATTCTTCTGTTTCTGCAGGCCACACTTTTGGCACATAGGGCCCTGATTTCCAGGGGTGCTAAACACCTGCAGCTCCCAGTGGCTTTAGTTGGAGTTACGGATGCTCAGCTGCACCTGTGACAGTGAGATCCCTTGCGATGACGCTTTCTCCAATTTTTCTCTTGCCAGATGGAGCTCTCGCTACAGGGTTCTGTCAGGAAAAAACCCACATTTTTCTTGTGAAAGTAACATTTGGCTGTGGGTTCACAACAAGAGCCCTGAGTTGCCAGATGGCACTTGGTTAAATAAATTTTCTTCTGAATTCTCTGAGGTCTGTTTGTTTCTACTGGTGATGAGTAACTTAGCCATGTCTAAGGGGGCTAATGCTGTTAACCTGCAGAAGGGAAAAGTGGGCACCTATAAATGGACTGCACATTTGTAACGGCATCTGTTCATTTCCAGAAACTGCCTCCTTTGGTTTTACAATAGCAGAGAATGTAACTTAATAATGTAAATCTTCCTACCCATTATCACAGCCGCTTGTTCCCAGTGGCTGAACACAATACATGAAATATCTTCCTATCCTACTTAACCTAGCACCATGAATTGCTTTATCCACTTGTCTCTAATTCTTCATAACTAGAACTAGACTTCATTTTTGAAAATGTTATCTTTTAAAAACTGGCTCCTGTGTTAATATATCTAAGTTAAATTGAACATAGTCAGCTGAGTCATTCTGGTACTGTTGAAAACTTTACCTGAAGACTCTCTTTTTCATGCACAATAGTTGAATTTGTGGCCTAGTGGTGGATCTCATGTAATATCTATCCAAGATTGCTAGGAAAGGTACGTGTCTGCCATTTATGCCCTTGGAATTCTCCCCCTGGGGTCATAATGTAGGCTTCTCAATCTATCCCTAGGCACTCACCACATTTGCAGAAGTTTTGCGCACTCGTTGCTGTAAATTCAGCACTTCTGAAAAATTATAGTGATTTAGGAACCTAAATCTTGGTTTCTAGGCTGGAATTTTCAAAGGTTAAAATGTTGGCTGTAGAGTTTGGGCACCTATTTCCCTTCACGCCTTGGGAAATCTTGAGACTCAGTAGGTTTAACTCAATTAGGAAAAATTGATTTTTTTTTCCTTCCACACGTACCAGTGCACCCATTAGACTGATCGACCACCATTTGTTTCACTAGTTCAGAAAAAGAATTTAATGTTCACCCAAAGTAGGACTTATGAAATAACCAAATACCCTATTAAATGACTGGTAACATTTCCAGAAACATGTTAGTGCTTGTCATTCATGTGCCCAGTAAAAGAACAGGTGTTAGCTCAGTTTGGTGGTCTAGTCAGAGAGCGTCCTGCATGTTATTTTTTTGTAACCAGTTCTCACAGTCCTTTGGAGACTGCAGCATTTGGTACATTTGAGATATCAAGATGGTCTGCTATTTATTTATTGAGTGCCACCACTATACATGGCAATGCACACAATGGAACCTACATGCAAAGGACTCTGTAGAGCTATTTAGGTAGAGTTCTACTCCCCAAACGGTGGGGAGCTGCACCACCTTAGTAGAAGACCTTGGGCAAAATTCCTCCCCAAGGAATGCTGCTGCTGCACCCCCTTGGAGGTTTCACCTACGAAAACGAAGGATCTGAGCACTTAGGACTCTGACATCCTGACTTCACTGGGGGTCAGACATCTTGTTGCAAGGCAGCATGGTAAGACTGTTACCTTGAACCAAGATTGTAGGGTTCTTTTAAGTCTTAGTCACTAGAAAGCTATTAAGTATCAGAGGGGTAGCCGTGTTAGTCTGGATCTGTAGCAGCAACGAAGGGTCCTGTGGCATCTTATAGACGAACAGAAAAGTTTAGAGCATGAGCTTTCGTGAGTTAACTCACTTCTTCAGATGCATCTGATGAAGTGAGTCTGTGCTCACGAAAGCTCATGCTCTAAACTTTTCTGTTAGTCTATAAGATGCCACAGGACCCTTCGTTGCTGCTAGAAAGCTATTGTAACAATTTCTGACTTTATACTTGACCTCACTTGAAATTGTTCTCTTCTTTATTTTCATAAACTTGATTTATTCTAATTAACCCCCTCACTGTGTTTGAGTTGAAGTGGTTGTCAACTCCAGTTAAAGCATCAAGCTGCTGTGCTTTTGTCTCCTTGATGGAGCAGTGGACCTTTTTACTCCTCGGAGTGCTGCAGGAGAGGGCTGGCTGTTCTGGGCAGATAGTTGTGGGGAATTTAGTACTGGGGGTGTATTGGGGTCACTTGCCTAGTAACCAAGTCTGGTGGAGACCTGAGTGGGGCTGTGGTGTAAAAATCAGATTGCTGGCATCAGAATTGCTGCACCGGGACGACAACTCACCAAACCTTAGTGCATACTTGAATGCTGGTTGGGAGCATCCATGCAAGCCGTTATAGCAGCAGGGAATTTAAAGGCACTCAAGGTTAAAGGACAAATGATGACTCAACCTCTCACCTTTCTGGGCTGAACTCCAAAGTGTATCATCATCTTAGTAGGCTGGCATCTGCTAGGAGCAGTCTCACCCATCGTCTCACATTTTTTCTCTCAGATTGGCTGGCTGGCTATAGTCTGAATTCCTCTTGCTTGTTGTTGTACAAACATTATTTCAGGCAAGTGTTGCATTTCTAATGGGATCCTTCCTGCTTACACCCTGCCCTTCATGTGTAATAATTCCGTAGAAAGAGTGTTGGATGAGGGGTTGCAACTCTGCTCCCTCACTGAATATAGGCCTCTCTTTTTTTTTTCCACGTGTTCAAGTCTAGATATGACAAGGCCACTTCACTGACAAAGCACTGTTTAGATTCTCCCTCTTCCCCCTGCCCCGTCCAGTGATTGTGGTCATCCTTAAGTTAAAGTGATTTAATTGGATATTTTTGTACATCATAAGAGTGTGTGGTGTCACCCACAGTTGTGACATTGCATGACAGCACCATCCCCATTCACAGGCGAATAAAGATGGGGTTTTAACCTTATCTTTGAATTCCTAGTGCTGCTATTGCTCTTTGTAGTTGGTAAATGACAAACACACTAAGCAGATGGTACTTATAAACCAGTGACAGACTGTGAAGTACTCCTCATGTGCAAACAGATTGCTCTAAAACAAGGGGATCATGTCAGTCATGGTTAGTGTGGTCTGAGGGACCCTGTGCATGCCTAGTACAAGCAGAACCACAAGCTAACTAATCCTGGCTGAGGTTCGTTGGTCTTGTCACGTATTCTAGGTATGGATTCCACAGTAATGTTTCATCTCTGGCTCAACTCAAGCTTAGTTTCTAGATCCAAACTCCACCAGAACTCAAGGTGTATTGGATCCAATGTTTGGTTCTTCCCATGACTGAGATAATGTCTGGCTACCCAGGCTGTATCAGAATGTTACCTCTACCAAAGCTGGGAGATGGAGCTCTAGTGGTTCAGGGCCATCTCCAACCATAATACAAATGTAGTACCCAGAGGCACTGAGACCTCATCTGGGGTGAGTGAAGTCTCTGCTCTACAGCCACAGCTGAGAGCCAGCTGGCCTCTAGCTCACGTCGTAGAGTGCAGGGCTTTAGACCCTATGCTTGCAACCCAGGGCTGGCAACCCAGGTCTGTTGGCATTACACAAACATGGGGTCAGGTCTGATTATTGAGTGTTTCTGAGATATGGTTGGTTAGGGGTCAGATGGAGGTCTATGCAGTTAACACTGAAGTGAAATGAATGTGTTGAATCAGGAACAAGGTGTTCAGCCAAAATTTCAGAGCACAAGTGAAGCATCTTTGTTTGCTTGGGAGCTTGTTGCAAACACCCACAATTACACATCCACACACACTTCTCTCCTGAAGTTTCCTGCTTTCTAAAGAGCTAAGGTGTTTCTGTTTGTTTGTTTGTTTGTTTGTTTGTTTTTTAAATTTTTATCTATCTTTCTTGTCACCCCCCTCAATAGTACATGCCTTCACTCAAGATCATGTAGGTTCATGGGACAAGTTTGTCTCTCTGATGAAACTCAACGGACTTCAGTGCAGTTACATCAGGGAGGAGCTTGGCACAACAACAATTACAACCCTCAGGTACACGGACAGTATAATGATAGAGACTCTATGCATAACATTTGCACAATGCTTTCTTGGAAGCACTAATTAATCTTCAAGCATTATAGCTGACATTAATACTTCAAGCATTCCAACCAATGACATAAATCCATGCTTAATTAACCCTATTAACTGTCAGTTTGAGATACCTCATTCACGAGCTCCTAATCTGACTACATATGGAGGGTTTATGAGAAAACACTCTGATTTTTGAAGGAAGACAGCTGGTGGATAGATGATTTTGACATAGCTGCTGCCAATCACTTAAGGACTGGGGTTTCCTATTTTTGAGAAGTGCAAGGGCTAGTCCACATCACAGACCTATATAAATATAACTACCCTGCTCAGAGTGATACCGTTTTACTCATCTATACTCCCTCTCCTGGTAAAGAGCATTATGTTGCTGGGAACCTCTTCTGCTGACGTAGCTACCACCTCTCGGGATGATGGATTAACCATGTCGATGGGGAAAGCTCTCTCCTGTCAACTTAGAGTGTCTTCATTTACATGCTACAGCCACACAGCTGCACCAGTGCAGGGGTGCTGATGAAGCGTAGACTTGAGCTAAATTCCTTTCCATCCATGTCACTCAGACTTCTTCTTACCTTTCACTGTTGGGCCAGGTGAAACATAGGGTGAATCTGGTCTCACCATCCTCACTTACAGTTCATGGATACTTCTAGAGCCTCTGGTTCCCTGTCCCTACCACAGACAAGGAAAGCTGAAATTTGCACCAATGGAGAATGCCCAGCTTTGCGGCTTCCCTGGTGTAAATTGTAATTTTGCTTGGTTACCTAGAAGTTTTCTGGCTACTGAAAATTGACCCTCATTTCTATTACAGGGATAGTCTTAATATTTGAGTCTCCTGTCATGTGTAGCAGGTCAGTTGCTGTCTGTGTAACCCACACAGCCATGTGTGGTTCACTCTCCCACATAGTGGGACCTAGACCACATCACAGAGAGCAAATGAGTGTCCTCTAGTGCCAGCTGGGTTTTGGCTCAGACTGTAGAAGTGCCCTGCACTAAGCTCCCGAGGCCCCAGAATTGAGTCTGCCTGTGGGCAGTTACATCTGTACTCATTCATTATGGTACCATGGCTTTAATGAGATATAGCCATCGCACTTGTCCTGTGCGCAAAGCTCTCCTGGCAAGGGAAACCTTTTTTTTTTTCTTCCACTCATTTCTTCTCCTAAATATGTTAACAAGTCTCTTAATTTAAAGTATTTTCATAAGGAGAAATTCAGTCTACCCGATTCAAGCCCTACTGGCAATTCAAGAGGAAAATGTCTATCTGTATAGATAGCTGTAGATATGTATCAACTTTTGTGTTAGATTCTGGATTGTGATATGCTCCAGTGGCCTCTGTGCCCAACAAATTATGAATGGATCCTTCTAATGTAGTGTTCCATGTGTAACAGATGTAATGCTGATAATATTCTTCGGCTGACTTATTCAATCACCACATGCAGGAGAAACACTGTGGAAACTGCCAACAAATAGAAATGACCCATGGGTGGGGTATGCATTAATCTAATACCTGATTTATTTACTTATTTGCTCAAAACATATAATGGATGCTCTGCTAGGAGAAGACACTGAAAACTTCATATCTCATCTCCAGCAGTCAGCTTCTAATGAATCGCAGTCATAAATTTAAATCTGCTTCTTCCTCCTAGAGCTAAAATCCAGTGAAGCACCCCTGCCTTGCTTCAGTGTGGATCTGCTCCAGCTCTAGGGAATGAGGCTAGTGCAGATAGGTATACTAATTAAAGCTGGTGTAGTGAGGTCTATAAGCAGGTCTGTTGGTTCTGCTGGCCAACACAATCCATGTGCAGATGACGGGATCTGGCTGCATGTGAACAATTACCGTTTTTTTTATTGTATGGACATACCAACCAACCCTGCTCTAAGCTATACCTTCTCTACAATCAAATACAGTTTATATAACCCATACAGTAGAATAGTTTGTACTGAGCATTTAATGTTGTTACAGGGGTTTATTTTTGGCATTCCCACCTGTTTTTTTCCTTTTGAAATTAGGAGTTTACTTCCTCTTTGTCTCCTTAGATTTTTAGAACAATAAAGCTCAAGGGTTTTCTGTTTATACAGCCCTATATTTTTCTTTGCTCTTGATTTCAGAAAAACATACAGCTGTTGATTATCCACCTCTAAATTTAAAAAAGTACAGGAATAGCCCTGCTGTCCCCAGATAAGCACACACTCTTGTTCATCCTTCTGTTTCTTTGAAGTTTCTTTTTCTTTATAGGTCTCCTGTTGAGCAGTTAAATATATCATGTGATATGATGTGATTTTTCTTTAATCTGATTCACCTGCTGTGATGTGTGGCCAACCTTCTACCAAAGGGGAATCCCATACAATTTCTTTCTTAGCCTGTTATAAACTTCTATGTAGCAGGGTAGTGCGTGTCCATTCTTGTAATCGGGACTTCTAAGGGACTGGGGGAATCTGTCGTTCTTTCCTCACCAGCTGGCTTCTAGTTCCCACCCCATTTTCCTCATAGGTTCCCACTTCCAGTCACATTTCTGGCTCTGTCTGTTCCTGCTTTCCAGTTACGCCCAGCTCCCAGTCTCCTGGCCCAGTTCATTCCAGCCTACCTATTCTCCTCCACTCCCAGTCCTGCTCTTCTTGCCCAACCAGTTCCAGCTTCCCATCCCTCCTAGTTTCCAATCTGAGCCTTTCTGCCCACCAGCTTCCAGACAGCCTCCCACTAGTCCAGTCTCACCAGGCTTTCTGTCTCTGTGTGCTCCTTCCACTCCCTTCTGGCCAGACTGCTGTCTCTTCTCCATTCGAATCAGGTAGCTTTCTCTTCCAGGGTGCTTGAGCACCAGCAGGTCAGCCGCTGAAAGTGCAGGTATGACATACTCCCTGGTGCCAGTTTGGTGCCCAGACCCATCCTAGCATGGAGCAGCTGGGCACAGCAATTACAGTGAAAGCCTGGACGTGCTCCTCTGGGCCTGGGCTGCAATGTGCTCAGTTGTGCTATGTAGCTGGGGCATGTGTGGGCCAGTCAGCACTAGGCACTGTAAGAGAAAGGGGTGTGCTCTGAGAGGACCAAATCGTCTGTGATTTTTAGCTGCTGCTAAGCTACAAATCTACTGAGTATGCAAGGGTGCTGATTTTTTTTAATAGGCTTATATAATTTGGGTGCATTTTCATTGAACAGCAATGGGACCTCCTAGGCACAAAAAGGACCTCTTCCTCCATCCTCTGCCAAACTGCAAGTCCTTGCTCCAAAGTGTAGATGGGCCAGAGCTTTTAAACTGAAAACTGCCCACATTTTTAAATGAGTAGAACAAAGTATGTGTTGGAGAGTGTATCTGAGAAGAGATGCTCTTGCTTGTCAAGACCAAGCACTGCTAGCCTTCAGTAGGAAACTGTTCGTTCCATTTGTACACTAACGCACTATTCCAGCACGTGCTTTCTTGAAGCATGTGAATGGCTTTCGGGTAAGCCTATACTAGGCAAATAAGTCTATTTCAAATATGCAGTTCTAGCTATGGCATTTACGTAGCTGGAATTGAAGCATTAGAATTGACTTACTTCCCTTGTGAAGACCGAGCCTCTCCAGTCTCACATTGACCTTCTGTACACCACAAAATAGCAGGGAGTACAGGGGTCGATGGCCAAGTCAAGAGAGGACGATTTTTACCGCTTCTTCATCAGACGTGCAAAACTGAACTCTGGAAGATCAACCGCCGGCACGTCACTCTTCCGGTAAGTATAGATGAGCCCTTATACTTCAATGCCTGCTGTGCTGCTGACCAGGAGCCAAAAAAAGGAAGTCCACAACTAAATCCCCTGCTCCAGCCCTGAAGCACCCCTCCCCTGCAACCCCAGAGCCTTCTCCTGCACCACAAACTCCTCATCCCTGGCCCCACCATGAAGTCTGCACTCTAGTCAAAACATATAATTGTGGGTCACAGGCATCAACAATTTTCTTCAACTCAGTCATGAGGGGAAAAGAAAGTGCAAAAGCCTCATCTCTACAGGTTCTTATATCACGCTCAACACCATAGGATATGAAGGTTTGCAGTTTAAAGAGTCAGTCACGGAAGAGGGTAAGAGTAATGTTACCGCTACAGTTTTCCATCCATATGTGGAACAATTTTTATGTGCGCTGAGGCATGTGTGAATGTATGCTACCAGAAGAAACAAAATCTGTCTGTGAGCACTTTGCTAATCATCTGGGTAACCTGTGAATCTCTTTGAGTGGCCACACAAGCACACAGCTTGCAGGGAACACTGGGTAAGAGATGTGGCCATAACAGCCAAGCAAATGAATCTGGTGAAGAAGTGACACTACTTTGTAAGTTATGTTTATTGTAGGTTGATCACTTGGTTTTGTTTTAAATTGGAGTTAGAGGTAGGGAGACAAAGGGAAGAAAAAGGAAAGAAAGCAAACAGAAATAGTAACAGCTTGTTATCTGTCTAATCCTGATCAGAAAACTGAGTTTAGGTGTCTTCATGGTGAGGTTTGAGAGAGGACAATGTAGAAAACTAAAAACACTGAATCTCTTTTATTGCCTCCTATTGCTCATCTTCCATTTTTATTTCAGGATTCTCTACCAACATTTAAAATAGTTTATTTTGGAAACTTGTAATCACTTACTTTCTGAAAGTCTCAGATTACCTCAGGGTCCTAGCATTTCTTTGATCTGCTGCAATGCATAGCACATAATATCACTAAACTGCCTATTTAATCTTTGCTTCACCAGTAGAATGCATTCATTAGACGTGAGCCCTGTTTTGCAGATGTTTGCATCTGAGTCAAAGGAATTATTTTGAAAGAAAAATAAATCCTTTCGGGCAGAGAACCTAAGAGCATTGGGTGAGTTTCTTCTGCTGTGGCTGGACTCTTTCGATGAAGTAATGCTATAATATCGTATTTAAAAGATAGTAACTTGGTGTTTGATGGAGAACGTTATTGTAGAGCTTAATGAACATTCATCAGGTATATTTAATTGATTTTTGTAAAGGAGACCTTTAGAAAGCAAATATAATTATTAAGCTCATTAGTGCTTCAACTAGTATTCCTAAATTATATTTGGATAGCAACATATCAAGTAAATATTTGTATGAGATATACACTTCATTAAGTACTTAGCTGAAATGTACAGATTGATTTCTTTTGATTGCAAGGTCCTGCTTCTCTTTATACCTTATGGCAGAGATTTTTCAGTATATATGTTCAAAGTTCTTAAACAGGTGACAAAATTTTTCAAAAGTCCTGAGCACACAGTAGCTCCTGTTTACTTCATGAAATTATTGGGTTGCTGCATGTAGCGCTTAAATATTTAGTACCTTGCATGGCAGACTGAGAGCTCTTGAAGACTGTTCAATCCACGGTATAGTCTAATAAACAAATCTTTCAGAGATTGTTGTTGTTCAGCTTCTAGGCTCTCTATTTTCTCCAATTCTGAATTCCACCATTGGCATCAGATTTTTCCAGGAGGCAATGAACGCATGAAAAGTATTTGTATAAAATCATGTCCTAGTCCCCAATCCTTTTCAATGAGGTCCTGTTGAGCAGATTTCTGTGCCAACTCAGAGTGCTCTACTGAGATTTGGGCTTTAGGGTTTGATCTTGCAACCATTAAAATCGGGGGTATAGCTCCAGTTGATTTCAGTAGTGCAGGATTAGGCCCATAGTGAGTAGCTGGCGAATTCTAGCTCAACCACATTGGCAAAATAATGGCTTAAACGTCAAGGCATTTAACTGCCCATCTCTGAGGTCAATACAACATAAGCCCATTCCTCAGGGGATTGGATAAGTGTGAATGTGTGTTGAATCTGACTAGTAGGCCTGTGATAGAACTACAGAATAATAGAACCAGAAGAGACCTCAAGAGGTCATCAAGTCCAGTCCTGTGCGCTCATGGCAGGATCAAGCACCATTTATATCATCCCTGTTAGATATTTATCTAACCTGTTTCTGCTGTTTTTTGTTTTGTTGGAGTACAGACTAACACGGTTCCCTCTCTGTTACTAGCAAGGAATACTGCAGAAGGAGCTGTAGGGGTCATAGTGGACCACAAGCTAAATATCAGTCAACAGTGTAACATGGTTGCAAAGCAAAACAAAAAACAAAACAAAAAAAAAGTAAACGTCATTCTGGGATGTATTAGCAGGATTGTGGTAATCAACACATGAGACGTATTCTTGCACTCTGCATTGATTTGGCCTCAGTGTGAGTTCTATGTCCAGTTCTGTGTGCCACATGTCAGTAGAGATGTGGACAAACTGGAATAAAATCCATCTGAGAGCCACAAAATTGATTAAAGGTCTAGAATGCATGACCTATGAAGGAAGATTGAAAGAATTTATTTTTATTCTGGAGAAGAGAAGACTGAGAGGGGATGTAACAGCTTTCAAGTACCTCAAAGATTGTTACAAGGAGGAGGGAGGACAAGATGATGGGACAAGAAATAATGGGCTTAAATTGCAGCAAGGGAGGGTTTAGGTTGAACATTAGGGAAAAGTTCCTAACTGTCAGGGTGGTCAAACACTGGAATAAATTACCTAGGGAGGTTGTGGAATCTCCACCTCTGGAGATATTTAAGAACAGCTTAGATAAACACTTGTAAGGGATGGTCTAGACTGGGGTCAGCAACCCTTGACATGCGTGCCAAGAGTGGTACACACATGCTGCCTGTGGATTAACAAAAGACCAGCTAATGCTACCAAACACCACACGAACAACAAAGCTCTGCATCTTTACTTATTAATGAAGCTGTTGTAAGCAGGACTACTAGTGGCTTTAAAAAAGTGTCCCTGGCACTCGGACCATAAGGGTCACATTTCAGCACTTCACCTCAGAAAGGTTGCTGCCACCTCGTCTAGATGGTGCATGGTTCTGCCATGGGTGCAGGGGGCTGGATGTGATGACTTCTTGAACTCCATCCTGTTCTAGTACTCTGTTAAAAATGAGATGCCAAACTATAGTTTTCAACCTATGAAAATACTTCACTTTGGTACCAATTTTGGAATAAGGCAGCATTTTGAGATTTAAAATAAATTAAAAAGTGTCATTGTATGTATTGTTTATTGCAGAGAAGATTTAAAAGATTATTCAAATGGAAAGATTCTTTTAAAATCATATCTGCCTTTTCCTTATTTGTCTGTCTTTACTTCTTTGCTTTTTTTTTTCCAGCTTGGCCAATGAAACTAGACTAGTCTTTATCCCTCATATGGAGATTAAGTTTCTAGTCCATTTCACTTTCATGTTCTAATAACTTTAGTTCAAAGTTGCAAACTGCATGGACATCTCTGTATTTCCTAAGACAATATTTAACTGGAATGGGAAAAAGCATGGAAAAAATTCTGCTCTTGTAGGTTTGGCTAAAGCTTGTTGTACAAAATCAAAATTTTGACATGAAGATGCTCCCTTAATTTGAGCAATCTGCTACTCAGACTTGAAAAGGAACTTGCTGGAAAGGATTTCTAGAGAGGCTCATGTGCTCTGTTTTCCCCAAGTGCAGGGTTTAGCTATTTCTGTAAAACTCCTCATAGACAAGTGGTTTTTAAAGCCATTAGCTTGATCAGATGCTTGGGAGTAAATTTCCCTTTTTCTGCTGTCTTGAAGAAAGTTTGATTCAAACTGGTTTGTGTGCTAGTGTAAGTGGTGTGCCATCACTTCAATATTTAAAGTTCTCTTTCAGTGTGATTATCATTTGCTGGCAATTTTTTATTTGGAATTACACTAAGCACATAAGGGAATTTAAAATGGGTAAGTGGAAAAACTCTGACTGTCATAATACTCATCTATAAAGAAGCCTGGGCAGGTTTTGTTTTTTTTTCCCCCATTTGTGAAAGAATGGGAAAGGCCCAGTCAGGGAAGGAATTTAATTATTAATGAAAGTTTTATAAAGGGGACCAACTGCTTGTGGAATGTATGAACTTGTCTTGGTTAATTCTGAACCCACGCTAACATTCTGGGTGTGAACATTCCACTCAGACTCCAGTGTTACTGGGTTTGGCCTCTGCTCAGGACAGACTGAGAAAAGAGACAGGAGACGCTCCAGGGAAAATGAAAGTGAATGGCAGCTCAATGGAAACTTGAAAAAAGGATCAGAGAATAGGAAAAAATTGTAATGGAAAATCAAATCCAGCAAACACTCCAAAGGTAGGACCCTGCACTTTTTGCTAGTCTGGAGTTCTAGTGAGAGATGCTCTTCTATCCTAAATCATTAGAAAAGTTTTCTTCTAGCCCCCTAAAACATCAAGATTAATTTCAATTTCCCATAGAAAGCCATGACTTCAAATAAGATGACATTGGAGTTCTCAGCTTTGCAAGGAGTCTTCCCAGAATACTTTGAGATTTTCAAAAATTCCAGTTCCATGGGGATCACCCATCTCTGTCAAAGATTCCTTTTTTCTAGCAGTTTAACTACAGTTAGATTATACCTTTTTATGAAGGGATTGCTGGCTTGGCACTGCAGGTGACAATAGTCTTTATATTTTCCTCCCACCTTCACATTTGTGATTTTATAAAACTGAAGTTTTAGTCCTCTAGCTGGGTCCTCAAATGAGTTTTTTTTTGTTAGTAGGACACCATAATAATGTTAGCTTTTCTGCAGCGATAGCTGCTGATTAACACTCAGAACCTGAGAGGCATTACCCCCATTTTACAGAAGGGAGACCGAGGAACAGGATCCATTAAGGCTGTTGCCTCATATCCGAAAGGGAAGGAAATCGCTAGTAGAGCTAGGAATTGGATCTGGATCTCCTGAGTCCCGATCACGTACCCTAGACCAGGGGTCGGCAACCTTTGGCACACAGCCCATTAGGGTAATCCTGTGGCAGACTGTGAGACTTTTTTTTTTTTTACACTGACCATCTGCAGGTGTGGAGTCACCACTTCCCACAGCTCTCCTTGAACCAGTAGTGGTGAACAGGGAGCTGTGAGTAGGGAGGGGAAGGAAGGCATGTCTGCAGGCGGTCAGTGTAAACAAAACTGCTTGTGGCCAGCCAGTGGATTGCCCTGTAGGGCTATGTGCTGAAGGTTGCTGACCCCGGCCCTAGACCATTTTTGCTGAAGCTTTTAAAAAAAATCCATCTGAGGCAATTTTCAGCCCATTGAATGAAGTTTGGTAAAGCTATAAGCAACTAACAAGAGGGTTATAGAATGGGAAATGCTGGGAAATCTTAACTTCAGGCAGCACTAGCAGAATTTGTCTCGGTAGCTCTCGAAGTGCATTGCATAGGTGGGTAGATACCATGTTCCAGATGGGGAAACTGAGTTACAGAGAAATGAAGTGATTCATCTAAGGTCAAACATCAGATCACGAGGAGAACTGGGACTACACCCAAGTTCCTTTGATTGCAAGCCCCATGCTAGAACTACTGAGCCACGTGAAATTAATGCGCTGAAAGAACTGAACAGTCTTGTATACTGCTATATGCTTACAGACTATGAATTATTTTGTACCATACTTTGCGCACATGTTTAACGAAGCCCTGTTGCGGTGCACAGGCTCATGGACACCAGCTTACTTCCTGACTGTTCTCTGATTTAATAATCTCACTACCACTTAAAGGTGGGCTCATGGAGTTTGAAGGAGCCAACGTACAGTGGTGGAGAGAAGATGGGAGGAATAGTAAGAGCCCAGCATATTTGTATCAGGAGCTCTTCAATGAAATGAAAATCAAAAAGGGACTCCTACATGGATGCTAAGGATGAGTCGGCAAGAATAGCACGGGCATGATGGGACACCACCACCAGGGTGAAAGCATAAAATAAATAATAATCAGCCGGGGACATACGAGGCAATAAGAAGATCTATCAATGAAAAGAAAGTGAAAGACTGGTGGAGAAAAGTGGAGGTCCATTGCTTAAAGGGCAAAGGGAGCAATAGGCATGGAGAAGGCTGAAGTATTTTTTGCTTTGGCTTTCAGTATAAAGGCTCATGGGGACAAGATGCTCACACCACTGCATCTGGGTGTAGAGGGGGCATTGCCTTAACGTTTAGGAAATGTGCTAACCGTGGGATGGGGAGGGTTGGAGTAAACGGCCACTCAGGACTCAAAGTACAGAAAATACAGAAAGTTCTTGGAACATCCGAAGGTCCTTATTTTGGCTGCATCTGCCCATATGGTTGGCTCCTCTATGCAGTTGTCCCTCTATGCTGCCTGGTGATTGAGCACAGGGAGTATCTGGGTCCTTGTGCCCTAGAGTGTGGCAGTGTCCCTTGCACAGTTTTAGATCTAGTGGGGTTGTGGGAGAGAGGGGTGTGCATCCCCTGCTCTTGTGACTAACAACGCCGTGAGGAAAAAAAGTTAAATTCTGTGTTTAAGCAGCAGTAGAGATTTCATGATGTATTTTGAAGGATTCCCATTTAAAAGGATAATTAAAGAACATAGATTCCAATTAACAGTGTTAGGAAAGAAACCCATTATCACCACAAAATGCTTTGTACTTTGTCCTGTTCATGAGCCCCAGAATAGCACTGTAAGTGCTTAAATGCTCTTTTTTCCTTCATTTATGTGTTGAGTGAATGCATCTCCTTGCAAATTACAAATAAATAAAAAGCAAGCTGACTCCCAGCTGTCAGGCTTCCCATTACCTCACATGGTTTTAGTCAAAATATTTATATGAAGCAACCTATGTGTATCTCAAGGTATAAATGGGACGAGATACAAACCTATAAATGTTCTGCTTTGCATTTATAACCTTAAACCAACCTACAGTGAGCAAAAAATTCCCCTTTCTCCACCATGCTGGCACTGTTCTCCTTCTTCTTGAGACAGGAGTCCTCTGTCTCTGGAGTGCTTTAGATTCAGGCAGTTTGGATTATGCCAGAGTGCAGAGGGTGAGCACTGGTAGGTGTCAGTCCTATCCCTCTCCTTTTGTGTGTGTGTGTGTGTGTGTGTGTGTGTGTGTGTGAAATCTTACACTAGCTCTTGTGGGCTAATTTAAGATTGTCCCCTGCAATATGTCTTCATTTTCAGTGTCACAAGGACTTGATTGCCTTGGGCAAGTTCTTCTGAAGCTGAGCAGATGTCAGTGTCAGGAAGCCGGTTTCTGATATTTTTCCTAATTTTCTGACCCAATTAAATTTATTTGTGTAATATTATTCATAATAATAAATCATCCCCACCACCTCCTACCACCCAACCCTCAAAACCTGCACAGCATTTGGGGAGCTGCATCCCCGCTGCATTCCACCTCTCTTTGGTTTGAGGCTGGCTGCAATGTGGGCAGGCCAACAAATGGAAACTGATGGTAAACTTGCCCTGTGCACCAGTGGTCAGATGCACCAATAGGCTCCCTCCCTACTTCATTTTCAGCCATCACCCATGGCATTTCCAGCCTGGCATTTGGCTCTGTGGCTTTGCTGATGTTGACTTATGAGGAGAGGATTTAGGCTTATTTGGTCTCCAGAAGAGAAGATTGAGGGGGAATTTTATAGCAGTCTTCAACTACCTGAAGGGGGATTACAAAGAGGGTGGAGAAAGGCTGTTCTCAGTGGTGACAGATGACAGAATGAGGAATAATGGTCTCAAGCTGCAGTGGGAGAGGTCTAGGTTGGATATGAGGAAAATCTATTTCACTAGAAGGGTAGTGAAGCACTGGAATGGGTTACCTAGGGAGGTGGTGGAATCTCCATCCCTAGAGGGTTTTTTAAATCCGAGCTTGACAAAGCCCTATCTGGGATGATTTAGTTGGGGTTGGCCCTTCTTTGAGCAAGAGATTGGACTTAACGGCCTCCTAAGATCTCTTCCAACCCTATGACTCTATGATGTTACCTCCTGGATGGTTGGATTTCTGTGAACATATTGATGGAACCACACAGAGCATGTATGGAGCATTAATGCTATTTGCTTGCTGCGTGCTTAGTATTGGATGTATTGCACTTAAGCAGTCATTCTCCAGCTCCTCCTCCTATCCAACTGCCACCACCCTCCCCTTGGTCTTCAAGGCAGGAGATCAGGTCTAGTTTTGTGGAGGTAATAGAAGCAACTGTGTAGTGGTGAGCTACTACTTAGCTGCACTTTCTGCCTGCGTTTACTTTCTGCCCCTCTCCCTGGCTCATGAACAGTTGTAGGGAATATTTGTGTCACAGGGTGCTTCAGGATGTCCTAGTAGTCTGATGTCCTCTTTTTATATGACTTGTTAGATGAAGTGTTTTAAACAAAGTTTCCATTCTTCGCATGAAATATCAGTTTAATGTGATCTTGATGGATTTTTAACCAATTCTTTTTGCTTCCACACTTGGAAATCTTAGGTCCCTTTAAAATGGTAGGTCCTCGTAAAATGTTACCTAGGCAAATTCCTCTTGTACTTGTGGGTGTTTGCAAGAGACAGGCACAGACGCTTTGGCTTAGGGAAGGAATGTGGTCTGAATTACTGAGCTGTTTGTGTGAGGGTTGTCCTGTGTTTGACAGCATCTACCAAAGGAGACAATATTTATATTATGGTAGCACCCAAGGCTGGTCAGGTCTGGGATCCCATCGTGCTGCATGATGTACAAAAACAAACAGGAGATTACACTTGTCCTGAGCCAAGCTTACTGATACTTGTGCTGATTTACACTGTTGTCTGTAACTGCTGCTCTGTGTTACCCACATTCTCGTCTTAAAATGCTGAAATGGGCATCTTTCCATCACGAACATGAAAGGGCTGTTTTCAAATGGGTTTGCCGAGCAAGGTATCAATCTTTGAATACGAAGCCTTGAAGCACAGTTACAGTAATGTCAAGGATCTTCAAAAGAGACTGACTCTTGGCCTTCTACATGAGGATGATAGACTGGGACATCTCTGTAATGAATGACACGTGAAGTTCTTTGGGAAAAATTACATATGAGGAGAGAAACTGCAACTTCTTGTGCTCGTCTTTTAATCAGCTTCTCTAACTCTTTTGCCAAGCCACAAATATTACTCAGTTCAGGTCAAGCATTCATTTTAAAATGTGTATTTTCCTTCCCAGATTCAAACTGTTTAATTTATAATTTACATATTGTAGAACAGTGGCTGTTGGAGAGATGGAAGAAAAGAAGATACTGGTAGTAGAAAATAATATAGGGAGGAGAATGGGAGACAAGCACTGGGCAGAGAGAGTGGCCCTGGAAGAAATCAGAAGGAACATAGGCTGCAGAGTGCACATTTGAAGTGGGCTGGGTGTGTGACCGAAATGGGAGAAGAATGACCAGCAAAGAAAGCATGTGAGAGAGGACAGGTTTGTTTTTTTTTTATGGAAGATAGAGTATAGTGGAGACTCTGTCAACAGAAGTTGAGGAGAAAAGGACTTAAACTGGTGGAATGAGGCCACCCGCCCTCACAGCATGGAGAAAGTCCCGGAGAAGGTGAAGGAGCTCCAACTGGGCTATATCTGAGCCCAGTGTGCTGGCCAACAATCCGATGCAGCACCCACCACCTGGCTCTGTTACCAGTGGGCCCAGGCTTGAGTCTAGGTTTAGACCTCTTGGCGGATGAGACCCTCAGAACAAGAATTTTCATCCTTCCAATCGCTGCAAAACCTGGAAATGTCTGTGTAAGGAGTAGACATGAGCACAACACTGAAAATGCAATGTATTAACAAATCAGTTACGGCATGACTGGTCGCTGCAAGCCTTACTTGGAGAACTGTGGTAATAGTAGAGCTACTACATTGCCTTCAATGGCCTTTGGATAAAGGGCATACAAAAATTTGCTCTGAGACAACATTCACTCTTGTGACAAAGTTTTTTCTTCTGTTGACTGAAAATCATGTCTGCCAATGGAGACTTCCCTTGTACAGATAAAAGACCCCCGACTATAGCCAGCTCCGAAAAATCGTGGCTGCTAAGGGAGCCTTCCACCAGGTGGCTGCAAGGCCCCCAGATGGCTGCCAGCCCCCAATATTGTAGCTGCCGAGGGAGACTTCCACCAGCTGGCTCCAGGACCCTCACCATGTGCAAGCTGCCTGGCACCTTGCTCAGCACATCCTTTTATTGGCTCAGGGTCAAGCCACGTGCTTCGGCTGGGTGCAGGAAAGTTCTAGACTGCGTGGCGCTTCCAGGGGCAGGGAAGGGAGGGGATCTGAGGGTCAGGACAAAATGTAAATGTCTAAAAAGACACTTCTTGTCCTATCATACAAGCGCAACTCCCATCCACAGCGTAGCTGCCACGTGGTGCAGGGAGGGCGAAGGGCAGCGGCTGGCACCAGGCAGCATGGGAAAAAAAAGACAGCTAGCAGAGGTAAAGACAGAGCCACAGACCCCACAGCTGCACTAATAGCAAAGTAAGAGAGAAGATTTTTCAGCCTCTCCATACCAGCATGATTCTGCAGCCACGGGCTGAATTGAAGCAGTCTTCCAATTGCCGAATTCCGCCGCACCTGAGAGCAGCGGAGATGGAAGAGGCCAGAGTGGAGGATTGTGGGGCACATATGGAACAACTGCAAAGGCTAATGAATTTGATTTAAAGACATGGCGCTTCCTCGCTACCCTTCATTTGGAATTGTAAATTCAAAGGGAATGGTATTATGTCAATTTTAGTGCAACATAAATCGAGCTAATGGAATTTACAGTGAAGACAGGCACTTTGGTAAAATTGGGCTAAATGCCTTAAAATCGATATTGTCTCGGTGTGTAGCCGTAGCCTGAGCCAAGAATTTGCTACTAGTGGGCATTAGCAAATCTCAGTAAGATGAGACTCCAAGGCTGCTCCATGGAATGATATTCCATTGCAGAATTCTGGCAATACAAGCATAATGAGCAGTATTAAATAATTTTTTACCTTATGGACTGGTTCTTGTGATCAGCATTGCTTTTAAAAGCCTGTTTTTGATTTTTTTTTTTTCCTGAACCATGCAGGAAAAAAAAATGTATCTAGCAATGGAAAGAGCTCCTACTGAAAATGGTGGAGCCCCAACTTGAAGGCTTTTAAAACACCAGAAGACATGGCATGAGAGGTTTTTCTTACTTACCTAACTTATTTGAACCTTGAAAAATGTATTTGAAACTTCCCTCCCAACAAATAAACAGTAGGGAGGGAAATGAACAACATACAGAATCAAAGCTCAGTGCAATGCACCCTGCATGGGCCCCACAGAGCAATAAGTAAGAGACGGTATTAGTGGAAGCAAGACAGTATACAGCTGACCATTGCAATTTAACCACCTGTTATAAGAGTCTGCCTTGGGCTTTTGGAGGTGGGGGCGAAGGGACTGTTCCAAGTTAATAGGAACTGGGAGCAAGGACGTAAAACTGTTTGGGCCTGGATCCATCAAAAGTAGTGATTTTTGGGCCTGCCCACATATTTTATTTAGAAAACAACATGGACATTGGTTGCAGCGATCATCTTTTATAAATATCGGAATCTTGTAACCAAAGCCCTACTCACTTGCTCACTGTGACAGACTATGGCCTATAAGGCTTCTGATAATAAGAACCAAGAGTCCTGTGGCACCTTAAAGACTAACAGACATATATGGGCATCAGCTTTCATGGGTAAAAACCACTGTCAGATGCATGGAGTAGAAATCAGAGGGGCATGGATGTTTACCCAGCATATCAAAAGCATATCAAAGATGGAAGTTATTTATCAAGTGTAGGATTAGTGTTAATGAGGTCAATTCAGTCATGGTGGGTGTGGCTTGCTCTCAGCAGCTGATGAGGAGGTGTGACTATCAAGAGAGGGAAATGAGAGGCAAAACTTGTACAGAGTTTGCTGCTCAGGTCATCAAATCTAGAGCCTGGGTCCCCACTCTGTGTGACTCTTGAATGGAAGAAAATGAGTGAGTTTGTTTTACTACTGATACATTTAAAAGGCCGACCAGTTTGGATAGCAAGAGGCTGGTCTCTTGAACTGTCTTCACTTGATGGTTGAACTAGGCTTGACCAGAACATTTGGATTAACTGTTTCATCCTGTTGCCTTTCAATGTCTTGCTTGCTGGCTGCAGGCAGGAATGGAAATAGCAAGGATCACATTCTGGAAGAAGAGTTGCTCTTTTGGTTTGCCCAGTCTGCTAAAGCTATGCCAATGCCATAAGCTCTCCCATCTAACTTTGTAGAAACTTGGGACAAATTTCAAAAGTCAGTCTACCATGATGTAACTTGCAACTTGGTAACGAGTACCAAGGAAAGGAACTAATGAAAGGACAAGCTCTTACCTTAATATATGTGCACATTGTTTAACCTCCTCCATCCAGATCCTTAGTATGTAGACCAGCCGATTCATAGCTTTTGCTGTATAAATGTACTCTGAAAATTATAGCAGTTCAGCCTCCATTTTCTGGGGGGATATAAGCAGCTAAAAAGGGGTATAATTTAATTATTTTTCTTGTAAAGGGAGATGAAGAACTTGTCTGCAGGGATGCTCAGAACTTGTGAGTGCTTTGAATCACTACAGACAAGGCAGCTAACACTGAGGGGCAGGTGAAATAAAATAGCTCAGGGTCCCTTGGCACTGGCTGGCGCTCTGGGCCCTTTAAATAACTGCTGCAGCATCTGGCAGCATGTGCTCTGCAGCCCGGAAGGGATGGCTGGGAGAGGCTGGTCCCAGCTCCCTACCCCACTTCGACTCTTTCAATTGGGGGCGGGGGTAGGACAGCAGAGTCAGCTCCCCCAGGTTATGGCAACATCCCTTGTCGTCATCCCTGACTGCAGCGGCCCAGTGCCGATGTAGCTCTTCAGTATAGGCACTACATGCACAGATGGGAGGGGTTCTCTCCACCCAAGAGGCAGTGGCTATGTAGTTTTATTTATTTATTGTTTTAAAAAAATTCTTCTATTGGCCTAGTCTGGTCTATTATGTGAGTTAGGTTGGTTTACCTACGTTGCTCAGGGGTGTAGATTTTTCATGACCCTGAGCAATGTACTTGGGTTAAGCTAACTTTTTAAAAACAGGCTTCAGAAAAATCAATCTGAATTAACTAAGATATAGATTTAAAATGGATTAATGAAACTGAATTAACCCCCTGTGTGAATGATCTTATTCAGAATTAAAGTAGCTTTAATTCAAGTTAGTTTAGTTCAATTTCAGTTAACTTCCAAAGTCAATTAATCTAAATTGAATTCAAGCCAATATAGCTCTAAGTGAGAGCATCCACATAAGGCTTTTATGCAGTTTTACTAATTCACTTTAAATCGTAATGTGGAATAATTTTCCTGACTGTCTGCTCGTAGACAACCTGTAAGTGAACGTAAGGGAGTCTAACAACACCTTACACCGCACTTCTGAATCTGATCTGTGAAGTTAAGTGGCTGTGCTGAAATCCTGCCCCTACTGCTATTTTACCATGGTCTTAAATAGTCAGGATTTCATGCTTAAACTTTTGATTCCTTGTCCAAATAGAACCTACAAGCAGTTTAAGGATGTTAAGTTGTCTGGACAAATAAACTCTAATGTATTTAAAAAACTTTTCCCAAGCCTCCTAGAGTCTAGTCTCTCTTTTAGCAAAAAGTTTGCACAATATCTAGAATGTTTATAAGGATATTGAAACACAGAGAAAATATTTAACGTATGAACTAGTTTGTCTTAAGAAGGGAATCTGCCTTTGTTTTGAATTGTGGGCATACCATAAAATGCTGAGATTGGTATGAGCTATGCACCAATTTTTTTCCCAAAGGGAGCATAAAACCCGAGTCTTTTGTTTGCACATAATTATTCCTGCCCTCAGGTTGCAGCACCTTGTGCACACAGCTGCATTGTTAACATTTTTCCAAGTTTATTCAGTACAGAGTGTATGTACTTTACATGTCAGAGCTGGGAATGCTCCTGTTTCAGCTGACTCCCCTGCTTTGGAGTCTTGTATGCGCTCAGGTGTCTAAGTGAAAGGCAATCACACAAGGCTGGGGAAACAGGGAGCTGATTTAGTCACATTAGAAAAAGACAAAAGATACAGCCCAACAGTGAACAGAGCTGGTCCCTGAGCAGAGCCCGTCAACAGAGAGAGAGAGAGAGAAAGAGAGAGAGAGAGAGTCTTACAAAGACAATAGAAAGAGGCTCTGGGAATGCATTTGGAAAATATCAATTTGCATTTAAAACACTAAGTTTAATTCACCAGGAGTATGTGTACACAGTACAGTTATTTCAACATAACAGCTGTTATTTCCACAGAACTACCCTAGCATCTACACAATGCAACTGCTATTTTGAAATTGGTAAAGCTCATTGCATGAGGTATAGCGCCTATTTCAAAACAGGTGCTGTTAAGACAGGCAATAATGCCTATTTTGAAATAAGCCATAATGTGTCCACTGGCTCTATTTTGAAACAGGCTCCATGTGTGCAGATGCTGTATTTTGAAATAGTTAAGTGTTGTTTTGAAATGCATTTTGTGTGTAGCAGCTTCATTTCGAATAGCTTCTTTCAAAATAAGGCTGCTGGGTAGACATACCCCAGGAGTCCAGATCCATATTCAGTCATCAAAGTGGCTTGAGTTTCAAAAGTGCAGAGCACCCAGGAGCTTCCTTTCTGAGTCTGTTTATGAAGATGGCTTCATTTCTTGTCCAGCAATGTGTTTTCACTCTCTCACTAGGTCTGGGGTCTGCAACCTGCAGATCTGGAGTACATGTGGCTCTTTAAGGGCTTCCTTGTGGCTCCTGATGCTATAGTTGCAAAGTTAAAAACAAACAAATAAAAAAACCACACCTCCCAATTTTTGATAAACAGTAAATGTCTAAAAGCCCCAAAATAAATAACTCATATCTAAATATCAAACAATATGTGATTTCAAAATGTTGGACAACTTCCCCTGGCGTCCTCCAGAGAGAGAGAGAGGGTTCGGGAGTGAAAGTCAGGAAGACAGTGGTACAAACGTGTAAAGTGTGAGGAAATACAATATGTAAAAAGTCTGTGAACATCCTGCAGTATCACGTCTGTGAACACCCTGAACCTGTATCACATTACAAATCATTGTGTGTGTGCTGTTCTTAGAATAGGGGTTACAAAAAGTACGGTTTGATGTTACTTATTAAGGGCTGTGTTGTATTCATATATATTGCGGGCCTTGAATTATTGAGTTTTCTTGCTAAATTGGAAAAAAAAATGGCTCTTCTCGCCATTTTTGGTTGCCAACCCCTACTAAGTCATTTCTTGGGTCGGGGTGGCATCAGCGCTTGTCAATCAAGATTCAGTTAACCAGCTTCTCTGTTCTTCCTTGTGTTCTTTAAGCTGCTTCAGACCTTGTATATTATTTAATAAGCATGGCAAAATGAGATTGTTATATGACAGAAGTGCCATCTAGGTCTAGAAGCGTCTCTGGGATTCTTCAGGTTTCTGGGTCTCTGTTCTAGCCAAATAATTTGCCCTGTGGAGTGTTTCTCAAGTGGCAACTGACCAGAATTCATCACTGAATTTGGTCCACTGGATAGATTGAGATGCTGGTATTCCCTGGTGTGGCACTGGAAAGGACAATGGTACAGGTGCAAGCCTTAGTGTTTGTCCTTGGCAGAGAAGGCACTGGGGAAAAGGAGGGTCTGTATGATCCTGTCTAATTATCTCTAAATCTATTGATTTTAGTGGGTACATTTTAAAATGGGTATAGACCGGCACACACCCTGGCTGTCATGGCATTCAGGCTGAGATTCCCTGGGGGGGCAATTTTTTTGTGGCAATTTTGTTCTTCAGTCAGGCCCTTTATGCTATAATGCTATTGTTTCTGTAGCTTAAACCACATTCACAGTAGAGGTGATCAGGTTGGATGTTAAGTCCGCTGAGGGAGACTGTTAAGGGTACGTGATATTAGCCAGCGAAAGCAGAACTAAGAGGCAGCAGATTATCTAATATATAACTGTACCCTGCTACTGCGGGTATTGACACAATGCAGTTGTCTGCATTCTTTATTTTAATATCCAAGAACTAGATGTGGAAATGACTTACTGGATCCCTATTGCTTCATCCTGTTGTTAAAGCGACGTTCCCTACAGCAGTAGTACTTTGCAGTGAGCATTTTCTGTTCACTGCTGTAAATAAATACTGGGCTTGTGGCTTTGCAAAGAAATGAACTAAAGAGATGGTGCTTGAGCCTGGACAGGCCTGTCAACAGAAGAGGAAAAAGGAGGCAGTTGTCCCAGGGCCTGGCGATTTAAAAGGGCCTGGGGTTCCCTGCTGTCACTGCTGCTACCACAGGAGCAAAAGAGTCTGGGCCCTTTAAATTGCCACCAGAGCACCATGCAGCATGCTCAGTGTTACTCTAAGGGCTGGCTGGGGATGGTAAGCAACATGGAGTGCTCTGGACAGTGCTGAGGTCCAGCTGCCCCAGCCCTGCCTCTTCCACTCTAGGCTCCACCCCTTTTAGGAGTGCAGGGCTGCCCACCTCTTTGCCCCAGATTTCGGTCAACTCTGTCAGCACCACGCTCCTCACCCTGTGGGTCTGAATTAGACATGGATTAGGACCTGGTGATCAGTTCACCTTGTGAAACTTCTGCCATCATAAATGGTGGCAATATCATGAGATCAGATGATGCCAGAAAGTAACAGCTATATCTCCAACTTGCAAACTGTGACATAAAGGTGGGTTGGAATCTGACCCACACTTTCCAGAATTTGAGAGTTGGGCCCAAGATTCCGTAGACTGACTTATTTAAGATTTGTACAAAACCTTCTGAATTTGTGGGAAAACTCCTGAACTACCCAAGTCTCAACACAATCATCACCAGGAGGCAAAGCATCAGAACAGCCATTTCTGTACCTCTTCTAGAGATAACACTAGAGAAGCTGAGGAACATCTTAGGCAGTGAGCTGTATAAAAATAATTGTCTTGAAACTTGGCAGAACTCCCATTTCACATTTTATTGCAAACCTAGATTTTGGCTAGATCTTCTGCACTTTGCAGACCGAGGGGGGGAAAAGATTATCAGAGAAGCTGGATTCCACATCAGGCAAAATCCAATGAATTCTATTTTCTGATGTTGAATGTTGAAATCATTTGAGCTCAAACATAGGTGGTGGAAATTTAGATTAATGAAAGCCTGTAAAAAAGTTTGCATGAACTTCTGCTAGCTGATATTTTAGAGGTTTCCAGGGGTCTAGCAATTGAGTCAGTGAGTGTCGCAGGTGGGACTACTCTGTAGCACTCCGTACAGGGACAGGTATTGTGCTGCAGGTGCTTCCTCCATTAATCCACCAGTTCCTTCTCCCAGTAGACAGTCAGGGAGCCAGAATCCTAAGTTTGGATTCAATATTTAAACAGTCAGCTGAGGATTTTTAAACTTAGCATTTGGCTGTCAGCACCTCTAAACAAACAACTTGGAAGGCAAGCTCTTAGTTACAGCTCTCAGAGATAAAGCCCTGGGGTTCTGGCCTAGCATTGAGGTGCTCTTTCTCTATCCCAGTATTTGTCCTGTGCTGTCCTGAGAAGAGGCAGGGCAAACTTTTTTCAAGTGGCCTCTGAAAGACTAAGGAGTTGTCTACACTTAAGGTGCTGTGATGACACTGTTGTAGCACTTAGTGAAGATGGTACCTATATTGATGGGAGCTGATGGGGATGTGAGGTACTGCACTTTCGCAAGAGGCAATAGCTATATCAGTGAGAGAAGTTTCCCCACTGGCATAGCAGTCTCTGCACCAGGGTTTAGCTCAGCATAACTGAATTGCTTAGGGGTGTGGATTTTCTACAACGATGCCGTTATAATAAGTTTGTAGGGCAGATGGGGGCTCAATTTACAGCACAACGCATTGCTGAATTGCTTTGGTGCTTACATCATCATCTTTCAAGACACATGGTTGCCATTCAGATGATGATGAGTTGATAGGCTACATCTACATCACAGCCTGAATTCAAACCCTGAGATTGTTTAAACGGCTTTCGATTTAGTGGGTGTAGATGTAGCCCATGTTCCATGCAGGGATCCGTAGAAGGTCTAGCTTGTGGCTGCTTTTGATTTGTTCTTATCTTGAAGGGATTTAGGTGCTATTGCAACATCATGATCACGTTTTGGTTTTCAGAGTTGTTGCTTGCTCTTCTGTTTGGGTCTGGGTAGCGGTGCAATGTAGGAGTGGATCAAGGATTTAATTTTTGATCCTCTATTGCTTTGAGGCAGAGGCGGGAGTATTTTCGGCTGTGGTTGAAGCTGATTGTTCCTTGGTCTTTGTTGATTAGTAGGAAAATCACACCCAGTTCTGCTCTCCAGCCATTGCATGCAGAAAATCTTAAACTTGAAGGAATGCAAAGGATTTCAATGTTTGTCTAAAGGTGGGTGGGGACCCTCAGACTATGAATTCATTAAAATTCCATGTTGTATTGAAGGGTGGATGCGTGGGCCTGAATATGCAAGGCTCTGACAGGTAAATACTCGAATCTTGGATACAAGATCAAGCGAGTTTTTACTTGCCTTTCAGCCAAAAAACTCATCAAGCACTTCACACCCATCCCAAAAGCCGCATTTACCGCTACTTGAAACTAATGCAAACTGACTAAAACAAGCACAGGTTAGGAGGAACAATTTGTTTAGGTAGGAATTTGCAACAAGTGTGTGTATTTTGACACTAAAGAGAAAAAATTCATGTTCTAAGAACACTGATGTTCTTTATTGTTTTCTTTGAACTCTCTCTATTACACTAACAGCATCCATTTGCACTGCTGATTTCTGAAGATTATGCAAACACTTGCAATGTTCTCTGCCTTAATCACAAATTTAGACCTTGAAAAAGCATTTGCTACAGTATAAGTTTAATCAAAGGAACAGATATTCAGAGTGAAATTCTGAGCATGGTGTAGCTACCTGGGTATATTTTCCTCAACCTCTGAATTAATTTGATCCTTTTGTCCAGAGTCTTTAGGTCTAGTGATACCTTCTTATATTGAAGTTACTTTTTCACAGAACAACATCATTGTTTTCGTGGCACTCAGATGATCAGAAGTGGGGTTCAGATGGGTGAGTGGCATAAATTAAAAAGTCAGCATTATAGATGACCATCTGTGTTTACTGGTGGCCTTGATAATGAGTGAAATTCACCCAGAAGAACAGAAGTGGAAGCTCTTAATGTTAAAGAACCAAGGTAGTTCCATTGTGCAGAAATACGCAGATGGCTGTGGAACACAGGGAACTTAATACCACTTGCACGCAAAACCCCAACTTCATGTATGTCATGGTATAGGGTTGTGGATTGAGCCAGGGAGAAGAGAGGGTGTGAGCAGGCTTGATTGTGGGAATCCACTGGCCAAACGACCTCAGAGTGTGTACATGCTACCTATTCTTTTCAAGGAATTGTAATGGTAGTTGCTAAGGTGAGCCACACCCTGAATGTGGGTTTGAGGGTTTATTCTGCCCAGAAAATCCCCACACAAGCTTTTTAACACAGTTTGTACAGGTACAAAGAAGGCTAATGAAGGTCTTCCTATATAGGCTGAACCTCTCTAGTCCAGCACTCTCTCATTTGATAGTATCTGTAATCCAGCATAATTTTAGTTAGCCGGATGACCGCTTATCCTGGATGTGGCCGAGTTTCTTGTAGTCCCATAAAGTTTGTTTAGAGACATTGTTTACATTAGTTCTGGCTCTCAGTGTCTGTGCTGTTGTTCATCTCTGATGTACCCCTAAATGTCTTCTAGGAGCCAAGTAAGTAGTGGAAGTGTTGGTAATATGCTAGAAAATATTGACCTCCCGGGCTCCGGCACATTTTCTTGTTTAGCATTGGTCAGGTCATGAGGGTGCTGGACTAGACGGGTTCAACCTGTAGCAGGTTCCACAATAGAGATCTCAGAGGATGGACCCATAGCTACCTGGTGGCACTCTCGATTATCATTCCTACCACCAGTAATTGTCATAACCTTGTATTTCACACTGAGTTTTGTCCTTCTTCTTTACTTTTTGAAGAGTCCAGTCACACCAGTAAACTCAGGGAATGTGAAACCACACAGCTATAGATCTTTCTATTTTAATTTAAAAACATCACTGAAAAGTAAAGACAAGCTATGCTCACTGAAAGAGAGAGGAGACTTTTGCAGGGAGAGAGAAAAGATACAGAATGGTGGTGGTCTTACACAAGAATGTTGTGATCAGATTTTAAAAAATCACTTCTTTTTAGCATCCTTTTTAGCTTTGGCTCCTTAAGGAGACAGATATTAGAAAACTGTTTTTCTGACTTACTTTTCATTTGCAGAATGTTGGGATTTTGGAGGAGCTGCTGAGTGATAATATGTTCGCACAAGTTATTTAATTTGATATTTTTAAGTGAAAACTATTGTTTAACTAACCACTGGTTGATTTCTTTGGCTCCTTGGAAGGCAGTCACGGATGGTAGCAGGTTTTTATTTAACATGGTTAAAACCGAACTCTTCATTTTCACATCTGAACTCCAATTGACAACATCATTTATGGTGTGGTGATTCTTTTAATGGTAGAGATGAGCCAATACTGTGAAAAATGATCAGGAAAGAGCTCAGGAGATTCTGAATAGCTTTTATTCCTCAAACCAACCATTTCCCAGCCCCTTATTTATTTGTTTTCCTACCAACATTTTCCCCAGCAATTTTTCATCCCAAGGTTTGGGAAAGAGCTTTCATTCATGCAAATGTGTGGCATTGCACCTGAATTCACATGCCCACAACTCAATGGGCATGTTCTTGCGTGAACAACTTTACTTCTGATAGCAGTTATCTCACCATCATTTATAGCTCTAGATTTGTAAGTAGCAGAATCCCAAGAGTTAGGAACACCTTGGGAATGGAGGTTGTTCCTAACTCTGAAATGTTTGCAACTTGGAGCAAAACATTTCTGGTGGTTCTTTCAAAAGTTCACCACTGAATTGACTTAATAGAGCTTTGAACTTTAGTATGCAGAAGAAAAATGCTTCCCCCCTTTTTCAGTAGTTTGCATTTAACCCAGTACTGAAAGCCTCAGTCTAGCTCTTCTTCCTTTTCCTTTGGGGAGACGCATGTAATCTACATTCACGACAAAGGGTCTGCACACAGCAGAACACACCAGTATTTTTAGTGCAGTTGCTCTAACATTTACCACCATGGAGTGCTGGGAATTGGCCTGAAATCAGAGACCAAATTCTGTTAGTCATTCAACTAGAAACCTAGAGTAACTCCACTGTCACCCATGTGGATTTTTACCCATAATACAGAGAGCAGAATTTGGCTTCAAGCGTCCTTCTTTGAAAAATGTACCCATACAAAAGGGATAGGATGGATACTGTGTCTGCAGGGAGTAGAGGCTCTTTGCTCCTCTCTGCCTTAACTAATGGTTATAGCTTCTCTGCCATTAAAACCCAGGCATGCAGACAAAAAGTGTCACCATCCCTACCGATAACAAAAATGATTAGAAAACACCCATTTGCAACGTTGTGTGCAAATCCACATACTAATTATTACTGGCAGACAAAGATGAGTAATCCCAGATCTGAAGCTTAAAAATAAAAGGTCACAAACATATTTAGACAATGACAACACATACGCAGTTCATTGGGAGCGGGATTTCTTTTTTTTTTTTCTTGCCTGCACTCACCCATTCCAAACACACCAGCTTTCTTCCGTCTGTCAAGAATGCAAAGCCAATCCCTCACTGTGAGAAGCTACAAAAAAAAAAAAAAAAAAAAAGAATAAAATATTTTCAAATGTCTTTAATAGAACTTGTTGAACTACTGGTAACAGAGCAATTTTTCCACCGGAATTAATATTTTTCTATTCATATGACCCGAGCAACATAATCTCAGAGCACCTCACAACCTTCAATGTATTTATCTTCACAACATCCATGGGAACATTACAAGGAAGTACTAGTAACCCTGTTTTACAGATGGGGAATGGGAGCACATGGGAGGGACTGTGAGGATATGAATTGTGAAAGTTGAATCCACACATCGAACAATCAGTGAGTAACTCCAGGTTGAACCTCCCTAGTCTGGTACTCTATCATCTAGCAATATGCATGGTTCAGCATGATTTTAATTAGCTGGATGTCCGCTTATCATGGGTGTGGCCAAGTTTCCTGCAGTCCCATAAAGTTTGTTTACAGCCACCAGTTCTGGCTCTCTATGTTCTTTGCTGTTATTTAGGTCAAATGTGCCCTTAAATGTTTTCTAAGTATTGAGTAAGCAGTGGTCCTGTTGTAAATGCTGCTCGACAATATTGACCTCCTGTTGTCCCAGCAAATTCTCTCGTTCAGCACCACTCAGGTCCTGAGGGTGCTGGATGAGAGAGGTTCAAACTGTAGGGATAAGGTGATAAACACTTGTTTAACTTTTTCCCCTCTTCTGTGGAGTACATTTTGAATCCCATGTGGCATCAGATTGACATTGGAAGGCACTGGGGAACGATTATGTGTCCTGAACGGAAGCACACCAAAACCCTGGTTTGCATTAATAACTCAACCGGGCAACAACTTAAGATGGAAACCCCTCTCATCCATACATTAATAAAAAACAAATGTGGTGGTAGAAACTTACTGGGCTCCTGCTTTGCAGCCGGCTACTCTCCTGAGCTGCCCCAAACAGCTTCTACAAATGCAGATCCAAGTTATGCTGTAGCTGCTCTACTTAGGGTTGCCAGATGTCCTCCACAAAAACATTGGACACCAGCAGCCAGGTGGTCAGCGTTTTTTAAAAAAAAAAAAAAAAAGGTACAGTAATCCTTCGAGTTGCGTGTATCTCCCATTAGCGTGACTGGAGGGGGACCCCGGAAGCTCCAGTCCCAGGCAGCTGCTGAGGTGCTGGGGGGGGGAGGAGATCCTCCTCTCAAAGGGCTTCCCCTGCGTGCTGCCATGCGTTGGGGGTGGGGGCAGTGCTCCAGCCTCTGCCACATGCCTCTGCCCCAATCCCCACAGACCTGGCTCGATCTGCCCCCTGCCCCTCCTGCAGCCCTAACCCACCCCATGCTTAATCCCCTGTTCCACACCCCAGTGCACTGCCTACGCCTCCCCGACTTATATGAATTTCCAGGTATGCAAGGGCTGCATGGAACACAACCCATGCGTATCTTGGGGGATTACTGTATTTTCTTTGGGATGGAATGCATGAGCATCCAGCCCTTCCCTCAGCCAGGATGGGAATGGGCCAGTGAGGGATTCCCAATACCTGAGACATAGCAGCGGCAGCCGGGAGCAGCGAGTTACATGATGGATTTGCAAGCTCAGACTCAGCACATGCTACAACTTTGCATCTGGCTCCACCATACCCACTATTTCACCCCATCGCCGAGAGCCTGCCGCCTCCTCACGGAGCCTGCCAAGATAGGGGCTGGGATGCGGCAACCAGCGACCAATCAGAGTTCCACTGAGGGGCATGGGAAGAGAGAGGCATTGCACCCACACCAATCGTCCCACACGGGAGGTGGGCCCAGGGGTGCTGCTCCGCCAATCACCAAAGGAAGCTCGTGGTGAAGATGCCCAACGCCAGTCCCAGAAGAGTGAGGAACAAGACCAAGAGCCTTCCCGCCCAATCAGATACAGCACTGAAGGCGGGGCGGGGGTTCAGGCAAATATGGTGAGGCCAGTCATGGAGCTGTGCATGTTCAGAAAGGTCCTGCCCCTCCACTGGCTGAGAACTTACAATAAAATTAAAATACCGGACATTTACGTGTACGGTATTTTTGGAATTTTTTTAAACTGGAGGGAGAGACCAAATACTGGAGTGTCTGGTTCAGTACTGGACACCTGGCAACCACTGGCTTAGCATCTTCACTTACTGGCCTCAGTACTAGGGTCTCTCTTTGCCCTTCCTACAGCAGCTGGCTCTTCTCCAGAGCTGAAGGGCCGGAAAGCACAGCTCCAGAGAACTGTGGGGTAGTATTGGACCTGCACTTGATTTCTAGGCACATCTGGGCCTTGACCCACCCCACAGCAAGAGCTGGGCTTTGACCCAACCCCAATGAGGTCTGCAGGCAAGAGTCCAGTGAGGTACAGAGCCTGTGTCAGACTGATTTCTGTGTGGGCAGAAGATGATCTTGTCTTTGAACATAGCTGAGGCTCAGTATGCTATGTGGGCATGACAGAGACGCTGAGTGATTTTTTTCCCTGAGGTCACGTCACCCAGGAAGTCTCTGGCAGAACACGGAATTGAGCCTCCACCTTGTGAAAACTAAGGCTGTAACCACTGCATAATCCTGCCTCTCTGTTTATCTGTCTATGAGCTGAGCTAGGGCATGATTGGCCATTTTGTTACTTCACTTTTATGGACCTGTAGCTGTCTTGCAGTCACTTAACTGCAGAAATACGATAGTGGTATCAGGTATCATGATTTTAACAGATTTGCTGGTCATTGAAAATTGTTCATGCACATATAAGGCAAATATAGCTCAGCATACTGGTTAACTGAAAATTGTTAGTTGCAAGTATGGCTTACCGTATGGGATAGCTTAAAATTTTGTCCAGTACTGGTGAGGTTTGGTTAAGTGTAGTAGGTCCATACAAGATCCTGTGCACCACTGTATCCCACATGAGGAAATAAGTAGGCTAGAAATAGTACACCAGGGTCATCTGCATAACGCCTACATGGTGACTATTTCGCTGGACTGGAGCTGTGAATGGCCACCCAAGTCTCCTAGTTCTGTGTGTGCCCCCTAATTGGCTTGCATGCAGGATGTTGTTGCTTTGTCTGTTTTTTAAATCAATTGCTTTGGCATTTGACCGGGCCACCCTTTGGATTTATGGGGCATGATGCTATGTTGTTAAATTGCTGCCCCTCTGCCTGACTTGCTCTTAACAACAGAAACATAAGTTTATAGTACTTACAGTCTTGCCACATGTGCTTTATTGAATCCTATTTAAACATATTCAGCACACTAAATCGCTTATGGACTATATCCCCCACCCCATTGCTGACATACACTGACCTTTTGTATGGACCCGAGGCTGTGGCAGCCTGAGCTCGCAGTCTGGGTGGCTGGAGCAGGAATGTGACAGCAAAGGTAGGGGAACCATTCCAGTGTCCTGATTTATTTTGCAAAAGGGGCTAATTGCACCATATTTTCCAGGGTTCACTGGCTTCCCCCAGCTGGGGGAGCCAGGAGCTTGGGGCCAGATTATGTGGTGGCTCAGCTGCTGACCAGCTTCCCCCAGGAGGGGCTGCAACCGTGGCTGCACTGGGGTAGGAGACAGAGCTGCCCGGCTTCCCCCAGATGGGAACTGGCCCTGTGAAGGGGCATGGGCTGCCACCCACAGCTCGAGAAAGCCAGGAGTGTTGCTGGTGGGCGGCAGCCCTGTTCCTGGTGCCCCAGATAGGGTGACCATCTGTCCCGTTTTGGCCCGGACAGGGGTCATTCCCCATGTCCCAAATTTGGCCAAGGGAGATATGGTCACCCTAAGCAAAGTATACTGAGCTGCCCCGAGCTGGTGTAACAAGGCCTGGCCTGTAGGCGAGGCCCGTGGCAGCTTGCTGACAGTGGGGGCTAGCCAGAGGGCAGTGGATGCTATAAATTGGAGCATGGAGCCTGGCTCACCTTGCCCTAAGGCTGGGTCTGGAAACTCTCAGCCCACCTCAGACTAATGGAGAGTCACAACTCCCCGCAGAGACCCCCATATCCTCTCCCTCACAGGTGCACTCTATGACTACGGCTCTGTGAACACGGGCCCTGCCGAAGGGAACTGCAGGGGGCACTGGCTGGGCAGGAGCTAACCCGATCTTACCTGCTGTCCCAGTCAGGTGAACCATGGCCGCCGGTGGGGTGAACTTGCCTTTCGACGCTGCCGGTCCCTGTGAGTGTGGTGCCCCCGCACTGGCTCATCTCCGTTCCTTTGCTTCCCACGATCTCCTCCCCCCTTACCCCCTCTACCTGTTCACTTCTAGTCCCTGCATCTCCATCCAACTCCACCATGGGGGAACTGACCCTGAACTCACACAGCAGCTGGCACTGGTGCTTGCAACTTCCAAGACAGCTGATCCTCTGCTCCCTAAACCCATGAGGGGCTGTGAGTGAGCAGTGAGGAGCAAAAACAGGGCTCCCTGCAGCCAGGTCACTTTTCTCACCGGGTTACCTCAGGAGAAGACACAAGAGGCCCCCTTACAGCATGGCCCAGGTGGATGCAGGGATCTCTGGTGTGTGTAGTTTTTGGTTTGGCGGGGAACGTGTGAGAAGGAGACTGTGGGGAGGGGCAGCAGGAGGGCATAAAAAAGCTAACAAAAGCCAAAGCTGTCCAAACATCAGCCATGTGCTGGACCCACTAAGGGGGACCCAGTGCCCTATCTCATCCCTCACATCACTCATATGAGCTACCAGGGTTTGAATTAGATGTTTTGTATGAACTAGGAGCAAATTTAAAAGCTATTTAGAACATTTAAAAAAGTTAAAACATTTTTAATGTGTTTTGTTTGCCGAGCCATTATTCATACTAGTCTTGAGAGTGCAGGAAGGAGGTGGGTGTTGCATCACTGGGGGAACTCAGCTGTCTGCGGTGCATGGTGGCCAGAAACACCTAGTTCTGGTGCTAAGGTGTGAATAGTATGAGCCTCTGGGCTGAGGAGGTGGGTCCTGAGCAGAGCCATAGAGGCTGAGGGCTCTTCCCTGCCCCTGTCATTTGCAGAAACCCTCATCTGGTGTCTGGCTGGCCAAGAGGAGCAAGTGAGTGGAGGGAGGGCAGAGTCAGGGAGGAGGCAGTCCTGCCTTCAGTTGAGAGCAGCTGTGAGAAGAAGCTGGGCTGGACGGGAAGCAGTGCCACAGCCACTTAGTTGCTGTAATTCAGTTGGTTGCCGCGTGCATAGAACAATGGGCTAGGCCAGTGCTTGGCATTCTTTGATGAGGTGCCCTGGGCACTCGCCTCAGCTGCCCACCCCAACACCGTCCCTGTACTTGGTGCCCCAAATTTTCTGGTGCCCCACACAGCTACGTATGCTGTACATGCCAAAGGTTGGTCCTGACATATCACTTCCCTTATACTTGGCTCAGTCTCAACCCCTCAAAAGCCAACACACAGGGCAAGTGTTTCTGGTGTAAATCCGAGTCAATGTGCTTAGGAAAAGTGAATAAAATGAGAAGTGAACATGGACGAATAGAAACATGCTTTTGAATTTTTCCTGTCACTTGCCCATTTTTATTCTGTGTTCACAACCTCTGTCTTGAAAATAGCATCTGTTGCTCATCAGAGCTGTACGAGAGATGGGCATGAACCACACACTCAAGGTCAGAACCCTGGGTCAAGGTTCATGGGTAGGTGGGAGTTGGGAAGCCCTCTTGATGAAGGGGCACATTTGAACATTCAGCCCTGCATGTCAAGCACCAAAGTGGGTGAGCTGTGGGAGTCTAGAGTTCAGTTTCTGACCATTGTGGAGACATGGGACCAGATCTGTTCTAATTTAAACCAGCCTGGAGTGGCCATAAGGAACTGAATGTGCTGCTCAGGAGTGGCCTGGAATGGGAGGTCAGGCATAGCTGCTTGCCCATGCTACTTGTGAAAAGGGCAGAGTGGACTAAGTACTGTCCTATCTACCACTGGATGGGGTCATCCTTACCCAGAAGTAATTATCCTGGCACAGTTAGGATGTGTGGTTTTTTGTTTTGTTTTTGTTTTTGTTTTTTTGTTTTGTTGGCCAGATTATGTCAGCAGAGTAGCAACATGGCCCAAGAGGGTCTGAACAGCTAAATGTCCATGTCTCAAATACTGGGAGTTTGACTTTTCACATTACAGATAACATTGGGATCCTGTTCTGAGGGTTTAATTTTTGGCTTGGATTATACTTGCTACAAAACATTAACATTAAAAGCAACTTTTGAAAAAGCTAATCCAGGCTATAATTCTTTATATAGGAACTCTCAGGGAGGCACTGGTGTCTGTTTTTAGAATAGGCAGATATTGGTATGAAGCTGCTTAAGAACAAAGGTAAAGAAACCACATCGCCACCTCTCTCTCTCCTTTTTTCTATTTTTGCCTGCTTTTTGTGCAACTCAGCTTGTTTGCCTGTAAAATCCTCCTTGGGGCGACATTCGTGCAGACAGACTAAACCATTTTTCACTTTAAAGGAATTCCCTCAGGTTAAACTCACCTAGATAATATCACAGTTGCTACATAACCTGTTTGGGTTATTTTTGAACACTTCACAGTACCAACAAAGAGAAACTGCATGGTACATACCAGTAGCAACTCCCAACAAATTAACCTTCGGGAACACTGTCTTCACAAGACACACTCACGTGTTCCATTTTTCTGTGGTTTTTGAAGCCAAGAAATTTGAGGGTTTGACCCTGGTGAGGGTTTTTTTTAAAATGACTTTTTCAACTTTGATTCTTTTGTGTTTAAAAACAAAACAAAACTACAAATTAGGATCATTTTAGCTGGTCACAGACCAAGACTACTAGATGGCTCCAAATGTACAGATTGACTACAACTTGAATATTATAAAATTTTAATACACAGAACAGACAAGCCAGAGTTCTCGCTTTACAGCCATTTTTAGACAGGTGGTCCCCAAACAGAAGCTGGGCTCTGAATGTGCCTCAACTTTGGAACTATTATGACATAGGTTAAAACATCATGGCTCTTCTTTGTCTGAATAAAGAGCTGAAACAAGGTGCCAGTTGTGAAGTTGGAAGAAATTCAGATCTTGATGCTCAAATTCCACGTTCTGGACCCTTTCAAACCCTTTCTAGACAAATCTCGTCATCCCAGGAGGAATGTCAGATGAATGTTCTTCACCCAGGTCAGATTGTCAAGGTCCTTATGGTTTTTCTTCTTCCTCTGCAGCCTGGGATGCAGGTTGTGTGTTAGGATCATCTGGATGTGTTTCTCAAAATCATTTTCCTTCCCATACAAGGGGCCTTAGGCACTAGTGTGCCTCAATCCCTCCTGTTCTCTACCTGTGCTATGCAGCAGTTTAAGCTCCTCAGAACTATAATAGTTTATGTTTTATGCAAGCTCAATAACGGGGTGGGATTTTGTGACTGGTGCTATGCAAGAGGTCAGCCTAGAAAATATGGTAGTCCTGCCTGGCCTGAAATTCTATGACGCTGCCAACATGGTAGCATGGGCAGCCCAATGGTGGTGTTCCTTCTAATGGCTGGGAACAATAGGTCTAATTGTGCAGCAGGCCAGCAAAGACTACCCAGGAGAACAACCTTTTTTAAAAGGGAGGGTAGGATGAAAATGAACTGGAAAACAAAGATCACATTTTACGTGTTCATGAACTACAGGACTGGGCCTATAATGGTAAGAAGATTTGAAAAGGGGGAAAATATTAAAAGGAAAAGCTATGGGCAAAGCATTCCATCCAAACCTACAGGAGTAAATACCCTAAGGATGTATTTAGTGTCCTATCTACAAAACCCTTTTGGCTTAATCCCTGCTAATGGGAATTCTCCAACTTGAGTAGAGTATGCTTTGAACTTGAGCCATAGTACTCTATGGCTACATCTACACTAGAAGCATCTGTTTACAGAAGTTGCTCTCAGAAGAGCTATTCTGACAGAATGTCTGTCAACAGATTGCATCTACACATAGAAACAGATAGAGCCTATCAACAGATCAATCGACAAATGGGCCCCCAGAGCACCTACATAGCTTTATTTATCAACAGTTTCTGTTGACAAAACTCGTTTTCTGATTAGATGCCCCACGAGTTTTGTCAATAAACCTCAGTTTTGTCTACAAAACTCTCTAGTGTAAACATAGCCAATGAGACTATCTCAATATGTTTTAGAAACCCAAATAAATTCAGCCTCCCAGAAGCCCTGTGAGGAAGGAAGTATTACTTCTCCATCATCTGGAAGGAAACTGAGGCACAGAAAACTTAAGTGCAAAACAAGGTGCAATAACATCCAGATTTTTCTTGAATATATTCATGACTACCCAGCAGTTAGTTCTTGTGATAAAACATGGTTCTATCTTGTGCCTTAATCACAATAACCTTCTTTTTCACAAGTACCAAACATATGGCCTTCTCAAAAGGAGTGTATAGAGAAGCATAGTATAAGGTCTATTGTCATGTTTAATACCTAGGAACACTGGTGCCAAACAAGAGAATTTACCACACCATGGGATGTCAATATTGTTTTCCTGTATAGCCAACACTTCCACTGCTTACTGGACTTTTACAAGACATTTAGGGGTAAATTACAACTAAACAATGGCACAGAACACTGAGAGCCGGGACTGGTGGCTGTAAACAAAATTTATGGGACCGTGGGAAACTTGGTCACATCCATAAGTCATCATCCGGATTTGAATGTTGTCGGACGAGGGAGTTCAGCCTGTACCATCTTCACTGAGCTGCGACATCAGCACAGCTACGCTGCTGCAGCATTTCACATGTGGACATGCCCTAGCTTTCCTTTTATTTACATGCATTTATGTATTTTAAAGATAGAATTCCACTCCCTTAAGAGTCTCAGAGGATAACTGTGTTTAGTGTGTAGCTTCACAAATAACAAGCAATCCAGTAGCACCTTAAAGACGCAACAAACGTATTAGGTCACGAGGCTACAAGGGTAAAACCCACTTTCTGTAGATGACTGGAGTAGAGCCTTAGAATCCAGGGTTTATACAGTGGGGTGGAGGTGAGGGCCAAGGAAGGAGGGGAACAAACAGGGTAGCGGTTTACCAGTCACTAGTAGGACCAGCAGACAAAACAAATTAAGTAGCAACTCTTACAATCCCTAAAGTCACCTCCTTCAGTTTAGCTGGCTGCCTCTGTTTTTCATTTTTAATTAAGGCTGTCAAATAAACCAGCCCATGAACAAACAAACCCCAAAGGAAAACAAACCTCAGGAATTATGTTGAAATACCACTTTAAAGGCTTGATCAAAACTACTAATTCTAAGACACTCAAAGTTAAGGTTGTGACTCAGCCCTGATTCACCCTGTTGTACTCACAGGCTGGGTTTGTTTCTAAACAGTAGGTGAGAGATGATTAAAGCATAATATAAAGAAGTGTGTGGTCTATTAGTCTGAGCAGAAGACTCAGACGCCAGGTGTGCCCTAACAAGTTAGAGTGACCCAACTATGTCACTTGGGGTGTGAAGAATCCAAACTCTGAGTGACATAGTGAAACCAACCGAGTCCCCTGTGTAGACAATGCTAGGTCCATAGTAGAATTTATGTATTAACAAGAGCTACACGAGAACCCCTCCAATTGCTGTTATGGCTAAATTGAAGCTCCACAATAGCAAAGTTGCAGTATTTCCAACAAAGAAGAGCAAGTGGTTTCTGTGTTTGACTTCTGGCTCTGACACCGACTTCCTTTGTGGTCTAACACATAACCTCCATGCCTCAGTTTCCACATCTGTTTAAAAAAAGATATAAACATGTAACAGTTTTCAGGTTCATTGGAACCATTGGTGCCCTGGGTTTCCATGTTTAGGGGAGCAAACAGCAGAGGGTTTAGATATGATGATCCTAGAAGAGGAGTGGAGCTGCACACCCTTAGCTCTTCCATTGTTGCTTCTGTGTGGATTGTGGGGTCATGTTAAACTCGGAGTTCTTGGCCCTCCAGTTTGGAGACAGGACGAGGAATTGTGTTGTGTTTTTGTGAGTGTGATATATGGTAGCTGAATCTGCTGCTTACTCACCATATTCCCCAAAGTGGTCTCGGAGGACAGCAACATGCAGAGACTCTACGGGGAACGGCTTCTGCAGCAGCGAGAGGTCTCTCTTAGCTCCTAAGGATTTTCCTCCTAGCTTGTCAATCCTGGAAGCTGCCTGTGTGGAGGCATGAGTTCGGAGGGACATGTTGCCCTGCTAGTCCCATACAGGCACCTCCAGGTAAGCTGGTGGAAATCTCACAAGTCCAAACTTGTGGCATTTCCAGTCTTCATGAAGGAATAATCCTTAGGGAATGACCTGGCCCTCAGTTAATATTTAAGTACATTGAAAATTATAAGCCCTATGGAAGCCCCATCGTTCAGCATGAATGGCGGTAGCCAGGAATAACAAGGTAGGATAAAATTTCCAATGTAATGATGATGTTAGTTTAATTCAGAAAATTTTAAATATCCCTTGATTGGATTTTCTCTTTGTTTATTTGTTTGGCTTTCTTGGTATGGTTTAGAACATTTTAAACCAACTGAAATTTACTCTTGCTGGGGGCCGGGGAGACTTTAGGTGGCAGAGCACATGTCTTTTAGTGAAATAATGAAGTGTTTACATTATGGAGTCCTATTGTGAGATCAATCAACCTACCATGCGGGATTTATAAACAGAATCTGCAGGTGGTCCCTGTGTCTCAATTGCCCAGAAGACATGCTTTAATCCTCAGGAAATAGGCAGCGTATACATTCCAAAAGGCAGCCTAAGCAAAACGAAAGCTCAAAACTAGCCTGAACAATGCAATGCATATCAGCCTTAGAACACAATCACTAGAAATAGCAACTGACAGCGGAGTTCAGCAATTTACCCATCAGCTACAATTGCCAAATTCAGGATTTATTTATGAGCATGTTAGGCAGGCAGCAAATGTGAAGCAGAAAGGATAGAAAATGCATCTCACGTGGCTGTCAGATGGACCTCTTTTCCCAAACTGATTGGTTACTTATACAAATTTTGATTTGTAAATTCCACTTATTCTGTGGCTTTCTGCATGTTCTGTGGTCACATGTTTTTTTTTGTTTCTTGATTGCATAAGCGGAACTCCAATAATTGGGCTTCATATCTGAATGCTTCCTGAGAGAAAATGTAAATGTCAAATATTTGTGTGTGCAAGCTTAAAATGCACTCTTTTGTGAAGTGGTTGTGCTAGCAATACTGGGTTGAGCAAATATTCAAGGGAGGTGAGCGCAAAAGTGCGTGAACATGGCTGAAAGTAATTTTCTTTATAAATGAATGAACACTAATTGAAATATTTTAGGCATTATTCTTCCAGGTCTATTTGTAAGCCATTTCACTTGAAATCCAGTGAGACTTTTGCCCAATCAATGGCAGAGATTTGGGCCATTTTAAAATACAAAACCTTCTGTACAAAAGGGTTTGTCTATATACAAAACAATGACGCACACAAATGTCAGCTCAGAGAAGAAATAATAATAATAATCCACACAGCTAAGATTTCACATAAGGTTGTTCTCTGTGTGGTTATATTAACATTGAGCTCCTGAAGCAGATAAAATGCCAACTCAGTTGTTCCACAGCAAGAATAAAGCAGTCTAAGTTAGAAGATAGGATTTAGTGGAATGCAGTAGTCTGAGGCAATGTAGACAAAACTTGCCTCACGTCCACCCACAAAATACATTTTGCTGATAGTCTGTCAACAAAACTCGGCACTTCCGCCGACAACCTTATGCCTCTCCCAGATGAGGAAGAGTTCTTTCTTGACAGATTCTGTCAACAAAAACAGTTGGTGGGTGCTCAGGGCGGGGGTAAGTCTGTCAACAGACAGGGCATCCAGGTCAATGGGTAGCCCTGTCTGCTGTGCTTCTGGTTGGCTGTTTTGTCGAGAGAGTGGCTGGGCACCCTGGTCACTCAGTCGACAGAGCAGATTGGTCTTTTGATCTGCTTGAGTGTATGGCCATGCTCTGCCAACAACTGTTATGTCAGAAAATCTCTTCTGAGAAACATCTGTCAATAGATGCTTCTAGTGTAGCCGTAGCCTAAAAGGAGTCACTCTTTTTTTCTTGTAGAGGTTATGTTTAAACTATGGTTGCTATTTCAGGATACATTTGTATTTCAAAATAGCAACTCTGTGGCTTCTCCCTGCGCTCGAAATAGCGAGAGGGTTAGCAAACCTTTGAATAGCCTCTTATTTCAAACTACGGTACCATTTGGACAGCACCAACTTCAAAATAAGGGATCTCAAAATAATTTATGCAATGTGGTGCAAAGCAATTGCATAAATTATTTCGAGACAGGGATGCAATCGAAACACAGCCTGAGAGAATAGCTAATTAGTAACCCAGAAAATACTGTGGAATGAAGCCCCAGATATCTGGAGATTCCTGGGTCTTTAGATGTTTATCTGAAGCTTATCCTAATGCCTTTGCAGAAGGGTTGAAATCTAAATTAGATCTAGTTTTCTTGCAAGTGCTTACATTTTCTTGTTCCAGCATGATCAATAATACCATGAGAATAACTTTTTGATATTTCAGTACTTCCAATTCTAATCCTATCCAGAAGCAGAATGTAGAGATTCACAAATGTGTGCACGTGAAAAACAAAACAAACAGAAGTGTGTCTGTTTGCACTTCAGAAAACATTTAGTTGGAACTTTGCATGAAGTTTCAAATGGTTTTATTTTCTCCAAACCAGTTATCTTCACTGCTATGTTCCTCAGTTTCTGTATGAGTAAAATGGGGATAATCTGTGACTTCTTTTGTAAAACTCAGATCTACCAATGAAGATGTGTATATAAAGATCAGGTATTAACAGTCTTATCTTTCAGCAAGTGACTTTCCTGTTGGCACTAAGATATAATCTGTATCCTGAGAGGATCAAACATACCTGCTTCCTGAGGCATGATTTTATTAACAAAATTATAAAAACGAGACTGTGAAGCCCTGTCAAAGCCTCATCTCCAAGAGTAGTTAGTTGTTGAGGCCCTAGCTCAGCCTACATGTTAGCAGGTCTGGGACAGACAAGATTTATTCCTCTGTCTGAACAGGCCAGTTGTGAAAGCTTCTTCCAAATTTATTCTGTCCAGTTTAGATATGACTGATAGGAGGGGTGCCTGTGAGTGTCAACTCTGCTCTACCTAACAGACCCATGACACCTTCCTACTCTAATCTAGTGAGAGATTTGTCCATTACATCAGATCAGCCCTTTCAGAATAACTTTCATTTGCAATAACTTTCAGAATAACTTTCATTTGTTTTTAAGTAGGGGATTTGGTAAAAATAGTTTCAACTTAATGTGTCTGTGGCCTACACCATCAGGGGACGATCTGCTTTGAAGGTGGGTTTAAGGCATAAGCAGATTGAAGTTTCTTAGGGTCCTGGGCCAGAGCAAGTGGGAGACCTTCCCCACTCTTTCCACTTGTGGTCCCACCCACAGCCCCACCCCTTTCTGCTCTTTCCCTGGGCTGCCCCTGTCCCAGCGAGGGTCCACTCCCCCGTTGAGGCCCCAAGACCAGAGAAGCTTTGTCTTTGGCTGCAGCCCTGAGACCACAGCAGGTCCTGAGAGCTCTTCCACTCCTGAGGATGCAGCATGAGTCTGTGGGCACTGGGGCGTCCTTCACTGTCCTCCACATCTATCAGTGTCCACCAGTGCTGGGACTTCTGCTGCCCTCCAGCAGCTGCTGGGGATGGGGATGTTGGGGCTTTCCCCCACTGCCATGCCTGGCTGATGCCATGGTTGGAGGGTGTTGGGGGCTTCTCCTGCTGCCACGCATGTCCCATGTTGCCATGGAGGAACAGGGTGTGGGGTCACATGGGTTTCCTCTCCTGGCCACTGGAAAGTGGGGTTGGTGATTTCACAGGGTTTTCCCCTGTTGCCCTGATCACTCTGAGCTGCTGCGCAGGAGCAGGATGCAGGGCCTTTCCCCACTTGCCCAGGGCTCCAGAGCCCACCAATTCACTGGGCCCAGTGAGCAACCACCGCACAGGACCAGTGGCTGGTCTGCCCTTGGTTCCAGAGGCACTACGAGCCAGGGAAGCCTGCTAGTGTAGCCCATTAGGCGGTGAGGGGGGCACTGCTTATGACACAGGAATGCAGAAGCACAGGGCCTTTGTTTGGATGTCCTGGACGTCTCACTTTCACACTGTGATCTGGGTAGGATTTGAGGTCTCTGCTGGATTGGTGGATTGGCCCTGTAGCCTCTTCTGCAGGGAGGCAAATTCTTACTGTGACATTTAAGGAGAGAACTCATGAGGAGAATCTAACAGATTATTTTCTCCTCTTCAGACCCATTTTCTGAGTTTTACCAGAGGAGGGGGTGATAGGGCACAAAAACAACTTTGAGCCACAATGGCAATCAAAGGCTGATCAACAATCAATCATTGCTGATAACAGTACCTGCCTTTATACAGTAGACCCTCGCTTTGTGCAGACTCGATTAACATGAGTCAAGTCCAGGGGGAATCTAGTTTCCTGTATCCCGCCTCCCCACTTACCCCTGCACTGCTGGCCGGCTCAGGGGCTCCTTAGGAGGCAACTCCTGCCTTGCGGCTGCCCGGTGCTGCAACGCCGGGGGTGGAGAGGAGCAGGAAAGGGTGGAGATGCTGGGAGCCAAGCTGCAGCGCCCAGGATGCAACCTCCGCATAAATCGAAGGTTTACTGTGTAAACAGGTGTTTCATCTGAGAAGTCCAAAGCTCTTTATAAAGGTATGTTGTTATTTACCCCCCTGAGGCACCAGGCCATTAAGTGCCTGGCCCAACAGCACACAGCAAACCAGGGCTGTAGTTCAGTTGACCAAAGGGTGAAAAATTCCAAACCCATTGAGTCACAAATGTATATTGCTACCTGACGCTATCATTGGGTAGTGGGTCGCCAGTGCCTCTGGACTGGAGCAGGTGCACCCAATACAGCTAATTAAAGAGGGCTGGGCTACACCTGACCCTATAAGGGGTTGCTAGTAGGCAGCTTGGGAGGAGGAGGACAACGACGATGAGGACGACTACGACAACTACTACGACTACTGGGGCAGTTTGAGACCTGGGTAGCAAAAGTTACTCAGGAGTGGATCAAACTCCTGTGGCACATCCCTACGGTAAAGGTGGGCTCAGGGAAGGAATGAAGGAGCTGCTGCTCAGGGCTGGGGGTGGGTGGAAGGAGCCGACTGAGGCTTAGAAGCTGCTAGGAGCTGGCGTATTAGAGATCCCTGAGAGGGGCGGCTCTGAAGCCTGGGAGCCAGGTGCTGACTTTAAACTGTGTTCTGGTTGTTTGTTTACTTTCCTTGTTGCAGAAGAAGCCTCCTTAACTGGGGCTAGTTGTGGCAACACCGTGCAGGCCATCCCAGTGACAGATCCAGAATCAATTTACAGTTTTGTACTTTGCAGTCACTCTGTTTGTTTTTCTCTGCTCTTCAGGATGACTGCTTGTCTAAGAATGTGGTGGTGGTGGTGGTGGTTAGCAGGGAGAGGGTTTGCCCTGAAATATGCCTGGCTCCTGCACAGAAAACTGCACTAAGTGACTGAACTCAAGACTCACAGATGACCTAATAAGCCAAAAGAATTCTACCAATAGGTAGTGCATGTCTTGCTTCTGTATTCCTTGCCTGGCTGGTAGGATTGTATCGGATCATCTTCAGATTAGCTGAATCTGTTCTTACAGCAGGGTGTAAAGCTGCAGTATTAGGGCTCATTCTTGTGCATTTTTTATAAGGAAGGGTTCTGAGACTCCTGGAAGAGATCCAGATCACTTCAGTGGAACTAGGTACATAGAAAAAAGTCTACTTGTGTAGCTGGGATTACAGCCTGAAGCCCTTGATTTCCTCTATATACAGGTTCTTAGAGAATTAGTGTGATATTTTTAGGTGATGTGTAATGTGATGTAACTGTACATGCAGGGGGACTTCCCATTTCCTGCTTACCCCCAACTCTTTTGCAGAGAAATCGAGGTTGGTGTAACTTAAGATATGACCACACTTTTCAAGTGTGTTCCTAATTTGGATGAAAGTGTCAGCTCCAGGAAGGGGAGTCTTCTGTTGAATTTGAGTTGCTAACCTAAATTTAAAAAAATTGAGTTAGCCAGTCTTCACTACTGTTGTAATCTGACTTAGTTAGCACAGAATAGCGCACCCCTCCCCTGCTTTTTTTTGGTAATGTAGACATAACCTCACATGCTGAGGAGGCAGAGGAAGTTATCAGTGAAAAAGCAGCTCCCCCCACCACACCTCCAATCTTCTCATTTCCATTATTTGGTTTCTCTGCGTGTCAGTTACACAAAATGAAATCTGTTTATGCATGGGGAGAGTTCACATAAGCATGTCTGGGGGACTCTAAATTAATGTAAGGAGATTTAAAGTAAATCAGCAAGCACATCTCCTTAGCAGTCTCAGAGGGGTAGCCATGTTAGTCTGTAGCTTCACACACACACAAAAAAACCCACAACCAAGCCGTCCTGTAGAACCTTAAAGACTAACTTTTTATTTATTAGCTACGGAGCTTTCTTGGGTAAGACCCACTTCTTCAGATTCTAATGTTCTCATTAGCAGGTATAACATGAATCCATAAATGTCTTTAGAACCATGACCAATCAGAATATTCTCCATTGTGACTTCTTTTCCCTTTGTCCCCATGGCTGAAGCTGCCCCTACTTCCATCCTCCAGCTGCATGCGTTGATGAGAATTGCGTGGTGCAGAGGAGATCTGCAAAGAAGTCTTGATGAGTCCACACTATGTAGTATTAATAATTTTCCCAACTGTTCCTTGCAAAATTGGTAGCAGAAATGGTGTACCATCCTCTTCCCCTTACCAATGCCATCTGTGGATCTGGGCCCCTTTGGAGGCTATATCTGGGGGGTTGGGAGCAGCACGTTTTTGTTTGTTTTTTTTAAATATCTGAGTAGAAGCTAAAACACTCACAGAAGGTCTCCATGCATTGATGTTAGGATGCTATTTGCACCAGAAGTAAAACATGTAGCTTCCTATAAGGCTTCATTGAAAGTTATCATGGAAAAAAGCCTGATGTGTACTGATCCAGAAAAGTGACACAGGATTACATGCCTCAAAATTTGCTACAGGGGGGTCCCAGTTATAAGTCAGCTCGTTATAAGTTTTTCATATGTCGTCAATTAATTAAGGAAACTAAATTCATTACACATTGCACAGATCTGCACTTAAGGTTTTTTTTCAAGGGACCACAACCCTTTGCATCATCCTCCTTACTGTCTGCAAGTTTTTAAGTGAACACATTGCAAATGCACATACTTTATCATAATATATTTGTGTAATTCTTTAACCACCACTGGGAAATCAAGGGTTGGTGCAAAGTTAAATGCTATTTGCAAGAGGCAACCTCTTAAAATAAGTCTCGCTGTGAAAACAGATAAAGTGGATCAGAAATGGTGAATGGGCTGCTAACGTTGCTCGCCATCTTTGCCTACCTCTGACAATCATTCATACCATTCATACCATTGCCAAGAATGCTGATGATATAATGGGAAGGGCTAAGCATACGATGCAGCATTCTTCTGTAAATATATCTCAACAAAGAAGCAAGGTGATGGAAATGATGGACACAATGTTGGCTATGTGGTTGGATGACTTGCAAATACAGAATATGCCAATAAATCTCAGTGCCATTCATGAGAAGGCAGTGAGATTATTCAAATTCCTGAAGAATAAAGAGAAGCAGGAGATAGGAAGCATTTCTAAAGAAGAAACATTTAATGCTAGCTGTGGCTGATTTCACAGTTTCCAATCACACTATGGGCTCAAGCACGTTAGAGTGCAAAGTGAAGCAGTGAGTGCCGACACAGAGCCAGCCAAAGCGTAGGAGGCAAAACTAAGAGAGATCATTCAGGAAGGAGGATATGATCCAAGAGAAGTCTTTAATGTTGATGAGATGGGACTTTATTGGAAAATAATGCTGAAATTAACCTACATTTCAAATGAGCACCTGACACTCTTGCTCAGAGCAAAGCCAAGGGAGACAAGAAAATTAAATCACCGCTCATTTAGCATAGAGAGAACCTTCCTACCATGAAAAATTACATCATGTCTCATCTTCCCATCATGTGGAAGTCTCAGCAAAAGGCTTGGATAATGAAGCAAATATTCCATGACTGGTTTGTGGATTATTTTGTTTCAGAAGTGAAAACCATGTACAATTTTGCAAAATCTAGCATTCAAAATTCTTTTTGTAGACAATGCTACTGCACATGACTTTGATTATGAATTGTTATGACCCAACATTAAAGTTGAGTTTATACCACCATGTCCTACATCGCTGATCCAACCAATGGATCAAGGTGCGATCGCTAACTTTGAAACCTATAATCTACTTGGGACATTCAGGAGACTCATCAAGGATACAGACAGCAAAGGAAAACCAACTCTGCAGGAATTTTAGAAAACTTTTAACACAATAGATGCAGTGACACACATTAGCGCAGCATGGGATGAAATAAGTGTTTGATGCATGAACAGTGTGTAGGGAAAAAAATCTATCCTGAAGCAGTGAATTACTTTGGTTTCGAGGAGACCACAATTTGAAAGGAGCTGGCAATGCTAGCAAAGGCGATGTTTGACAATATCAACAATGAGGATTTGACTGAACTGCTTGCTTCTCATTCAAAACCTCTAAATAATGAAGCCATGGAAGAGCTAAATAAGCAAGCATTTGAAGAGGAAAGCCAGGATGAAGATGAAGAAGGAAGATAAAGGACTTTAAAGTGAACTCTTAACCATATTTTTAACCTTGCTGATGAAATCATAGACACAATCAAGATTTGTGAGCAAGTGACCTGATCGCTCTTCCAAGGTTGCACATTTCCTAAATGTTAGCTTGGCACGTTACTGAGAGATTTTGGTTGCAAAAATTTGTGGTGGCAAGCAGACAACACTAGACTCTTTCTTTAGGAAAGTGAAGGCAACCCAACCAGGGATGGAAGAAGCTGGACCTTCAGGCCTTAAAGACGTGGAAGAAGCAGGACTAATAGTTGTTGCACAGCCTTTAGATGTCGAGGAGGATGAAGAAACTGAGATCTTGGTTGATGAAGAGATGGTGGTGGGTGACTCTCCTATCCCATCTCCCTTCTCTTCCACCTAACTCTCACCAAGCAGGGAGTACTGTTTCAGTACGCCTACTTCCACCATCAAGCACATCAAGTCCTATTTGTCTTATCTATTTCTATTTATTGTTTTTTATGGGTTATAGGTACATTTGTATGTGTATACAGATGTGTGAACTGCATGTGTTGGGAACATATCATAAGCTAATTGTTATTCCTTATGGGCATTTAATTCCCCTTTGTAAGTCATTTCACTGTAAGTTGCATTGTTTAGGAACATGACCTGGACTTATAATGGGGACCCTCTGTACTAAATATTATTGATCATTTGATTGAAGTTCTGCCAGACTTAACTGTCAAAGTGCTTTAGTCCCTTTTGAAATGCTCAGCAGCCTGCTATATAAACCCAACAAATAATGCATTGAATCTGTCAATAACCTGTTGAGAAAATAAAGGTTACCATGAGAACTGTTACATTTAACTTTTAAAGAATGTTAAAAATAATAGTTAACTTCTCTGTTGGTGTGTTCTCTCTAGACAGCGTGGCAAATATATTCTCAAAGATAAAACAGTCCAGTCTATTAATATCCTGAAAGTTTTTAAAATCAAAGAAAGAGAAAATGGTCTTTTCTTCTTGCTACTGGTTCATTTTTCTTCTGTTATTAACCATTGAGTTCTGTCTCAACCTGCTTGTTTTCTGACTCATCTTGATGCAGAAAGCCTTGCACTTCTAAACAGAAGAAACTCTAAACATTCTCTTAATGAAAACTTAATGATGCAGCTGGAATTCTTTGGTCGTCTTAGCCCTCTGTCTTCCATTAACTGTATCTTGAGCACACTATCAGAGCCATTGTCCGAATAATATAAAGCAACACCTCTCAATGTCTGTCTCCGGTATACATGATAGCAGACCACAGAAGTACTTTAATCTCATGTGGACATTCTGAACTCTATACTTTCTTCTTCACTTTGTTCTTTCTGGGTTCAAGTCAAAATTTGCCCTGGCCACTTTGGCAGAGGAGCTTTCTTTTTAATGTATATGGCTATTCATCAAATTAATGTATCATATGGGTAACTATTGCATAGCTAAATTGCTTTCAAGGTAAAATAATTGTTTCCATGAATTTATCCTTGAATGCTGTTGAATACTGAAAGGTATAAAAAAAAATCCCTGTTTTAATCACAGAAAAATAATTAATAATTTCCTCCTGAAAGGAAAAGTATGCATTCTTAAGGTTTTATTTTTTGTGCTTTAAAATGGGGTTAGATAATAGAAACACACAATGCACTGAAATGACCCTTAGTTTTTTAGAGTTCGTTACCCAACAGAAGTAAAATGGGATTCTTCCAAAAAAAAAAAACCAAAACTTTATATTTCACATATTAAATCTGTCCTAAATAGAGGAAATAATAGTCCCTTCTTTTATTGTAATGGAAGCTTTCCTTAAGGCCCTATTGAAACTTTCATTATAACTAGTTTTTTTTTTTTTCACATTTTAACTCTTGATAATTTCTGCTATTGAGGATACTTTTTCCATGCTTGCTACAAGTTTAGAGGTAAAAGCTCTTTTGAAAACCTAATTACTATCCATTCAGCTATCTTTTCAATTATGGGAGGTAAAAAGGAATGTTTTCTTTTCTGCTGTAAAAGTTGATTAATTCTTATTCACAACTTTTTTTCTGAGAGTAAGCTGATAACAGCTTCATTGATAAAACCATACTGATTTACAGCAGTAGACACATGGCCTTTAGGAGCTAAAATCATCTAGGGGGCTAGGTCTCATCAAGGACCAGACTTCATCCTGAGGCAGAATTTTCTTTAGTACAGTCATGACTATAAGGGAGATCAGTTTTGCTGAGCTGCAGTGTTCTCTGGATCCTTTCTGAAGAACATGACAATGTTTATATTCAAAGCCAGCTGGGATGGCCCTCTTCTGGAGGGGAAGTCTACAGAGCAATGTTTTAAGAAGTTATCATTACTTTCATTTCATCCCTTCTCCTTTTCATCAAAAAAAAAAAAAGAAAAAATCTACTGCAATTATCATAACATGGCCTGTTCAGCTATTTACAATGAACTGCTCATAAACAAGCTATACGCCAAGACTGGGGTCAGCAACCAGCAGCTCTTAAGCAGCCATTTGTGTCTCCAGATGCTGCTGCCGCTGACTCCTCTGGGGTTCTCTACTGTGCCCCATTGACAAGAGCCCCATGGGTAAGACCTGGCCACAGAGCTGCCTCAGGTGGGCTCCCCATCCGCTGGCAGATTGCCGACCCCGGGATGCAAGAGAAGTCTGTCTATATGTGCGCTCGAGCTGCATGCGGCTCTTTGAGTAAGAACACGCTGGGAGCCCTGGGAGTGCCGTGTGCCACTGTGCACACACATCATGCCCCAGAGCTTCAAGGGAGAAGCATGTGGCAGTGGTGACGGTGGCCACAGCAGCTCTGGTGAGTCGCCAGCATTGGATAACAGTGGCAGGGAGAGAGCTGTGGGGTGTCTTGCTCTGGAGAAGCGGAGGCGGGGGGTTGGGTTAAAGTGGTGGTGGAGCTAGAGGACCTTTTAAATTTTTTTTTTTTAAAAAAAGGGGTACTTTTATTTAAAAAAAATATTGAAAAACACTAGCGTGAGGGCTTGATGCGAACACTGCTCCTTGCTGCTTAAGAGCCTATCCATAGACGCAGCGTTTTCCTTTTCCTCATTTGCTCTCCAATCCAGGGGTGAAAGTAACTTAAACTTTCTAAGTGGTACAAATCATTCTGCATGCACTGTTCTTAAAATAGGGGTTACAAAAAGCACAGTTTGACGCTCTTTATTAAGGACTGTCTCGTATTCACATGCATCACAGCTCTTGAAGGATTGATTTTGTAACCCAATTTGAAAAGATTGCTCTTCTTGCTATTTTGGTTGCAGACCCCTGCACCAAGAGCTACTGTCTAAAATCGTATTCTGAGTAGAATGTCCATTTTCTTGCATTTGGAGAGAAAGATGATGTCTGTCTGGATCTGGGTGATGTTTTTCATGTAGTTGTTGGAGCCTCATTCCAAACGGTTGACTGTAGTGCCTTGCATGCTGAAAAGTAACAGAGCGAGAGAGAGCCCTGTTAGTCTATATACCAGCCAAACAAAAAAGCAGTCCAGTAGCACTTTAAAGACTAACAACATAATTTATTAGGTGGTGAGCTTTCGTGGGACAGACCCACTTCTTGAGAAAATCCCAGCCTGCAGGTGGACAGTTCAGAAAAATAGGCAAAAGCTACTCTGTTGTCACAAGTTATTGTGATACAAAAGGAGACTGTCCAGGTTTAAGATGCCCAAGTTCATGTTTTACAGACTCTGTAATGCTAAGACAGAGGCTAAATACTAAGAGAAAAGAGCCCTAAGACCACATCCCAGCTACACATAAATAATGGGGCCAGTAGGGCTACTGAAGGCAGAGTTTGGCCATAAGGCTCTGATGGCTGACTCTCCCTGGCTACGTCTACATGAATAACATTTGTTGACGGAAGCGGCTGTCAGAAGGGATATCCTGGCACAACTTCTGTTGACAGATTGCACTTTTGATCTGCTTTTATATGTAGATGCGATCTGCTTTTACACGTAGATGCAATCTGCTCTGTTGACAGAGAGCAGCCAGACTCCCTGGCTCTCTCTCGATGGAACAGCTGACCCGAAGCTCTGCAAGCAGGGCTGCCCAGTGAACTGGAAGCCCTGTTTGTTGACAAAAGGGCTCCAGAGCACTTACACAGCTGTTTTGTCAACAGGAAACTGTTGAGGAGAGTGTTATACCTGTATGAGGAGAGGTATAATGCTGCCGGCAGATGTGCCGAGTTTTGTCTATTAGTCTGTTGACAAAGCACATTTTGTGTTGTAGATAATCTGCAGGCTTTTCTGACAAAAGACCAGTTTTGCCAGGAAAACCCTCTTGTGTAGAATTAGTCCCTGAGTGACCTGCAAGGAGCTTTGCCCTTCTGCCAGGAGAAATCCCTATGTACACGGCTAGGGAGGGAACCTGAGTACTGTTTTCAACACTTGGCTGGACAGAATGAAATGCTGCTGTGCAGAGCTTACTTCCTGGAGGTCTGTGCTCTTACAAACTACTAGAGCACCATGATCAGGACTTTTGAAATAGGAGTGTTTTTAAGCAATTGTAAGAACAAGCGCAAAAACATGCAATTTGTTCTGAATTGACTTTAATTCCTTCTTGCCCTAACAGCTTCCCATCTCAGTAGAGCTTCATTGAAATACCTGCACAGCAGTCCCAATCCTGAAGCCTAATCCTAACCAGTTTATTTACACAGACCTAGATCTTCAAAGCTGTTTAGGCACCTGTCTCCATTGATTAGGGAACGTAGGTACCTAAATCCCTTTGAGGATCAGATCCACAGTCTTTTAGGTTGTCATCTCTGTCCTCCTTGCCCTGTGCATCTATTGCTATTCTGCTGTTGGGAGGAGAGAGAACAACTGGGTGGCCATGTGAATGTTACGTGGCTGACTCAGAGAAGTGATGCAGGACAGGGCATCCCAGGGCTTCTGTGGGTGAGTGACACAACTCAAAGCACTGCTGTGCCCATGATTAACTTTGACCCAATCCTTCTGACTACTGGTATTGCCTCAACAGCTCCCCTCCTAGAGTGAGCTAGAATTAATTTATTAGCCTTAGTAATGGCCTAATATTTCATGATGACATTAAAATTATTTTTTTGGAATCAGAAGAGCCCTCTCCTATCAAGGCAGCAAAGGAAAATATTATTATTTTAGGAATGGTACCATGTTGCACAAGGCAAGTAGTCTATGGTTTATGTGGGAGAATGGGTCACCTTTTCAGGACTCCCTGTGATTGGTACCATGGAACAGTCACATACTCAACACAGTTCTGAATCATAGAACACTAGGACTAGAAGGGACCTCGAGAGGCCATCGAGTCCAGCCCCCTGCCCCAATGGCAGGACCAAGTACTATCTAAACCATCCCTGATAGACATCTATCTAACCTGTTCTTAAATACCTCCAGCGATGGAGATTCCACAACCTCCCTTGGCAATTTATTCCACTGTTTGACCACCCTGACAGTTAGGAACTTTTTCCTAATGTCCAACCTAAACCTCCCTTGCTGCAGTTTAAGCCCATTGCCTCTTATTCTATCCTCAGAGGCCAAGAAGAACAAGTTTTCTCCTTCCTCCTTATGACACCCTTTTAGATATCTGAAAACCGCTATCATGTCTCCCCTCAATCTTCTCTTTTCCAAACTAAACAAGCCCAATTCTTTCAACCTTTTTTCATAGGTCACATTCTCTAGACCTTTAATCATTCTTGTCGCTCTTTTCTGGACCCTCTCTGGTTCCACCACATCTTTCTTGAACTGCGGTGCCCAGAACTGGACACAATACTCCAGCTGAGGCCTAACCAGCACAGAGTAGAGCGGAAGAATGACTTCTCGTGTCTTGTTCACAACACACCTGTTAATGCATCCCAGGATCATGTTTGCTTTTTTTGCAACAGCATCACACTGTTGACTCATATTTAGCTTGTAGTCCACTATAATCACTAGATCCCTTTCTGCTGTAGTCGTTCCTAGACAGTCTCTCCCCATTCTGTATGAGTGAAACTGATTGTTCCTTCCCAAGTGGAGCACTTTGCATTTGTCCTTATTAAACTTCATCTTGTTTACCTCAGACCATGTGCATTCCTAAATGGGGATGCCAATAGAGCAGAAGTTCAAATGGGTACCTTTCTGTGGGGATTCAGATTGGTCAGTCTTGTTTACTATAATAGTGTGAATTTCACATCTAAACTCCTTGCCTAGTCCTGGTACTTGGAGGTAAAAACAGGCACATTACACATCTATGAGATTTTTGAGTCACGCTTGAAGCTGGAGTGTAATCCCAGCTCACGGAGACATTCCTGCACTAGCTCTGACTGAGTTAGCATGGTAAAAATAGAGTGCAGCTGCAGTGGTGAGAGGGGCTAGCTACCCTCAAACAGGCCTTTCTCAGACACTAGGCAAATACCAGGAGAGTGGCTAGCCCATCTTGCTGCTTGTGCTGTCACAGTTATGCTTCATTTCTAGCTGCTAGGGCAAGTATATCACCAGGAGATGTGGATTACGGCCCCAATTGAAAGTGAAAACATAACATGCAGGGCACCTTCCTTCGGAGGACTTCAGAATTTTTTATAAGCATGAAACAAAATGTGAGCTGGGGTATTAGACATTTTTAGGGATACAGAAACATGTACACACATGGTTAAGTGACTTGTCTAGGATCACACACAAATCCTGCCTTCTGTTTTACCTACTGTAAGCATTCAGCCCTTCAGATATAATTTAGTGGCCTAATCTAATGTTGTAATTTGCAGGAGTGGTGTTTTTGTGGTTAAGTATCTAGACTGATAAGGAAAGGGAATAGTGAGCTATCATTCTAGCCTTTGTTTCCTGCCTATACTGTACTTCTGTTTACTTGAATTAGAAATATAACTACTGGGGTACCAAGTATGAGAGAGGTAACCGTGTTAGTCTGTAGCTTCAAGAACAACAAGAAAGTCTATAAGGTGCCACAAGACTTCTCTGGGGTACCGTTTGTGCTAAGCAGCTGTGTTTTACAGACAGAGGTTACACTGGTATTCCTCTGGGTCTGTGAAAATACTGTAAAGTGAAATGCCACCTTGTGATGTCTGATAATGCACCACTTCAGCGCAGAGCTATTTATTTTTTGCATATGTGATCTCACACCAGAAGATCCAGTATTGAGAATTTTTGTCTTTAAATAAAATGCTCACGGCAGTCTTTGTGCTCACAGCCCTACACGGGGTTCAACGTCAGCTCCCTGTTCTCTGAGACCCTATTGGCAATCATATTCATAAAAAACTTTTCAGTTCTTCTCCTGCACTTCATTTCACCTGAATTAGAATATATGTGAGAACCTTGTGCTGGACTGAATGGCAACAGTCTCATTACTAATGGCTGTGGCAATAATTGATCTTTAATAACATAATTTAAAGGCTTAGGCCATACCCTGGGAGGCAGATGAGGTCGCTGAGAGAACAGGCTATATGAATTGCCCCACAGTTCACTTACATCTGCTTAGAGAAGCCTGGTTCTCGAGATTCTCTTGCCAAGAGTGTACATTGTCATTCTAGCTGCATTCATTCTGCTTGACACTAGAGCCTGTTTGTTTAATTTGTACATTATACCGATCCCACCAGGCACTGACACCATTTTCAGTGTTGTAAGTTGTCAGGGTTTGTTGCCCTGCCTTCTCATAGGTATACTCATAGTAACACTGAGTTCTACTGTGAACTGATGTTACCATGAGCTGACTAGACATGACAGTCCCGTTGATGACACATGCCATAGCTGGGCAACTTAAACATCAGTGACATTGACTTCAATCCACCCATTGCCAAAATGTTAATTTAACAATCCCTATAAGAAATAACGAGATTGCTTTTGTAATTTGTTTTGAGGTGAGATATTTTTTTCAATTGTTTGCAGACAACCATCTTAATATTATAGCTTAATCCATGAAGAACTTTTTAAACATACAAAAATAATCCATCTCAACTATAACTTAATCCTAATTATCCTAACAGGGAACAGAAACGTTAGGGAAAGGGAGAGTAGCTTGGAATTTAAAACCAGGTCCAACTCCAGTATCACAGCCCCCTCTCTATCACAAACCAAGCCAAACTCCTGCATATAAACAGAATTGAATGCTGAATGTGCAAAATCCAGGTCTGAATTATGAAGCCTGGACACATGACTAGGACTGGAGCTGGTCAGAAATATTCCTAATGAAATGAGTACAGTGCAAATATGTAAGCCTGATGGAACTCCATGTATTTAAGTTAGAAACTGAAGGTCACATTGTCTCCAAGTTCCAGGCTATCTCTACACTAGAGAAACCATTGACAAAAATTGCTGTAGGACTATACCTTCTGACAAAGCTTCTGTTGACAGATTGCAGCCAGACTGCAAAGTGGATTGAAAAAGTGATCTGCTCTATCAACAGAGAGCGTTTGGACTGCCCAGCCACTCTCTTGACAAAATGGACAACTGGAAGCACAGCAGAAAGGGCAGCCCGATGTCGCGGAAGCCCTGTCTGCCAACAGAAGGCCCCCTGGAACATCCAGACCTGCTTTCTGTTGACAGATCTCTGTTGTCAGAGGTGTTCTTTCTCAAGAGGGAGCGGCAGAACGCTGTCGACAAAAGTTCCTTGTTTGTCAATTTACTGCCAACAGAATGCCTAGGGAATGTGGACCCTCTGTGGGTTTTGTCAACAAAGCACCAGTTTTGTTGACAAAGTTCTCTAGTGTAGACTTAGCCTCAAAGGGGCAGCCGTGTTTAGTATCTATCTGCAAAAACAACAAGGAGTCTGGTGGCACTCTTCACTGTAGCTCCAGTAAGTCAGGGCCATTCAACTCCCATTCAAACCAATGATAATCTTTCTGTTGTCTTCATTTGGACTAGAACTGCAGCCAAAGGCATGGCATTGGAAAAGTCTTTTATTCTGAATGCATGTTAAGTGTTCCAAAATCCATGCATGAAAAAGGGGAAAAAGTGTTTGAGAATCCACCCATAAAGAGAAGTCTTCTCTATTAACATCTATGAAGTACTGAAGTTTCACAGGGCTCCTTTTCTTAGGAACATTTATTATTCACTGCAAGCTGATGATCTTTTAAATAACAAGCTAGGAGCATAATTTTTTTTCACTCTGTGTTCATGACAATATATTTCATAGCATCTTTAAAGACAATATTATCTCTGTTAGAAAGTACATCATCCAACTGAGGCTCATATCTTTTAATGCAGCATGAGTTGGTCCCCTCTGCTGTTAAACATATGAATTATTTTTCTTTGTCATCAATACAGTTTAGAAAAAAAACAGGGACACAATACATTGTATCACAGGACAAGCTGTAAACGTAGATCAGTGAAATATGAAGGACTGTAAACAATTCAGTATCTGCAGTACATTTTCAATACTCTGAGCCAGAAGAAAAAAGCATCTCTCTTCCATAAACCACAGTGCATTTTTGGAGTTTTGATGAAGTCATCGGAAGAGGCCACAAACTTGTATTTTGCTACTGAGCTATTTACTATTTAACACTATTTATTTTAACCCATGTTAAAATGTGTCCTAATGAAAAATAATAAATCCAAGGAGAGAGAGGTTATATCTTTATACCTGGAAAAGGTGCCTGATGTCTGTTTTGATGTGTAGTTCTGATCTGAAACTGTTGCCCAGAAATTTTACATTTGTATCAGTACAGAGAACATGATGCAGGCACTTCTAGAAATTACCCTGCCCATGAAACAAGAGGGAATATGTAAACTTTTACGGATTTCTTTCTTGAACTTTTGCCGTTCCTACCGTTACAAAGCCAAGAAAACCTCTAATTCCCACAAGTGTTTGTATTCAACTGTTCGTTTTTGAACCATTGCTGATTCAGCTGTCAGTCATCTGATCTGGTGAGTCATTTGTGGGTAACTAAATGGGACTCTGCAAAACACTATAAATTGTTGTAAAGTTACTTGCTTGATAGGGCAAGTCGTCTCATACTTTGCTCACGGGTCATTCCTAACTTGCCTGCTCTTAGATGTTATATAATAGCAGTGTTTTGGCTGCATTTCTGCCCCATGACTTGCATTTACAAAAGAAATGTGCATTTGTGCCATGTACATCAGTGGGTCTCTTCTCCATAGTCACTTCAAAAGGGAAAAAAAAAAACTTTTCAGTTCTTCTCCTGCACTTCATTTCACCTGAGTTAGAATGTGTGTGAGAACCTTGTGCCGGACTGAATGGCAACAGTCTCATTACTGATACCTGTGGCAATAATTGATCTTTAATAACAAAATTTAAAGGCTTAGGCCACACCCTGGGAGGCAGATGAGGTCGCTGAGAGAACAGGCTATATGAATTGCCTCACAATTCACTTATGTCTGTCTGGAGAAGCCTGGTTCTCGAGATTCTCTTGCCAAGAGTGTGCGTTGTCATTCTAGCTGCACTTTTGTTTTACATTTCTATTTTTTACCCCAAAAATCCTGCACCTTCCTCCTTCTGCACCTTTCCAACCATGTGCCCCGAGGGCAGTATCCTCTCAACTTGGATAAGCAGATAGAAACTTTAGTCTCCCCTATTTCCTACTAGAAGATTCGCCAGGTGTTGCTCACCGCCTTCAGGGGAAGTGGCTGGGGGCGTAGGGGTGTATATGCAGGAATTAGGACAGGGAGCTTGGGGTGTTAGAGGCTCCAGGCAGCAGGGTGGGGTGCAGGAGTCAGGACAAGGGGTAGGCAGGTGTGTGTAACTCAGGGGCCATGCTGCCCAACCACTGGCTGCTCCCTGGGATCAGTTCAGAGCAGCAGGGTCTGCACTGCCCAGCTGCCTGCTGCTCTGAGTGTCTCCAGGGCTGTCGGTGCAGCGGGGACTGCACTTGCTTGCTGCCCATCTGGTCATTCTGGAGTATAACTCTCCCTGATGTCAGAGACTCCTCTTTCCATTTGATGAGAAACTATCATGTTCCCCAAACATCCCATTGTCCTGGCACCACCAAATCTATAACTTGCTGTAAGTTATGAAGTAGTAACAGAGAGGCAGCTGTGTTAGTCTGTATTCTAACAAAACAGTGGAAATGTAGCACTTTAAAGACTAACAAAATGATTTGTTCAGTGATGAGCTTTTGTGGGACAGACCCACTTTATCAGACGCATACTACTTTTGTTAACCCTAGTTCTTATCGCTTAGGAGGAATTCTTGAACAACCAAGCTCACAGAGGGACAGACAGAATCACAAGCTCTCCCAGATATATAGCAGAGAGGTTATTGGTGTAGAGGTGACAGAAATGAAGTGCGTGGGACAGTATTTTCAGCCTTATTTATATTTTAATATTTTTATATGTACTGCATAGCACACAACGGGAAACATCAAACCCTTAAGGGAACTACATAGTTGCCTTTGATAATCCTAAAACCTCTGATTTCACTTTCAAGTCATTGTGAATGATGTTTTACACAGTATGTAAATAATCTTAAAATGGAATATTTACGTGCTTAAAACTTATCTGGAGGCAGAATAAATGAGTGCTTAGAGTATTTATGTGAAAGAGCCAGATCAACTAAAACCTGTTCAAGAAGAATAGTTGATAAATGTGAACTGGAACAAAGTGCTTTAGCTCTGTGTGTGTGTGTGTGTGTGTGTGTGTGTGTGTGTTAGTATTAGCCCTGTCTTTTTCTAGTAATTTCCCTCACTGAATGTTTGCAGCTTTTTCTTTGAGTCGTCTGATCTTCTCCTCTTCAGTTCAGTTCTGTTCTAGCCTCTCCGCCATGCCTTGCCTCTTTCTTTTACAGCTTAGTGTTTTCATAACAGTGGAGCTGAGCAACACACACGTTATTTTGGTGAGGAGGAGAACTCTCTGCATCCATAACATTCTTTCACTGAAGGTTTTTGGCTTCTAGTTCACCAAGAATGTCCAGAGCATCATGGTCCTTTTGAGAACCTTGCTGCTAGCAACTCAAACATCTACAATTTCTGACAGACATCTCTCTGGCTGGCCAGCAGATTGCATCCTAAACCATTAGACTCTGTCATGGTCAGAGAGCCACACATTTGGGCTCGTCTTTTCCATGTGATCATTAGCTTTTGATGGCTGAAAGTTTAAGAAGCTTGGAAAATCATGAATTCCAGGTATGTGCAGAATTTCCACTGATGTTTAATTTGAGATCTGTATGTCCAGTTAGAGAGTAGAATGAGAATTTTAAAGATTTAAATTTGTAGCCTTTAAGGCCTTTCACTTATTTTCAGTTGGTCAATTGTACACTCATTATTTTCCAGGATTAAGATTTTCAGAAAACAAAGAGTATGAAGACTAATGACTAGCCAAAAAAAAACAAAAAACCTCCCGACCTACAGAGTGATAAATCAGTTATGATTCATTCAGGTTGAAAATTGCCAGCAACTTAGTTTATTTTGCACACAGAGTAAGTTACTACATCTGCCTGTAATCTTCACTGTTATGTAATCTATTTCACATTCTTAGACCACATCTACACTGATGGCGTAGGTTCAATCTTTTGGGGTGCTGTTTCCTGCATGCATGAAACAGCGTGTTCCGGGGTCAACGTTAACTCCAGAATTCCTTGCTGCCTGCAAGGATTGAGGAAGGTCGATGGCAAGAGTGCTCCCATAGACCTTCTGCCATGCAGACAACCATGGAAGGTAATGGCTGCAAAGTTGATTTTTGGTGCACAATTGGCATACCAAAAATCATGTGAGGTAAGCGTCGCTGTAGCCTTAAACAGTTAAAAGAAAATCATCAACTATTTCTTAGGGAGTTAAATCATGGTCCTAAGGAGAAATAAACCATGTAGGTCAGAGAACTTCAGACTGGTTTCCTGTTTGTATATATTGTGACAAAGTCAGTCCAATTCCTGGGCCTCTGTCCTCTGGTCCATCCATTAGGACCCCTTAAGGTCCCTGTTGCCCTCGCTGGGGTGAGAGGTGGTCTGGGGGGAACCTGGCTCCTGCCCACTCGTGCCGGGTTCCGGCCCAGGGACCCTGTGCAGCTGCCAGTGGGAGGAGCTGACTCCCTTAGCCCGTGGTGCATCAACTCTCTTCCCTGGGCCACTTCCCCAGACGATTCCCCTTTGCTACCTTCTACAGGCCTTAGCAGTCACAGGTCCCCACTCTTGATCTGTAGAAGCTCCCACTCTCCCTCTGATCTCTGACGTTCCTGCCATTCTCCTCTGCTCCTCTCAAACCTGTTCTCTCTCTGCTCCTGTCTCCCTGCGTCTCTCTGCTCACCTCTCACTCTATCCCCCTGCCCCTCCCACTGTCGAGGGTTATAAAGGCCTCTCATTGGCTCAGTCATTGGGGCCAGCTGGCTTTAATTAGGCTGAGCCGTCTCCCACCCAGCTGCCTCTGATTGCCCTGCAGGCCCTTCTGCTTGTTTGGGCTTCCTTCCCCCTGGTCCTCCCACAAAATATAGAAGTGTTGTAGAGAATGTCATCCTTCTGTTGCTGATATATTGAAAGTGGGATCTAGAACTGGGTATTTAGGGCTCTTCTTTTCTGGTTGGCATGCTGATTAATGCTGACATGATGAATACTATCCATCTGAGGTACTTATATGGCCCCCATTTCTGTAACAGCTGAGTGCCTCCTAATCTTTAACGTATTTACCCCCACAACTACAACATTAGGTACACTATTTTTCAGAGGGGCACTAAGGCATAGAGAGAGTCCAAGATCATGCCAGAAGTCTGTGCCAGACCAGGAACTCAACCTAATTCTCTCAGGTTCCAGGCCTATACCCAAACTCTGGGCCATTCTTTCTTACCACCATCCTGATTTTATTTTTACATTCTAGTAAGCCAACAGGTACTTAGCTAACCAAGCCTGAGGTACATGTGGCTTCTGCCTCACTTGCATGGCATTTTTTTGGTTTAGAATAAGGAGTTATGTGGCACTCTGACTTGGAAGATGTGGAAAATAGCAATATATAACAAATGTAGGGGCATGGACGTGCTTGTAGGTAGCAGGGACTTCCTTAAAATTAGACTCTCATTTCCCTGCTCACATTAAAAGCCCCTCTGTGCACACTTCAAGAATGGATAGGTGGGGTTAGATGAACTGGTTCACACATCCCACACCAATCCCTATGAGGTCAGGTTGTTATGGCATTCAAGGGAGTCTCTGGTAGCCCAACAGGGGGTGAAGTATGAAGTAGCAGAGACTTATAAAAGTCCTTCCTGGTCCTAAACTACATTACATTCTAATCCATCCAGGTCATGGAGAATTTTCAGGTTTGGGGATCTTGAACTTCCTGCTTCCTGGAAGAAGAGGAATTTCCTCACTGCCTTCCCACAAGAGACTATTCAGAGGAAATTATGATAGTCATAGGACTCAAAGTGACCTTGAGAGGTCATCTAGTCCAGTCCCCTGCACTCATGGCATGACTAAGTGTTACAATACAAATGCACAGTAAATTACCCACATTATTTTTGAGTAGTGGAACATGGGGCTCTGAAATGTATCTGGATTAATATCCTACTCGGATAAATATAATATTACTTACAGAGCTAACTGGAGAAATGATTTATTTCCTGTGAATTTTCAAGAAAAAATATGGGCCTCTTTGAGCCAAAAGTTTTCTTTGACATTGTTCATGTTATGGTTGAAAATAAAGCTGAAAATGTTTTGAGTTTTGGTTGATGAAAATCAACTGTTTTTTGTTTTCAATAAAAAGGCAGAAACTTTATGTGAAGATAGGAGGGTGTTTTTTCCCACCAAAATCTGTTTCACTGAAAAGCCACTTTGTGTCAAAAGAGAGAACTTTCAGTGAAGAAACATCACCCAGTTCTAACAGTACATGATTTTAACCACAGTCCCAGCAGACCTTGCCTCTTTACAGTACAAACAACAAGGCATGGTCCTTGCTCCCAACAATCTCATTTTAGACACAACACTACACTCGAGAGGGTGCAGAGAAAGGACAAGGCTTAGAGGAGTGAGATCACTAGGGGTGATTCTGAACTGCATTTGAACACCCATGGCTGTTCCATGTCCACTGATTGGATTGTGGGGTTGTAGAATTTCAGTGTAGATGCTCCAGCTTGGCCTGTAGCTTGACTCTGGGACCCTATCCCCTATTATTGTCATAGTGATATGCACATCTTTTCGCCCCTGGCTGGAATGGTAGCACAAGTGGCTCACGCTAAATATGTGCAAATACTTGATATATTCAGCTGCTTGGAGGACATTTGACAGGCAATAGTTCATTTCAAAGAAGATGGTGTAAAAGGAAGGACTGGCATTGGGTTGTATTGGTAGGTGGCTGCTGAAAAGACATGGCTTTTCTATATTGGTTTCTCTTCCTCATGGTAGTGACTAACTATGTGTTCTTATTCTTGCTAAATTGCGTGACTTCTCTTTTCTTATCTGTTTCTACCACCTGATTATTTAATCAGAGTTTTGTAGGTAAGGCCACATAACAACAGCCTTTTAAGATACATGAAAACTTTTTTTGCTGATAGATTTGATAGTCATTACCTTGCTATCACATGAGACCCATCTGATTGGTGCATTTTATTCACTGCTGAATAAACATGTCTGATAACTTTATTTTTTTAATGGGAATAACTTGAAGGAGTGAGACCCAGATAGTCCCTGGTGGAGATATGCCAGTGAAAAGACTAGCATTTGGGTTTCTTCCAGTTCTCCTCTGTGATAAATATGGGGGATTTTTTTCCCGTTGTGTAAACTGGGTGATGTTTTTCTTTGCCAGCTTTCAAACTGAAAGCTTCACTTCTTTCTCCACTTTGTATTCATCTCTTTTAACATTGGCAAATTTGAAAAGTGCTACTTTGAATTCAGGCTGAAACATTCAGGTTTAGGCATCAAAAATACACCAGAGTCACTGAGCTGGAACCTTCTCTCCTCCCCATCAAAAAAAGGTAAATTAGCTTAAATAATAATAAGAGCGGCAAGGGGAAATGCACCACACTGGTTTGCTTATAAAGAAAAAACCTCGCTGTTCTCAAACTTAACCACCATCATCATTTTAATCAATAACTGCGGGCTCAGCGCCCGTAGGTGTCTGATACTTCTCTCACTATTTCCTTCCATCTTTCCCTACCCAGTGCAGAGTGGTGCAGAGCTAGTCTACAGAAATTAAGCCAACCTACTACATCATCTATCTATTCTCTGTGGGGTCTGCCTCTCCTATTCGAGCCATCCATAATGCCGAATACCAGGGTCTTGATTTTTTGTTCGTCGTTCATTCTGCAAATACATCCAAATAGTTGTAGCTTCTGGTTTATAACCTTCTTCAGCAGGTTCTCTTTCGGATGTATCTTCCTATATAATTCCTCATTGGTGACCTTCTGCATCCATCCTATTCTCAGAATCTTTCTATAACTCCTATTGAACACCAATATTCTTCTTTTTGAATCTTTCATTATCACCCATGTCTCACATCCTTACAACATGCTGCTGAATACGCACGTTTTCAAGACGCCCAGCTTCATTCTTCAGTTAATTGCTTAACTTTTTCAGATCTTACCCATCCTCTTCAAACTTGCTCTTGCTTTCGCTATTCTAGTCGCTATTTCCTTCTTACAGTCTAGATTATACGTTATGTTGCTCCCCAGATATGTGAACTTCTCTACATTTTCTAGTTCAATACCATCCATACTGCTCTTCCTTCCTATTTTCTTATCTCCAAATACCATTGTTTTTGTTTTATCGATGTTCATAATCAGTCTGTACCATTTTCCTTCTTCGTTTAACACCCACACCATTTTCGCTAGCTTCTCCTCATCTTCCTCAAAGATAACTATATCATCCACGAACCTCAAGTTGTTAATTCTTTTCCCGTGCACAGATATCTCTTCTACCTCTTCCCTGATCTTGTTCATCGCTCTCTCCAGATGTGCAATGAAGATACTTGGCAATATTGGATATCCCTGTCTCATACCTCTACTTGTTTTAAACCAACTTCCCAACTCCCTGCATGTTCTCACTGCTGCCTCTGCATTGTCATTGATGTCCTTCAACAACCGTATCAGTCGGCTATCCACCCTGTATGACTCCAACACTGCCCAAATCACTTTCTGATCTATAGTGCCCAATGCCTTTTGAAAATCGACGAAGCAAGCATATTCATTTTTGTTCTTTCATCGAGCTTTTTCCGCTGTCAGTCTTAGTGCCAATATCAGCTGTATGGTACTTCAATCTTTTCTGAACCCTGCGTGCTCGCCTGCTATATGTTCTTCTATCTGCGATCTTAATCTCTCAGTCAGTATCATCATCAGCACCTTACCTAGATGACTCCTTAGGGCAATTGTTTTGTAGTTCTTGCACTCCAACGTACTTCCTTTCTTGGGTATTGTCACTAGCACAGACCTTGTCCATTCCTTAGGCGCCTTCCCTTCTTTCCATGCTATATTACATAGTCAGTGTATTTCCTGAATCATGCTTTCTCTGCCATAATTGATCATCTCTCCTGTGATCTTGTCATTTCCAGGGCTCTTGTTGTTCTTTAGTCCTTTCACTAGTTTTTCTACTTCCTCCTTTGAAATATCGGTCTCGCTCTCGATGCTCGGGGGAGATAGCTCTTTCAATTCTTCAATCACTCTCTCTGAGACAGTTGGGTCCAACTGTGCTTTATATAGATTGGTGCAATATCTCGCCCATCACTGCACAATCTTCTCCCTGTTCATGAGCACTTCTTCGTTCTCATCTTTGATCGCTATCTGCATCAGTTGCCATTTCCTATCAATATTGCTATTAATATTCCTAATTGTCTTATATACTTCCTTGGTCTTACATTTGACATAATACCTCTTGATATCTTCACATTGCTCCTCTAACCATTTCTCCTTATTCTCTCTGGCTGCTTTCCTTACCTCATAGAATCATAGAAGAGTAGGACTGGAAGGGACCTCGAGAGGCCATCGAGTCCAGCCCCCTGCCCTTATGGCAGGACCAAGCATTTTCTAGACCATCCCTGAAAGCCATCTATCCAACCTCTTCTTAAATAGCTCCAGTGATGGAGATTCCACCACCTCCCTTGGCAATTCGTTCCAGTGTTTGATCACCCTGACAGTTACAAACTTTTTCCTAATGTCCAACCTGAACCTCCCCTGCTGCAATTTCAGTCCATTGCCTCTTGTTCTATCCTCAGAGGCAAGGAAGAACAAGTTCCCTCCCTCTGCCTTATGACACCCTTTTAAATACCTGAAAACTGCTATCATGTGCCCCCTCAATCTTCTCTTTTCCAAACTAAACAAGCCCAATTCTTTCAGCCTTTCCTCATAGGTCACGTTCTCTAGACCTTTTATCGTTCTCGTTGCTCTCCTCTGGACCCTCTCCAATTTCTCCACATCCTTCCTGAACTGCGGTGCCCAGAACTGGACACAATACTCCAGCTGAGGCCTAACCAGCGCAGAGTAGAGCGGGAGAATGACTTCTCGTGTCTTGTTCACGACACACCTGTTAATGCATCCTAGAATCATGTTTGCCTTTTTCGCAACAGCATCACACTGCTGACTCATATTTAGCTTGTGGTCCACTATAACCCCCAGATCCCTTTCTGCTGTACTCATTCCAGACAGTCCTTTCCCATTCTGTATGTGTGACACTGATTGTTCCTTCCTAAGTGGAGCACTTTGCATTTGTCCTTATTAAACTTCATCCTGTTTACCTCTGCCCATTTCTCCAGTTTATCCAGATCCTTTTGAATTATGACCCTATACTCCAAAGAAGTTGCAACCCCTCCCAGCTTGGTATCATCTGCAAACTTAATAAGTGTACTTTCTACATCAATATCTAAATCGTTAATGAAGATATTGAACAGAACCAGTCCCAAAACAGACCCCTGCGGAACCCCACTAGTTATGCTTTTCCAGCCGGATTGAAAACCATTAATAACTACTCTCTGGGTACGGTTATCCAGCCAGTTGTTCACCCACCTTATAGTAGCCCCATCTAAGTTGTATTTGCATAGTTTATTGATAAGTATATTATGTGAGACAGTGTCAAATACTTTACTGAAGTCTAGATATACCACATCCACCGCTTCTCCCTTAGCCACAAGGCTCATTATTCTATCAAAGCAAGATATTAGATTGGTTTGACATGATCTGTTTTTAACAAATCCATGCTGGCTGTTCCCTAGCACCTTACCACCTTCCAATTGCTTGCAGATGATTTCTTTAATTAACTGCTCCATTACTTTTCCTGGCACAGAAGTTAAGCTGACTGGCCTGTAGTTTCCCGGGTTATTCTTGTTCCCCTTTCTATAAATGGGTACTATATTTGCCCTTTTCCAGTCTTCTGGAATCTCTCCCGTCTCCCACGATTTACCAAAAATGATTGCTAAAGGCTCAGATACCTCTTCTATCAGCTCCTTGAGGATTCTAGGATGCATTTCATCAGGCCCTGGTGATTTGCAGACATCTAATTTTTCTAAGTAAATTTTAATTTGTTCTTTTCTTATTTCAACTTCTAAGCCTACCCCTTTTCCATTAGCATTCTCTATGTCAGGCATTCCTTCAGATTTCTCAGTGAAGACCGAAACAAAGAAGTCATTAAACATCTCTGCCATTTCCAAATTCCCTGTTACTGTTCCTCCCTCCTCACTGACCAATGGCCCTACCCTCTCCTTAGTCTTCCTCTTGTTACCAATGTATTTGTAAAAAGCCTTCTTGTTTCCCTTTATGCTTGTAGCTAGTTTGAGCTCATTTTGTGCTTTAGCCTTTCTAATCTTGCTCCTGCACGCTCGTGTTGTTTGCCTATATTCAGCCTTTGTAATTTGTCCTAGTTTCCATTTCTTATAAGATTCCTTTTTTATTTTGAGATCATGCAAGATCTCCTGGTTAAGCCAAGGCGGTCTTTTGCCATGTTTTCTATCTTTCCTACACAGTGGGATAGCTTGCTTTTGGGCCCTTAATAATGTCCCTTTGAAAAACTGCCAACTCTCCTCAGCTGTTTTCCCCCTCAGTTTAGCTTCCCATGGGACCTTACCTACCAGCTGTCTGAGTTTACCAAAATCTGCCTTCCTGAAATCCATTATCTCTATTGTACTGTTTTCCCTTCTACCCTTCCTTTGAATTGTGAACTCTATGATTTCATGATCACTTTCACCCAAGCAACCTTCCACTTTCAAATTCTCAATAATTTCCTCCCTATTTGTTAAAATTAAATCTAGAATAGCTTCCCCTCTGGTAGCTTTTTCAACCTTTTGGAATAAAAATTTGTCTGCATTTCCTTGCATTTCATCCTATATTGCTGTTCTGCCATCTCAGAAACATCTCTTCTGATCTTCAATGCTCTTTGCTCTTGAACCAACTTCAGTGTCTTCTGGGTAATCCACTTCTTATTGATCTTTTTCTTCTGGAACTGTCTGCTCAATTGCCTCCTCTATCGTGATGGCTGTCCCTGCGACTCTGTTATCTAGGTCTTTCTCTGTGGCGATATTCTTAATCTTCTCTTTGAGTGCTGTTCTATATGCATTCCTTGTTTCTTCTTCACATAGCCTCACCACATCTCTTCTTTTCTTAAACTGTCTTACATTTTCTTTTGAGTTTTATCTTGATGTTTGCGATCACTAGACTGTGGTCTGAGTCTATATCCGCTCCTTGGAAAGTTCGGCACTGCTGCACTTCTTTTTGTCAAAATCATACCTATCATGTTCTTGGACTTCCCATCATTCGATTGTCACGTCCACTTCCTACAGTCCTTTTGTTGGAATCTTGTGTTGCAAATCACCATCTCATGCTCTGTAGCAAACTCTAACAGTTTCTCACCTCGTTCGTTTCTTTCTCCATATCCAAACCTTCCCATGACTCTCTCCCAACTTTCATTATCTGTTCCAGCCTTTGCATTCCAATCTCCTCCGATGATCAACACATCTTTCTTTGGTATCTTCTCCACTATCTTTACACTGAACATCCACTAATTCCACTGACTGATAAAAGGAAAATCTAGCCTGGCAGGATATGAGCCACCAACTCTATCTTTTCTTCACGCCTACAGTAAAATCGATACAGGTGAACTCTCGTGTGTGTATGTTTCCAATTATGGGACCAAGGCCAATGTCTGAGGTGCCACCATTACTTGTTAGGGATCCCCTTACTTCTAAAAGGGACAGCTTGTAAATAGGAAGCATATTCTGTACATCAAAACAATCCAACCAAACCCTGCATGGTGATAGCGGAAAGTCTTATCATTCAGACGAGAGTTTTCATGTGGCTTATGTGTTAACGTCGCAACCAAGGGCTGCTCCCATTACTGTCAGTGATGCCCCATACCGTGAATGCACAATGCATTCTTACTCATTGTGCTAAAATTGAGAAATAAAGTAAGGATAGGAGGAGAAGCCAACCAAATATGAATGAATAGTCTCTGTAAGGTCTGTGGGCATGAAAGAGTTGCTATAGAGCCAGAGTGGCCAACCAGTTAGAGCTGAAGAGCAAAAATAGTGGTGTATAGAGTGTAAAGAGCCACATATTTTATATATATAGATGTAGGAGTACTAAAAGGAAGGAATTCTTATATCTATATATATCTAGATATACATTATATATAAATCCATATATAATATATGGCTATATATATTTATATAGCAAGATAAAAATAAATATGTAATATGTGGCTCAATACAAACACCCCTCCCCTTCCATTTCCCAGAGCCAGACACCCCCAGCCTCCCTCTCTAACCCAATCCCCGTCCTCTTCCCCCAGAGTCAGGCCTCCCCAGCCCCCTCCACCTTAACCCAATGCCAATGGCTCACTTGAGCCACTGCTCCCACTGTGCACTTCTCCTTCCAAGCTGGGTCGGGGGGCACATGCGCAGAGTGGCTGTAAGTACTCCCAGCTTGTGGCTCAGAGCAGGAGCCACACTCCTTTGCTCGAGAGTCACGGGTTGGCCACCCCTGCTATATACCAACCTCAGCCAAGCTAGCTCTGGCATACACCAAAATGTTAATAGGATGCTCCCTTGGGTCAGAGGTGATCACATTTTCTGAATAAAATTCCTTCCTTTCAGTACTCCTACACAAGTTCCATTCTGTTCCTCACCCAAATCTATCCATCATTCCTCTCTCTATGCTGTGGTCCATTACCTTTTAGCCCACAATGCCTATCCAGTACCTCTGAAGTGCCTTCCCTCTCTGGCTATGTTATTCTCAGCATTGGGGTGCGGCCATGGTATCTTTGACCTTGAGGAGGCCCTGCTGTCTCTGGCTACAGGCTGATTCACTGGTGGGGCGACATACCTTATTTAGTTCTTGTCATACATTTTCAGATATTAATCTTTTCCTGTCTTTATTCATGGGCATTCTGCCTATGTGCCAGACAGCTAAAGCATTTGTTCCTTCAGTCGCACCAAAACAACAATAGGATACTGTGACTTTCTTTAATCACCTGTCCTTGTTCTGTTCCAGATAGAGTTGCTTCTTTATTAGAATTTTATGGAAATAATGAGCTTATAACAAATATTAAGTATGGGCTAGTTCAAGTAAATTAGATTTCATTTATTTTCTAATTACCCAATCTATTACGCTATTGTTGGACATCAATATTTTGAAGTTAAGCTATATATTACAACTTTAAATGCAACTGGTATGCAGACATCCCTATACATAACTTCCCATTTATATTAGTTTGGCCTACAGCTTTCCTTCTAATCTCCTATTGCAGTTGCTCATAACTTTCTCAAACTTTCATCTCCAAGATTTTCCAGCACTGGTCCCCATCTAAATTTCAGTTTAATGTTTACACTCTGCCTCCTTTTCCATTCTAACATTCACCAAGAGCAGCGGCTGTTTCTGGTGTTCTGACATTAGTGTAGTGCAACGGAGAGAGAACTTAACTGTGCTAGAAGGATTATGTGAGTGCATAATTAATAAACCCATTACAGAGAGTCAGAGACAGGAGTGCAGCGTTGACAAAGGGCAGGGCTTCAAGATAATGTTTCATTTTTACCAGAAGCAGAATGAGCTAACACAATTTGTCACTTCCATAGGTCAGAATCCAAAATAGTGATTGCAACCTACTTGGCTGACATTAGCACTGAAGTTTATTGGCTTTAGAAGGCTAGGTTGGACTGGGAGTGTTATTAAAGAGATGGCTAGTTCAGTTTGGAAAAACAAAGAACTGAAAGCATAAGCTAACACTTTCCAGGCACTCTTTTGTTCTTTTTTTCCAAAACGGTTATGGAATTATTACAAACAAACTGTTCCTATTTTGTTAGCTATCTGATCACTTTGCAAGAAGTCATTGAGAAAGAAAACTCCATTTCTAGTGACATTTGTTTAAAAAGTTTTGCTGGAAGCCAGTGGAAGATTAACAGTAATTCTATAATGCCCAGGAATTTGGTTCTTGCTAAACATGTTCAGAATGCACTTGTATTTATCACTGTTCACAAAATCAGATTATCCTAAAATACAAACAGCTATTGAGTACACAGTGTTTTAATATGTCCAGCGGGAATCATTAGTGTCTGACTAGCTAGACATACCATCTGATAGCTAACAGAGAGGAAGCCGTGCTAGTCTATACACTATCAAAACAAAAAGCAGTCAAGTAGCACTTTAAAGACTAGCAAAGGTCTGGCTATGGTCTGAAGAAGTGGGTCTGTCCCGCGAAAGCTCACCTAATAAACTATTTTGCTCGTCTTTAAAGTGCTACTTGGCTGCTTTTCGTTTTGATCATCTGATAGCTGTGCAGCATCCTCCGTGTGTGTCTGCCTCGATTTTTCCCATCTGCTAAGAGGGCAAGCAATTTATGTAAAGTGGTTGGCAGTCTAGTTCTAACCGAAATGCAAGTGCTAACTATTTCGGCTATTAAGCCAACTACAAGTCAATGGGACTTTTGCCGGAGCCCAAGGACTTTGTGGAAAATTAGGGACTTCAGAATATGGGCTGTTGCTGCTCTACAATTTCCCAGTTAACCCTTTATGAAATAGCAGTTTATCGAATACAATGAAAAAAAATCTAGCAATTTGTTTGACTAGCTAAGGTGAGGCGGGTGGGGATGGTCGGGGGACATCTTATTTTTCTAAAGATGAGTGATGCTCCATTGAAGCCACCTCAGGGCAAATCAGATAGGAATCTGGAATCATGCAAGACCTCCTTTTTAGTGTGATGAAACCTCCTTTCGTTGGATACCGCTGTGTTGGTCGGTCAGGTGTATCTGCTAATTGAAGGTAAAAAGGCTGCTTTTCCCTACTGCTCAAGGTGTAACAAAGCCTCTAATCAGGTGATATAATGCCAGTAGGTGGGTACTTTCCTGTGTTCTCAGCCATCTGTAAACTCTGAGGCTTTTAAGGAAGTTTACATAAGTCAAACAAATAGTTTCCTTATTCTTTTCACATTCTTCCAGGTGACCTTTGAAAATGTACCTATGAACTAGGGGAGACACAATGGAAAACACCAGTTTTTTATTAGGACTGTCCCTTCAGAAATCCCCCACTGTAATACTGCAGTTTAGGTGCCTCAAAGCTGCCTATTCATGCTGCCAACAGTGTGTGTGTGTGCCTCAAAGACACAGCTATCTGCAAAGCATCTCTTGAAATAAACAGACCCTTCCTGCAAAAGACAGGTATGCCAGGGGCCAGAAAGGTCAAACACTCATTTGAGCTTGGCCCTGTAGTTTGGAAACTCTAGTACAAGAGTTGCCAATAATTTCTGAAGTTCCCGGTAGGCATTTTTAAAAAAACAAAAAAAAAAATGCCCATACAGGAATGCAGAGCACCTGTAAACATCTGAGCTGCCCACTGTGGACAGAATACAGGAACTCCAAGTTTACTACTTGCCCTTTGAATTTCTGACATAGTTTCATAGAGATTCATAGAAGCAACTGCTGGCACGACTGCATGAAGTATGTGAACTATGGGCTCAGAGGGGCGAGTTCAAGACGTTTGTGACTGTTCTCATACCCAGGGTGGAGGTTGATTTTGGAACAGGCTCTCCCTCATACTTCTGTACATGCTCAAACCTCTGTCCTAGGCCACTGCTCACAGCTTGTGCATTCCAGTGCGATGAGCACCAGGGTCAGTATTAAAAATCTCCACAGCCACCCCACTAGGAAAACGACCTGTCCAAGAGCCAGCACATCCCTCTCTCCCTGTGTGCAGAACAATGTTCCCTCTAATTTTTTTCCATCCATGGGTGGAATGATGTCCACCAAGATGTGTGGATGTGCGCTGCCAGTAGAAACACATGCTCCCAGATGTGGGCGCCGGTGGGTGTGCTGCTAACCAGTGGGAAAGCACCTGAATCTCTCCTGGGCGGCTGCCCAAACACTCAGCATACAGGCAACATGGGCGCAAACCCCTCAGACTCCCAACATCCGCTTGTGACCTGCACTAAAAGACAGATGTTTTCTAATATTTGTTACAACCCCAATTACCAGAAAGACCCAAAACGTTTAATTGGCGGGAGTGACCATCTGCCCAAAGCCTTCTGGGATACATGTGCTCCTTCACTCAGTGTATCGAAAGGTTGTTTAGAGACCTTAAAGGGAGGGGAAGAGGTATTGCTAAAGCATGTACCGTCTCTGTAGTTTATGTAATATTTTGTAGACAGCAAGGTCAGATTTAAAGATACGGAGGTGACGGCGGTGAATCATTTCACTGCCGCTTGCTGTTTTGAGAGAAACATGAAATGCGCTTGTAACAACCTTGGGTGATATTTCTTTTCTTTTTACATATAATGGGCCAGATTAATATCTTGACTATCCCTGTGCAACCCCACGAAAGTCTGTGTGATTTTACAGCTGTAGCTGAGAACAGAATTTGGCTCTGGTTTTAGATTTATTGAAAGGTATCAGCTGATAAGGCTTTGGGGATGTGATTAGTAGTTATCAGCAGGGCTTAGGTACTCAGGTGAACAGCCAGCTACGTGCTCCCTAACCCGTCTGCACAGTGCTCCCTTGTAGATGTATTTTTATGGCTGCTAGACTAAAGAATGGACAGAAATAGATGAATTATGGGTTTGTTGGGCCCTACCCCTTCCATATGAATTTCCCTTCTCCCCTTGCTGGGGGTCAAGGCACAGGGCTGCCATTTTTCTGGGAGCCCCTGCAATTAGCCTGGGCCCTTGGGCCTGGTCCTCATTAGCCACTGGGCCAATCCACCACTGTGTATAGAGGGGGTAGGAAATGGGGTTATTTCACCGGTAGCTGTGCCATGTGCACAATGCCACAACATTGTCATCCTCTCTAACGCAACAGCCTGAGCATTTGGATATGAAATCTGAGATTTTCAGCCTCAGATTCACACACAAGAGTGAGATGGTAATGGTGAGGGCAGTTCTGTCTCTTTGCAGCTATTCTTGTTCTCTGTCCTCACTGCTGGGAATCATAGAATCATGGAACACTAGAACTGGAAGGGACCTCAAGAGGTCATCAAGTCCAGTCATTTACCCTCACGGCAGGACCAGACACCATCTGTACCATCCTTGTTAGATATTTATTCAACCTGTTCTTAAATATCTCCCATGATGGAGATTCTGCAACCACCCCAGGCAATTCCAGTACTTAAATCACCCTGACGGTTAGGAAACCAATGCTCTGCCCTAGCTGCTAGATGGGTGAGCTTGGCTGCACATAGTTTCTTTCTCTCTCTCTCTTTTCTTATTATTACCACAGCACCTGCCATGGGCTAGCTGCTTCCCAGACATTTCCTGTCCTGAGTGTTCACTGCTTAAGGACAGACTGCTAGGGAAGGGGAAATAAAAGAGGCAAGGAGAATAAGAGAAATTCTCTAAATACAGTCTACAAATGCCATTTGTTTTTACCGGGGGACGATGGGAAATTTCATGCTCCCTCTTTGTAGAGAAAGAATGAACGTTTCTCCTTTCTCTCCCGTCTGCCCCTGCCCTCCACGGAGGATTCCATCTAATGCCAAAGGGATAGAGGAAGGATGACCAAGTGGCTCTCATCCTCACATATCCATTTCATCTGTGTTTCCTACTCCACCAAATTAAGCCAGAATTCAGGATCTTTCCAGGCAGAGCTTGTCCAGTGCTCATCTGCGGGCTCTTACAGCATATCAGGCCATGTATGGGAGCAGCACTCTCTGCTAGAGGTAAGGAACAATCATATAGTATTTCACTTAAGCCATATGAACATATCCCAGAATTTGTTGTTCTCAAGTCATCTGAGTATCAGTGAGGCTGGTACTGGGTAAAAGTAACCCCAAAGTGGTAGCTGAGATTTGGGACAGCCTTATAGCTGTCTGCGCTTAGGGCTGTATCTTTAACTTCAGCATCACATGGCAAGGAATGTCCACCCAAGCTGTAGAAGAAGACTAGTTTGAGCAAATCAATTTCAAAGCAGCAGACAGAAGCCCTCCTAAATTCTGAAGAGCCAAACTCATGGAACTTGATTCTCCCTTTGTTTACACTCCATTTTAACTTCCTTTGCTGCAGTTTAAAATGTTTGTCCCCATATGGGAGAGGGGAAGAGGAATGAAAAGTCACAGTGGAGGAGGTAATGCACATTATGGGGGTGCAACTTCTAAGGGGCCCAGACATGTTGTGCATAATTTGATCCACGTAGACTCTGCTGGTATGCGCTAGCATTTCTTTACTGTGATTTACCGTAGCCTGTGATATACAGGAGATCAGAGCAGATGGTTTCATGGTCCTTTCTAGCTCTAAACTCCATGAATTAAGTCTCTCTGGCCTCAGACAACTCAAATCTATGTTAAACCATAATCCTTGGAAGTGATTTTTTTTTTGTTTACAAAAAAGAAAAGAAAAGAGGAGTCTGCCCCACTGCCCCAGCCAATGCCATGGCTGGGGGTGCTGAGGTACAGGTACTCAGTAAGCAAGTACTGGCATGAAAAAAACCTCTGGTCCTTGGTACCTAGGTGCCTGACACAAATCTGAAGTTCCCTTCTTACTTAGAGGTTCCCAGAGTTAGCCAAAAGAAAATCCTTCCTTGGGGTTGTTTGAAGCTGCCTCACCAGGTTTCCTGTTTCCTATTTTGGGTTAATTAAAAACAGAAGATATAGGTGTGACAGACTGACAATATCCTTTCATATCCTGAGTAAACCTCACAGAATTAAATTAAACCTACTGAACTAGGTTAATAACTCTGAGGTACATTGCACTAAAATGTAATTATGTATGTGGTAGTGTGGCATGGTACACACCTCTTCTGGTAAGGAGAGGAATGGCAGTGCTTTTGTTATCAGTCTTTGAAGCCTTCTGGAGAGAGATGCACAGAATTAGTTCAGACTGGATTCTCTTGACAAGAAGCAGAGTTTTGGACAAAAAGCCTGAGCTTAGTCTGGCTCAGGCCCAATTCTTAGAGAAGGTTTGGAAGGACTTGGCCTGCAGAGGCCTCATAATGCTGAGTACTTGTATTGAGCTAAAGCGAGAATGAATTTTGTATCACAGGGAAGCTGCTAGGCTGGGTGTTCTGTCAGAGCCTATGTGAAAGCTGGGATGAAGTCCAGTGACCTTATTAGCATGTGTGTGGGTTCTTCCATTGTTTTTCTTATGTTTTCTCGGCAATGCTGCTCACTTTAGCCTTAAAGTAGGATTGCCTGGAAAAAAACTGAGCAGTAACTTAGCTGCAGCAATCACTTTATCTGTCTCTGAAGAGAAAGCAAGCAGGTATTTCATGGTCGACTGCTTTGGCTGGGAAATGCACAGCGAAGGCAGGGAACAGTGCAGCCTGGGAATTCCCATGTCCGAAGGGAAAGTGACATCTGGAGAGCTGGAAGGGGAGAGGAAAAATACAGGTGCTCTGACCTTGGGCTGCAACAGTAGGGACAGGTGAATAGAGCAATACATTTATCATGAACATCAGTATTCCTGGAGAGACAGATGTTTTAGTCAAATGTCAACCCAAATCGTAGTCCAGTTGCAAGATAAACTTTTCACTCCACCCTTGTCATCATAAGACCAGGAAGGACTATAGGAAACTGCTCTATGATTTGCGTTCAAGCAGGACATTCAGATGAGGATTTCCTCTCCTCTTGACCATACAGGGGACAGAGACTGACACTCCCCCTGACAATTGCTTTTTCATACTTATTAACAAAGTGCTCAAGTAGGTCAGGTGCGGAATAAAGTTCCAGGCACCCAGGGCCTGATTTTTCAGACACTCTCTGCTCTAGCTGAAGTCTGTGGGAGCTTCAGGTTCTCAGCCTCAGAGAAATCCATCATCACAGCAAATTCCATAAGGATGTAGCTTCCTTGCAAGCCAAGTGCCACCAAGACTGAACTCTGGCAAGGTGCTTATGGTGGTTTGGGGGGATATTGCATTTACAAGCATCGCCTTCAATCTTCTCTCACTAGAGAGATTTAGGACGCTGATGTGATTGCTGACTGCTCCTGTGCAGTAGTATTCCCCAAGGCATATACTCCAGAATGCATTGGTCTTTCCTTCTCATATATTGATACCAAGAAAGCCTCTGAAACTGAATCATTGTTGATAGAGATGCTTGGCAGGTCTGGTTGGGAATATCCTCGTTTCTGATCTTGTCTTGCTACCTAACATGGAACAATCTGACTGACAAAGGATGAGAATTGAAAACATCCATCTGATGTTCACCAGCCTTTCTCAGCACCCTCATTTCACTCTTGTGCAATTGGTGTCAGGGATTTTCTCTAGATCCCCAGCTTTGTAGCTAGCTTGATTTCAGCTGTCTCTACCAAGCCTGCTGAAGGGCCTGAAATGTGCTATAATATGAGTATCTTCCAGCAGTTTCTATGACTCTGCCCAAATATTTGACAGATGCCACCTGATTGGTACTCAGTCCAGACAGGTTAGTGGGGTTGCCAACTTTCAGGCTGTAAAAAAGCAATTCTGATTTTCAAAATTATGCCAAGTGCAGGCTAATGCCATTTCAAAACAAGGCCAAAACCAAGCAAACCCCTTAAAAATCCTAACCTTACGTGACTGGATTGCCTGGGGTGCATTTTGTGGGCTCACCCTGCTCTCCTCCTTTCTCCTGAAGTCTTCCTCCCATTGCCCATAACACCCTGCCCCTGCTGTCCAGCAAAGTGCCCCCATGGCCACTCTGCTGAAGAGCATTCAGAGGCAGCTCATGTAGACAGGAACTGGGGGGAAGAGAAACCCTACCGGTTCAACCTCTCTGGTCCAGCAACATCTGAATGGGGCTAGTCTGGTGGCCAGAGAGTCCCGTGGCCTGGGAGGGTGGATCCAGGGGTCTGGCAGCTGGGAGCAGAGCTGGTCCAATAGCCGGAGAAACAGTGGTTAGGAGCCTGGCCGGGGGCCAGGAAAGGCCTGGTGGCCAGAAGTAGAGCAGGGTCAGGGCTAAGGTGGCTGGAACTGACCTCCTCTGGTCCAGCAAACTCTGTCCTCCAGGACTCAGGAGGTCCAGAGAGGGCTGAACCATGGAGGTGCAAAACTTAATCTGGATTGGAACTTTAAAGTCCACGTGTGCAGTTGCACAGGCGACTGCTGCCAGGGACACGCATGTGGAGTCCCCTGCAAGTGGCGGCCGCAGTACTTGGAGGGGCTTTTCTTCGCTCCCTCCCACTGTCCAGAACGTTATTATTTTTTTTTTTTAACAAGCACAGTTTCACACTCCCCCTCCCCCAGTGCTGTCTATTGAGCAGGGGGTTGCCTAGAGTCCCAGGTAATGAAACAACATGGAGACAATTTCTGCAAAGACCTGCCAACTTCAGCTCATTGGGTAAAAGAACGGTTATGCCAAACGCGGGCAGGCACTGCTATCCCGTGTCAGAGAAACACAAGCCAAGAATAAATGATTAGCAAGCCCCCACCTTGTCAACATGAGGCCCCTCAATGATGTCAGGCGTCATTTTGTGACAACTAAGATTTGCTCATGTGTAAGTGACATTAAAATAAGGCTGAAATGAGACTCTGGAAGTACCGATCGTGGTACAGGTGGGCAGGAGGCGGGGAGATAAGCTGTACACTGAACTTCAACACACAATGACACTTGTCACAAAAAAAATCTCATCTCCAGGATGGGAAACTGGTTATAAAAGGCATAGAGTTTGGGATGGGCACAAAATTAAGGAGAACTGTTACAAACAGAACTTTTGGGTTGACGTGTAAAAATCAGCAATACTGACCATTGTGCATGACCCAAAAAGGACAGAAGTCCATTGGTTTGGTACGTATTCCAGCAGTTTGTGACCAGCATTGTAGATCCAGTCATTTGAACTGTCATGTCTTGAAGAGTTTTTGTTTTGTTTTTGGAAAAATAACGAGCTTTTTAAATGGAATGAGTCCTTCACTTGCTCAACTTAGAAATAAAATATATGAGAAACTCATTCAGGGAGAATTTGTTGCAATAATATTTTGAGTTTTCTAGTAGTTTCAGTGTCAAGTCTAAATAACTAGATAGTGCTGGAGTTATGGAGCCAGGTCCTTAGCTAGTGTAGATTGATGTACTTCCATTGAATTCAGTGGGGCTAAGTCGATTTACACTTGCTGATGAGCTGGCTCATGATACTTTCTAAACAATATTTATTCTGCTCGCTGTTACCTTGATGCATTTGTACTATTTTCATGTTGACTCATTAGTGTTGGTTTCACGTACCTTTTATATTTTGTTTTCAATGCTTTTGAATGTTCCTTCCAGATTAATTCCTTCCCCTTCTATGGAGTATAGTTGTCTCCTGTTTATAGGCTACGCATTCATTCATGGACCACTCTGAACACAAGTAAGATGCTTTAGTAAAAGGTCTCAGATTTTTATTTTGGGGCATGGAATACAAGAGAAATAGAAAATGGGTCCTTCCCAAGCAGACTGCAAAACTGATGCCTTTTAGAGCTTGAGTTGATTGTTATCCAGGCTCACTGAAGAGAGGCTGCATTATTTGCCTGATTTCTGTGTCTCAGCTTTTGTGCCACTGTCCTACCCAGTAAAGAGGCGAGAGCAGGGAGAGGAGTCCCCCAACTCATCCCATATAGTACTACCAGTCTGCTCACATTCCCTTGTATGAGTTTGATATTCTCATTGCAGGTCCATCATCTTGTTAAAGGTGCAGCAATGTTGGGAAAGCACGTCTCCTGGTACAATATTCCTTTCGCTCTCAGGGTTCTTGAGTGTATTAGCTATCAAAATACTTGTGTGCTAAGGGAAAAATATGGAGTCCAGCTACGAAGAAAATGTTAGACATCTCAGGTTTGCATTGTAGGCAAGTGTGTGTTCCAGACAACACGGTAGAATGTATCTTTTAAACATTAATATTTTCAAACAAACCTAGGTAGTGATATGATATCGTATGTAAAAGAGAGGGTTATGAGCATGACCCTTCCCATAGCTAGTTGCTTTTTTTTCTTTTAGGAAATCTAGAGGTTGCCAACTGCTGGATTTGTTTAATGAATTACTTTGCACTCTAATGTTTTTTTTTTAACATTGCAAAATAATGTAACAATGAGCTGGTGCATAGAGATGTCAGAAGTATAAAAAGGAATTATGAACTAAGCTGGAGCATAAATCCTGGATGGCAACGGATTCAACTGTTTGGAGCCACTGTCTGACTCACCTTTAAGCAGACTGATTAACCGGCTCTTGGGCACTTTCTCATGAGATGATAGAGAAGATGGAAAAGAGGCAATTCTCTGTGCAGGGTTGTATCATTATCTGGTGTAAATTGAAGTGCAGTGAAGTCAAGGGAGCTAGGCTAATTTTACGCCATCTGAAAATCTGGCTGAATATTGTCCTATGTTATATTTCTTTGGCCTCTCTTCCAACTCTCATTTCCTCTGCCAAGGAGCCAAGTGAAATTGCCAAAACAGCTCCATAATTTAGAGGTCTAAATCCATTAAAAATGAGGGGGATTTAGGTAATTATGAACATTTTACCTTTGGTCTCTCTTTATTAAAAGGATGGTTATTGGAGCAAGGCAGAGAATAATGGAAAATAATTGATGGGAAAAACTTTTGATGAGAAATCAAAATAAAGAAATGATTCCTGCTGTGATATTTTCACTTTATTTCGCCTAATTCATAATATTCATCTTCAGTGTGAAGTGATGGCACTCTAGAGAACACCTTTTCTACTTAAATAGAGACCATGCCCACCACCATGTCCTCCTGTACATTTCCTTCCTCTCAAGCTATAGCGTCTGGGCTCTGGATGAGGGGAGGGGATAAGATCTCAGTAGAGCGTTGCGCACTCTACACATTGCAAATCCTGAAACACACTCAGAATCTGTTCCAAAGGTAAGAGATCCTGAGGTGGAATCAGAGTTGCCAGCCCACAGAAATTTCATTTACAGACAAAATGGGAAAAATTTACAGTCAGACAATTTTTTATGGACATAATTTTTATACTATATTAAGAAGACATAAATAGACAAACGTGAAAAGTAATCGTTGTCATTCATACATCACAATAACAATATGCTATTTAACTCACTTTCATTTAGTTAGTCACGGTCCTGGAAGTTTTCCATTTTGTAATCATACATCCAAACATTGACACTGTTAACCATAGCTGAAGTAATTGTCCCAGATTCATTTCTGACCGTTATTAATCCTTCAGGCATGGCAGTGGAGAGTTCATTTCTTATATCTGTTTTGTTGAGATTAACAGCTGAGAAAATGCCTTCCCCTTCTGCAGTTCCATGTGGGAGTACTAAGATTGTTTTTGCAAATTTAATTGCTACAGAATAATTGCTGGTTTTTTTGAAATTTTATTGCACTTTTACAAAATTTCCCACATGTACATTTTTTTTCCTATGGACTTTACAGACACATCCAATTTCAGATAATTTTTTACAGACTGTCCGTAAATTTACTGGTGGTTGGCAACCCTGGGTGGAATTACCTTTTACACAGAATCTGTCCGGGCCACAACATCTCTTAGTTCTTGGGGTTAGCAGCCACTGAGGGAAGCACTGACCAGAGCTGCTGTGCTAAGGAGGAGAAAGAGCAAGAGTTCAGGAAGCAGAAGACCTGCCAGGCTTCTAGCAGATCTCCAAAGAGCTCTGATTCCTGACTTTCAAATCTGCTGCCCATTCTGCAAGCAAGGGGAAAAGGAAACTCTGCCCACCACTTAGATCATGTGATAGAAGCTTGAACAGGGTTTTCCCTGGATGGTTTGGCTCTGTGTTCTCTGTTGTACCGGTGCTAGTCTGAAGATACTCCATGGGAGCCACTAGAGTTAAATCAGATTGATGCCACTGGTAACGAGCGTAGAATCCTGGTGCCAAAATGCACGTTACCGGAATATTGGTGCAGCAGTATCTTTCAGAATCTGCAGTGTGTGTGTGTGTGCAGCTGTGTAGTTTATCAGGCAGCTCTTTACTTAGTGACTTGATAATTAACAATACATATTTGCTCTAGTAATTTTCACACCACATCATGCTTGTTCTGCCTTTCTAGTTTACAACTGTTTTGAGAACACGGAACAAAGTACTGTGGGATGGCAGGATGTTTGAGTGGTTTGTACGAGGGTGGTTTCCATAGCTGGCATCAGGAGTACTTTCCAAAGTTCCCACCATCATCTTGTATATTGCTTTAATTTATTGCAGTCATTACTAAGGCTGTAATCTTTTCTCCACGTCTGGCGAAATGGAGCATGGGGGTGTGAGCATGGAGGTCCCCAGTTCTAATCCTGCCTCTGACACTGACATTGTGAACATGCTTAGACAGGTCACCTTGGTTATCCTGTCCGTATCCTCACTTATAAATGGTAGGATGATGCCATTTAACTCCCTTGCAAGGTAGCTGAACATCAGGATGAATTTGTCAGTGTCTGTGTGATGCTTTGAAGATGGAGGTGCATACAGCCTTTGGACAGTCTCAGAAGGTTTAGGTTCAACTTTGGTTCCACAAGTGAACTGCTGAGTGACCATGGGCAAGTCACTGCCCTATTCAGTGCCTCAGTTTCCCCAGCTGTGCAAAAGGGGTTGGCGTGATCTCCATTTTAAAGCATTTTGAGACCTGCTGAGGAAAAGCACTATGTCAGAGGTTGATAGTTATTATTACTAACATGCATTGCCTCATGTATTGTTGTGAATAAAAATATTGAATTGACTTTTTGCTAGGTAGCCCGTTCCAGTGCTTCACCACCCTCCTTGTGAAATAGTTTTCTCACTATCCAGCATAGGCCTCTCCAAAATGAAGCCTAAGCTTATTTGCAACTGACAGTAATGAAGGAAGTCTTCCTTCCAGATGGCACTTGAGCCCACAATCCCTGGCTTAAGATGCTAATGTTTTATCCATTAGACTGCTGAGGAACACAGACAGGGTAGTCTTGGGGTGCCCAGGGCTCCCCCCCGCATGCCCCAAGCTCAGGGTCCTGAGCAACTCCCCTGCACCACAGGCCACTCCAGTTCCCTGCTCCGCTCTCACTCGGCCCCCTTACCCTTTCTCTGATCAGCAGGACCAGGGATTAGACAGCAGCAGCAGCAGGGGTTGCCTCCCTATGTCACCCCCACCCCCAACACACACTTACTACACAGCGTGAGTGACAGCCTGCTCCACCCTGACCTCCTGGCCTGCTGAGCTCTGCTTTTCCATGGGCATCTGCTGCCCCCTTTCCCCCTCCCATCTATAGGACATCTGGGGCCGGCACCCCGGACCCCCCAAAAGCATGGGGTCTGGGGTGGCGATCCCACCTTGTCCTGTGGACAGGACAGCTCTGAGCATAGAACCAGCCCAATGATCAGCTAATAATTTGTCTTCATACTTTGGGAGCGGGATTGGACCTTCTTCCAGAGGTGGCTACCAAGACTGGCTAAGGAACAGGAGAAAGGCAATGTTGTGTGAGGAGGAGAGCGGAGGAAGAGACCTAAAATTAAGTGATTGAGATGTGAATAGGTTTTGCTTTGCCAAACTTTTCACTAGAAATGCTTCTAGGGTGTTTTAAAGGTACAGATGACTATGAACCTGGTTCAGCCTTAACTGGTTAGCTCCTCTCCTCAAGACCACAACAATCTGAGCTCCACATTAGCCTGAGCAATCAAGACAACAGGAAGCAGAGAATGGGACTTTTGTGTCTCTCCTAAAGAGACTTCCCATTAAATTGCTTGTAGGTCTTCAGAAAGGTCAATCAAAGCTTAAGCAAACCCCTGTTGTTTGACAACTTCAGAGTCCAAACTCCATAGTCTTGGAGACCTCCGCTCTTTGAAGAAGAGGGAAGTTTAATTACCTTTTCAAAGCCAGCAGCAGGACAGGATGCAAGGATGTTTTCTTTCCTTTGTGTGAGTCCAGCAAGTTACTATTTCAGTGCATGAGAGTCAGCAACCCACCACCCTAGAGCAGACAGTCCCTTCCTCTGACCCACCGTCAAAAGAATAGCAGAAGCAATAGGATATTTGCTAAGGTGAGCCTCGCACAGGAAGGAAACATTGGCAGTGGGATGCTTGTGGAAGAAGAAGCAAAGATCTTCCAGGCCTTTTAAAATATGTCTCTACCTGTCTCCTTTAAAAAGTCTTTATTTTATTCCATTTATTTTACTTTAAAGCAAGCTGTCAATGCATTTGCAGGAAATGGACTGCTATCACTTAAATGAAACTTAGTTTTTTGTCAGAGAACTGGGAAACCAATTGGAAGAGGGGTTTTTTTTAAATTTTTTAAAATTGTAACACATCTGCACCTTCAGAAGTGCAGCCTTTCACAGCACTTTGTGTGTTCTAGTTAAGATATAGTTGGAACACATGAACTTGCATTAAGGAGTTTGTCTGTTTCTCTCATGTCACACACATAAGCATTTGAATTTGAGGCATAGAAGTAAGCTAAACACAAAGTAGGGACAAACATTCCCAATGACTTGAAAATAAACCAGGATGGCATGCCTAACACTGTGTGTGATCAGAAATGTTGGTGATGTGCTATTATCCAAAGAACATACATTGCAAAAATATGTATGTCACACTTATGTGCAGCAGATACAAAGGGGATGGATAATTTGGAACAGAAAGAAATGTAGCCACACAGGGGGGGCAAGCTTTTCCAAGAGCCAAAGGGTACCCCATCCTAAAGTAACACTCTTGTGCCTGCAGCATGGGGGATTATATAGCACCCTTTCTTACTCCAGCTGGTATTTACTGGGAACCTGTCACTGACTTGCTAGGAAGGGCTAGTGGATAAAGCACTGGAGTGGGATTAACTATATCTAAAATTTGGTTCCAGTGTTAGTCACTGAATTGCTGTTTTCTCTTGGGCAAGTCTCTTGATGTTTCTGTATTTGAAAGGTGGGAATGGTAATGCTCACTTGCCATGGTAAGCAGTTTGAGAACTATGGATGGAGAGGGCTATATAATGCTTAAATGTTCAAATATTGTCTGACTTCAGTGGCAATGACTCGTTCTGATTTTTTTAATATTGTTCCATGGGATTTGTTTATGAAGTGTAAGGGTGTTTTCTAGGGCATTTCAGGTTCTGAAAATAATATTAACCCAATTGTCTAGTATTTGAAACCCAGCCATTCAAACCTAACTTCATGCATGTTTGTGTGTCGATTGCCATACGAGCAAAGATATTTCCCCTTATCCCAGTTGAAAAAGGTGTACTTGAATTTGAAGACTGGGAGCATTTAGGTGTATTTTTGCCATATACTCCACAACAATGATTTCACAACGAGCTGATTTCACATGTTGGCTTCTTAGCAAATATGAAAACAACATATGCCTATTTTCAGCTGGGAAAGCCACAACAGGTACACTTCCCGCCCTAGATAAAGAACTGCAGCCCCATCACAAAAAGTGGTTTTAATTCCTGCATTTTTCAGCACGCCAAATTTATTGGGGACGCTCCCTGTTACTCTCCATCTCTTCACTCTTCCAGTTTCATCATTCAGGGTTGTGTTTTTTCCTTTTTTTGGTCATATTCAAGTTTGTCCATGCATTCATCTTTCCTTTCACAGGCAAGGAGCTAGAAGCAGTTGCTGCTGTGCAGGTTCATGGAGGAAGAAGCTTGATGGGCTCAGCAAGGGAGCTGGTGGCATTTGATTCCCAAAGACTGGAGCCTGCAGTGATTGAACTAGGATTAATAAGAGCAATAGTGGTATAGTGAACCCTATACAGGGACATACCCATTCCTCTCTTCCCCATCAGGCTATCCTAATCCAGTGTAGTCTTTCATCTGCACAAATCACCAGGGTATCTGAGCACCTTATTACATAGATAGCATGTCTGCCTGGGAGATCTATCAGAAGTTCATAGCCACTTATGCCCCTGTAATTCCAACTGTAGTATTAAAAGCCACAATGTAGCCCATAGACTTCGTTAAGTGGAGTTCTCAGTGACAAATATGGCAGGGCAGGACATACCAAAACTGAACCTTGTGAAATGTGGGAAGAACATGGTGTTGGTTGTCCTTCATGACTGAAGATGACAGTAATAACAGTTTTACACCCTGTGAGTACAGTTGTGGTGAAAAAGACCAATGCACGAATAGACATGTAGAACTAGAATGGACCAGATGACCTACTGTGGTGCAGTCCCCAACTCTCAAGGCAGGGAGTAAGTACTAACTGGGCCTTTCTGACAGGAGTTTGTCTAATTTGTTCTTAAAAACTGCCAGTGACAAAGATTTCATAACCTCAATAGGCAATTTGTTCCAGTGCTTAATTACATTGACAGTTGGGAACATTTTTCCTCATGTCCATCCTTAACCACCCTCACTGCAATTTAAGCCTGTTGCTTCTTGTCTTATCTTTAGGCTGTCTGCATCCTTCAAAGGCACTCTAGTGGTATGTGTAGGATGTTGAACACCTTTCAAAACAGCACAGAAGTCTTTGGTCACATGCCAATTAAAATAGCCTGGGCTTACATCTGCTGTGGCCTTCCACCGTTGATCCTGCACGCCTCTAAGATCAGTTTGGATGTTCTGATGCAGATTTCTATGTGTTTATAACTACCTTCAGGGATGTGGGGTACAAGAACTTCAAGATACATCTCATATATGTTAGTGAGTAGCTGTTGAGTTTTCTGGATCGTTCTCATTAAACCAACCTTGATTATGTCATTTTGCTGTATGCAAGGTTGTGAGAGCAAACTAATATGCCATGTCACGAAAAATTGCCCATTCACTGGTACTAAATATTAGTAGTCAAGTTATCAGGATCAGACAAAACTGTGGTAATGTTAGAGAGCTGTGCTTGTGTAACGTCATCTTGTAATTGCTTTATTTTAAACTGCCTGGCTTGGATGCAGACTTTGATGCATCTGTTCAAATTAATAGGAATAGTTTGGGGAGGATCATGTGATAGCTGTTGTCCCTGAACATTGCTGCAGTAATTTGTGTATCCATTCGATGATGCTGTGGGACGATGATGTAGTTGGAGAGATGCCATTCTTTGACTCTTGAATGCATCCGTGAAGTTCTTTTTGTTTAAGTGAAAAATATTTGTGAACAGTAACTACTGCTTGACACACTCACTAAGTAGAGGACTCTATTGCTATTTTTTTTTCCAGTCCCATGCTGCCCAATGGCAGATTATCAAATTACTCTATTATTTCCAACCCTTGCATTAAAGTAACCTCCCACAGCATACTCCATTTATTTGATGCCAACGTAGGCATGAGGAGTTTGTCTAAGCCACTACCGAACTTTTTTTTCCTCACTGCTGTTGTTTGTCACAGCAGCACAAGTGCCGATGAAGATGACATAGTGCTTATGTTTCAATGGCAACCATAAAACCATATGACGATTGTTGTGTATTGGGTTGTTGTAGTGATAGATCTTGTATATTGGGATGTCATAGTGATAGATCTTCTTGTTGTCATAGTAAGATGAGAGTTAGATCATTAGGGGTTAGGCCGGAGGGTTTTGGTTGGTTCTAGCTTGTCATGTGGCATGGGATAAAGGGAAAAGCAGCTCTCTGTGTTCAAGTGATTTCTTCCTAAGCTCAGTGACTCCAAACAATATAGCAATGATCAGATATGCCTTTGGTTAGGCTTTTGAGCTGAGAAGCAATGGCATGGCTAATAGCAAAACACTAACTGGTTGTGGCTGTGAGGAGGAGTGGCCTGATGGAAGAATGCATGCTCTGCACTGATCACAGACTTCCCCTTTCTCAGTGAGTCTGGTTTCACTGAGTGCAGCAGTGTCACCCATATACCAGGCCAGGTCTCCTGCAACAAGTCCTGTGCTTCTGTCAGCTTGGCTTGGGGCAGGGCTGTCCACATTGAATTTTAACATTCCCTGAACCTATTGCAAGCAGTGGTGTGAGCTGTCTTTATGCGCATTGGTGGCGACCACCCCTAGCATCACCACCCTTTTTGCTTTGCCCCTTGCCCATTGCTGTAAATCTTTCCCCAGACGACAGAACACACTCGTGAATTGTTTTCAGTGGTGATGGCTTGTGTTGCACCACCCATACTTTCCCCTATTCCCTTGGGTGCCCGTGGCATGCATTCAGAAGCTGACTGGCATGTTTAGGGTTAAGTCTCAGGGGTGCCAATGAGGAATCATTCCGTGTGCTCCCTATAGTAGGAGGCCACTGCAGTGCCTGAATCTGCTTGCTATGCTGTTGTACCATGTAACGCTCTCATCCGCCTATTTGCTATTAATCCCCCTAATCAATCCTGTGCTTTCAGATGCATCTCTCCCCTTTTCAGGTTTCTTTTACTCAGGCCCCCGGACAGGGTGGGCAAAGGGGGCAATTGCTCCAGGGCCCAGCGGTACAAAAGGCCCTGGGAACTCCTGGCTGTTGCTATTGTGTAGTGGAAGCACCAGACCCCCTGCTCCCTTTAAATTGCTGCTGGAGCACTGCACAGTGTGCTCTGGGGACCACTAAATTCACAGGGACACTGAGAGCTGGCTGCCCCAGCCCCATCCGTACCACTCGAGGCCCCGCCCCTTCAGGGGTATGGGACAGGCCCTTCCCACCTTGCCCAGCAAGCCTGTCAGCCCCACTCCTCCTACCTCTTTCCCTATATCAGATTTTCAACCAGCAGTGCATATACAGTAGGGTCTCAACATTCATGAGGTTTCCATGTGGAGAACCCTTGTGACTGTTGAATTTCACAAATGCCACTTCTGCTTGGAGCCTGGGGGAAGCCCGGGCTACCGGCACTCCTGCCTGGCACCCTGGGGGAAGCAGCAGCTGCCGACGCTCCTGTACGGGGCCCCGGGGAATGGCAGCAGCCAGCACTCCTTGCCCAGGGCCCTGGGAAGAGGCAACCACTGGCACTGCTGCCCGGAGCCCTGGGAAGTGGCAGCTGCTGCTGCTCTCTGCCCCGGAGCCCTGGGGAAGCAGCCGCTCACAGCCATTTCCTAATACTTGAATTCGAGAACCGTAGGTTCGCGAATGTTGAGACCCTATTGTACTTTTAAACCTTCTAATCAGCAGTCCCTATCAGAACACACACGCACACAAAGACGCGGGTCTCTTTAGCCTACAACGGAATCTGTCTATAGAGGGAGAGAGAAGGTTTAAGGAAAGATGAGCTTTGTAAATAGAGATTCTGATTCCCCTCCCAACAGATACTTGCCAGGTAGAAGGGAACAACCACACCCCACACAAAAGCTGTTTAGGATTGTTTTTCTTACGAGTTTTTGTTTGTCTGGTGGTGACACATGAGATACAATCTGTGCTGATTTTCAGGTTGTAGGGTTTGGAGCAAGGGTGAGGAATCCCAAACTCTTGTTACTGAGGGAGTACTAAATAAACAGCAGCAACACCTAGTTGTGTGGGTGGCAATTAATCAAATCAGTCAACTTGAGCGATTTGTAAAGCCCGTTCCATGTTTTATTTCAATACACCTCCTACTGGCATGTTTCCTGGTTGTTCCTTCAGTAGGCAGCAGCTGCACTTCTGTGCTCACTCAAGCAGTAGATCAAATGCCTTTAAAATCTAGCCATTTCCTAGCTCCTCTCCCAGTTACTGACTAGCCTGGGCATTTCTTGTAGTAAATTCAGGTTAATGCAGGACACCCAACCTACAGTTTACATTTGTTTTACCTTATAAAGGTCCACATTCCCTAGGGGTCCATTCTGGTGAGCTGGAGGAAGAGGTTAAGGCAAAGGGGGAGCATAACTTCAATTTTCCTGCTAAACTCAGTGGGACCATTGTTTCTCCTCTCCCTCTGGTGGGCTTGCCAGTGATCTGTTCCCCTTTCTTACTAGGTGATGAACTGAGGATTTGCTAGACAGGGGAATTTGAGGTTGGGGGTGGCAATTGGGGCTAGGAGGCTGCTGGGGTTCCCAGTCTGCTACACAGTAGGTGAAAGACCAGAAGTGTGGAGGGAGAAGAGTAGCTGTGAGTCCCTATCTTCCTCATCTGAAGGAAAATAAATCTCCTTGGTGGCTTCCCTTCCCTTCCCTTCCCTTCCTTGAGTGGAGGGCGAAGGCAAATTAAAGAACACCCCTGTTGTACCCACATAAACATTTGAAATGTCTCAGCCTCTTTTACATTGTAATAAATCATATCAAAGGTTTAAAGGATTACTGAGAGAAGAGCAGCCCCCCCACCCCATTTTCTTCCTAGCACCTCGATCTCCCTACGTTTGGTGTTTTGACACCCACGCATACAGAAACTCTGTTGGTTACCATGGAAGGGTGGCATTTGTAGCAGTGCACACAGGAAAGCAGAGCTACCTATGTGAAGTCTAGGAAGAAAACTAGGGTGGAAGTGATCACCAATCTGGCTCCACACAAAGCAACGTGAAAGGGTATATGGCAGAGGCATGTGGGGTTACATTAAAAATTACATTCCAGTATGAAATCAAACACCATTGATGGGGATGCTGTTTTCCCTGGATCATAATATTTTGACTCTCCTCAGTAATATGTATTTCAGGGCCTTATTTTTCGTCTCTACTCATGCCGAGAGTTACACCAGGGGTGAATTTGGCCCATTTCTTTTAGGGCTGTATGGAACTACAAACAGGATCAACAACTGCTACCTGTTTTGAAAGGGTGCAGTGCCAGAGCACCATGTGGCTCTCTTCTTTCATGGGAGAAGGTAGGGCCGTACTTGATACTCCAGAAGAAATGTGACTGAATGAGGTGCAAGTATCACTGGAATGATCTGACTCCCCCAAAACCTGAGCTCAGAAACATCATGTGCCAGAATTTGGGCTGTGCAATCTATGGTGGAACTGCTCTCTTCTGCTGTGTACCCAGGGGCCAACTGCTGAAATCTGGCCCTTGGTATTTTTGCACCCTACGTGCCTGTCTCTTCTCTCTCCACAAAACAGTAATTAATATTATTATACACTGCTGTGACTGTCTCAGGAAAAAAAATACAAAGATGTGTCACCTAGCAAGAAACTGAAAATGCTAGCAAGTTACATTTGGGTAAGCAGCATTACACTGAGAGAAACTCCAGCTGTAAAATAATACATTTGATTTCCATGTAATAATTAATCCCCGTAATTTTCCAAATCCTACCAGGAAAGAGTTGTATGTGTTATTTTCTCTCTCCCTTTGGTGATAGTGATTAGTATATCGGGGCAAAGAATTAAAAAAAAAATGGCCAAAACAAGAAGATAAATATTCATTAAAGAGCCCTGTGAAACGTTTGGCACAGAATCTAAACCCAGACAAAATTTTGATTTCTGTTCAGGTTAAAATTTCCAGTCTCAGTGTAGGTCGTCTACATAACAGTCAGGTACCGTTTGTTACAAAGTCAGGCCCAGTTGGCTAAACACTGACTTGTACATTTTTTTCAGTGAGAATTTTTTTTAAAAATGTGGCTTTGTGGGCATTTTATTTGAAGTCAGCTGAATCTCAGGTCTCAGACAAGTTTCACTTTGGGTGTCACATTCTCTGGAACCCAAAACTCAGGTTGAAATGCAAGGGATGTACGTCTATGAAGAAGTTTTCCTTAGCCTCATTTTCCATGCAACTATAACAGAGGGTGGAACTCAAAGAACAGCAGAGATAATTTCTAAATAACCAGCAAGTGCTTACTGAAACTCAATATATTTAATTTATTTAATGGCACAGGCAGCAGTTTGTGGATTTATAATACAGTACAAAGTAGTTTTAGTGTATTAAATGGGTCATTTTAATTGAGTCAAACTGTTTTTGCTCCTTTCATTTTATTGCTAATTATACAGGAACTAGCCATAAAACATAAACATAGTATTTTGCACCAATAGAAAGTGGATTGAATAATATTCCTATGCATCATGGTGCTTGTCACTAAGAAGTTTAATTCAGGTAATTTAGAAGTGAGATTTATTTATGTTTGTGTCATAACAGAGAGTTCATGTTTCCTGATGCTTTAAAACCTGCATCAGAGAGCAAAGCAAACATTGGGAACGAAACTCAGCAAGGGCTTGATCCAAAGCCCATTGCCGTCCCTGGGTGTCTTTCTGTTGGCTGAAATGCGCTTTTGATCAGACTCCAAATGACACTGTGGGTAGCAGTAACATGGGCAGATGAATACAGATAATCTTAAATCATAAAAATTTTGTTGGATCTGTTTCAAATCCAAACCAAGCCAAAAACTGAATGCCTGGGGTGAACCTAATCCTACAGATCTGGCCCTTTTGTCATCACTGGAATTTAGGGTAGTTTCAGAGAAGAGTTTCGAGCCTCTGCCCTGTAAAACCGACCCCTGTTCATTTTCCTTCTTTTCCACCTGACTCCCTGACTTCTCCCCATCTTTGTCCTCTTTCTTCTTCTTTCCATTCTCCTCCACCCTTTCTGTTCTCTTTCTTTTAAACCTGATTTATATTTATTAATTAATTTAATGGTCTTGCACATTGCTTCATGAGTATCCCTGGATACAGAAGTCCTCTGTTTTTTAGGCTATGTCTAAACTGCAGAGCCATTTTGGGATACCAAAGTATCCCAAAATAGCTACTTCACGTCTGTGAAATGCTCCTGTTACTTTGAAATAATTTTCAAAATAACAGGCTCTCTATTTTGGCATCCTTGTACCCCTTCTTGCAGGAGGTGTAAGGGATGCCTCAAAATAGTGAAGTATTTTGACATTTGGTGCTGTGTAGCCAGTACCAAATGCTAAAATATCCTATTTCGAAATAAACTCCAAATAGGATATGCAATTTGCATAGCGCAATTTGCGTAGCACAAATTGCATATTTATTTTGAGTTTAGGGCACACTGTAGGCATAGCCTTACAGATGAGGAACAGCCTAGCAAATTGTTCAAACTCTTGGGGTGTCATTGTATGGAACTGTCTCTTCTCAGCCCAACTTTTCGCTCTGGGAGTAGAAGTAGTTGCTTCTGCTACACATGTTAATTCACTGCAGGTGATTGACAGGAAGATGAGCAGGAGGATTGGAGGCCTTTTAAACATAAATCTTTACTAGTAAAGGCAGGCAGGTTCTGATTTTTTTCCTGAACAGGTTTAGTCAGTTCTAGTACAGATTAAAATATTAGGTGATGAAGGCAGAGTGTATGGAAAGCAGTTTTGGGATATTGAGATCAAAACAGCTGGACTGTAAACTTATGTTAAAACAAAAAGCAATATAATTCATGGTTAAAGCTTCTACCCTGATTTTGGTGAAATGAATATTCTTTATATTCTTACCTGTGGAAGAGCAAGACCTGTGTGGGGACTCATCCCACAGCTTCGATACCTGAGTGCACAGCGGACACTGTATGAGCTGAGCCTCTATATGATTACAGAGATAGCAGAAGGCTGTGGATGCTACTGAACGACCTTATTTCAAACTAAACTGAAACACTTAGCCAGATTTGTGCAACAAATTAATCTCCATTTTTTTTTGTATAAGGGACATAACAGGAAAGTAAAGAATTTAGGAACATGAGCGCTATAGAAAACCCAGAGAGAGCTGCATGAGGCTGTTGAGATTTTAGGGTACATAAGGCTGCTGAAGAATTCATAGGAAATGTTTAAGATCCAGAAAACAAATTGTCCCTTTCAACAACAGAAGTTGATCCAATAAAGATATCCCCTTCCTCACCTTGTCTTTTCAAGGTTATATCTATACTGCATATTACTATACTACTGTTATACCTTATAACTAAGGTTATATCTATAGTGTGCCAGCTGATTTTGATGAAGAGGCTGTTTACTTCTGAGCTAGATGTTCAGACTTGGGTTGGAACCTGTGGAGGGTCCCAGAACTCTGGCAGCAGCTCAAGCCTGAACATCTATACCACAATTAACCAGCCTCTTAGCCTGACCTTTGTGAACCCAAGTCTTGAGGGAGAGGTGTCTAACTGCAGCCAATAGTTTACTATCTGACCCATCCCCACAGTGTCTGCAAAATTGGATTGGAAGTCTGAATAAAGCAGGCATCCTTATGAGATGTCTTGTATCCCTTGCTTCTGGTTAGGGGTTTATCTCCGTGAATTTCTAATGGTAAAACCTGCACCTTTTCTCCACTGCATTTACCTCAGGCTAGCTCACTCTCATTACCTACCCCAAGATAGGAAATATGCTGTTTTTATCTGTGAAGACAGGGTTGGAGATGCAGGGGAGCTCCTTACAAACATGGGTTTACAGGTATTCATGTTAATATTGTTCGTATGTCTGATTCCACTACTTAGGCTACATCTACACTATGGAATAAAGTTGAATTTATTAAAGTCAACTTTGTAACATTAGATATTATACAGTAAAGTTGAGTGTCTGCACCCGCTTACATATTCGACTTTGTGCATCCCCACTAAATCGCCAAAGTTCAACTGTTGCAGCGGTGCGTTGGGGGCACCTATCTCACAGTTCCTTCAGCCCCATTGTATTCTGGAGTTTTTGCGAGTGCATGATGGGAGAAAAATGCCCTGCAAGTGGCTGTGGTTATATGATGTCATCTTCTGAGACTTCATCACCCTCATTCCCCTCCCATTGAAAGCAAACAGCCATTCTACAGAAGGAAAGAAGGAAAAGTAGGAAATCCCAGGTGAAAGAAAAACAAACAGGTGGGCTTCAGAAGGTGAAGCACCCTGAGCAAATGTGTGCTGGAAGCACCCAGCTGACTGAACGATGGTGAGCACCCAGCTGGCAACAGGTTGCTCAACTAGTTTTCCCCCAGTGAAAAAAACCACCAAACCGTGGAAGAAAGGGGATCCATGTGACTAGGGAAAGACTTCATATTATTCACAAAAATGGAACTTAGGGAATCCCAAGGAAAAACCCTCCAAACAGGTGGGCTCCAGAGGCTGAAGCACTTTTCACACATGTGCTGTGGGAACCCCCAGCTGACCATGCCATGTCAACTGGTTACTCAATTAATCTCCCCTGCGATGCCCATCTGACTTGGGAAAGGAGGAGAAGTAGGGAGGGAATCACAAGGTGAGGCACCAAAATGAGCAGTGGGAGCACCCAGCAGACTTTACCATGTATCCATGATGCCCAAGTGGAACAAACTGACTCCATGTGACTAGGAAAAGAGTTGTGGGAGTACCCAGCTGACTGTGCCACTGGAAGGAATCATCCCTACCCCCCGGTGTGTGTGCATTGCCTCTCAGGGGCCAGCCAGCCCCTGAAAATATTTGCTGCTGGGGGAGCCAGCCCCCCCCAGCACTTGGTGAGCCTCAGAAAATGTGAAGCACAGAAGCCTTCACCCCACACAGGCCAGGACATGCTGCTGTCTGGTAGCATGGTTCACACTGCACAGCTGGCATGTGGTGTGGTGGGGCAGGGGCTAGCCCACCAGCCCCATGGCTCCTTGTGGGGGAGGGAGGCTTGCTCCATACAAATGTGAAATGCAGGAAAGAAGTTTCTCAGTCTCTCTTGCTACCTCCAGTGCAGGGAAGAAGCCTTCACCCCACGCAGGGCAGGACATGCCACTGTCTGGTTCCCACAGCCAGGCCATCATGTGGTGTGGTGGGGCAGGGGACTAGCCTGTCAGCAAAAATGAGATCCTGGCTTTATGCTCTAGTCGTTCATGGCTAGATGCAATTGCCAAGCTGATCATAAAGAAATGAATTCAAATTGCCAGGCTTCCTGTTTCCTACTTCCTGGAGGGCAGGGGAGGTAAAACCCCCTCTGTTGCCAGCCCCATATCCCTCCAAAAAATCAGGGGTAAGGCGCTAGCGACTGAGGAGGGTTTTGCCAGCAGAACCACATATACGCTGCTTGTTTTCTGCCACAGACAGGCAAAATGAGCCTTGTGAATATGCAAATTAGTGGCTATTTGCAATTTTGTGAGCCTTCATTTGCATCGTGCTGCTGGAAGCTGGACTGAATCTAGACATAGCCTACATGTTTGTACTTTAAGAAAGTGGTGTGGTATTATGTTGTCATTATTGCATCTGTTCACAAGTGTATGGGTGGAAAATACAGTTATCTTTTTACATGGCCCAGTTATGCCACCATTTTGTTGAAAGGTACAACAAAGCAAAGAAAAAATATAGATCGATATAAGGGATGTATTGTTTGGTTAAAACAGTCTACTGGTACTACAATATTATGTTGGGTAGACCCCTGCATGAAATACATGTTCTATCATTGACAAAACATTACGTGAAATCATAATTTATTTTTGTAAAAGTTCTTGATATTTTATTTGCCTTTATTTTAGTTCTCCTTTTTTCTTAAATTAGTAAAGGCGTTGCTAGCTAGCATTTGTCGCTGTCACTGTGACAGAAAATCCTAGATTTGTTTTCATAGGGAAACAGATGAGATGAGAATATGCCAGTTAAAGACAGCATTATATTAGCTCCTAGGGGGATAAATCTTATCCCTTGCAGAATGCTTTAAAAAAAATCCACTTTTTGCTATGCTGGACTATTCATTGCAAAAACTGGAGAATTATTTCCATCTACTCTTTAATGCACATAGGATTACTTGTTTCTTCTTGATAAAATAAATATGATGGTTTCCAGTGTCTCTCATTCACTGTACATTTTTATTCATTTTTAACATTCCTGCTACTGTACTATGGTGGCAAAAATCATCACTGTTTACACAAGGTGTTTGCATAAGTTTGTACGTTTACAAAGCAGGATAACATGCTATCAGTTTGGGTGTGGATGGGAAAGGTTTCCCTTTGCATGCACTTCGTGTATTCAACAAGTACTTACGAGAGGACTGGAAATAATAAGTAAGCTGGTTAGTGGCTGCCCTTTGTCCTAAGAAACAAACTTTATTCAAGGACATATAGGAAGCAAAGAAACGAAAATGAATTGAAACTTTGAAGAAACAGGTGAAGAACTGGGCTGAGTCTACATGGCATGGCTTTCCCAGCAGATTCCTGCTAATGAGCAGCCTCGAAATTGCAAATGGCTGCTCATTAGCATGGTCCTGTGACTCGCTAGCATAACCACGCAAGAGCTGGATCTCGGCAGAAAGCTGTGCCGGCAGTAAAGAGGCCGTGGAGACATGTCTCTGCCAGCAAAAAGCCCCTCTGTCACCACACCCTTGTGCTTGAAAGGGGCTTTTTGCCAGCTGGGGCACGTCCACATGGCCTCTTTACTGCCGGCACCCCTCTCTGCCGAGACCGAGCTCTCACGTGACTATGGTAATGAGCCGTGGGACCATGCTAATGAGCAGCCCTTTGCAATTTCGAGGCTGCTCGTTAGCATGAATCTGCCAGAGAAGCTGCACCTTGTAGACCCAGCCGAGGTGATTTCGTCTGTCCAGCAGAAATGTTGTTGCAGAGGGTGCGGTGTCATTTTCTGCCAAAGTTGCAGAGGAAACTTTTTGGACCTCATCTGTTTGTGATGAGCCACACCTCCAAAAAGTCATTTTGTCCGCTCTTTTTCACAAATCCATAGTAAGAGAAGGAAGAGGTAAAAGCTGAGTTTATTTAGTTACCAAACTCGGCAATGGAGACAAAAAAGCTGTTTATTAAAGACAAAATTCTGTCCTTACTACTGTGTAAAGTCTGTCACAGCTGCAGGTAACTGGACTCCTGTCTTCCTCACTGCCTCGTGTTATTGTATTAAGGAGGGCCACTCGGGTCCCTTGTCCCAGTACAGTGTGATACGGGGGTCACAGAACTTTGATGTAATACTAGTTACAATTGGAGCAGAGATATTGAAAGGTGTGTGTTGTTCAGGAAAGAGAAGAAGTAAAGATAAAGGTAGTGGAGTAGCATTGTGTAGTTAATGGTGAGATAGACAGTAAAGAAATTCCAAGTGATAGTATGGATAATACAGAGCCAAAGTCACTCTGGTGAGGGAAAACTGCTGGGCTTCACTGCACTATGACCTCTTTGGGCAATGAAAATTCTTCACAGCCCCAGGAAGGACTGAAGCCTGAGCCCACCTGAGTTCTGTCCCCATAAGCAGAGTGTCCTCAGGTAAAGTCTGAGCCCCACTGATGGCGGGGCAGGGAGGTGGGGAAGCCCAAGGGCTTCAGCCCCACGCAACTCAGTCTACCTTGCCTGAGTCAGGCTCCTTGCAGACTCTCCAAAAAGGACCCAGATCACAAGGCCTGGCTCAGTGAGTTCCCCGCTCCTTCCCCAGCCTGCATCCAGGGTGAGGGAGCCTCTTGCCATTTAAAGTGAAAGTTTATCATTTTAGAAGTATGAAATACAGCACAAGTTGCATTGTGGGCCATATTCTGTAATGTCATTTGTGGTTCAACCAACTCCTCTGCCACTGTACACTGCACAGCACCTTATATCAAGGACATTGTTCATACAGGATGGTGCTGAGGCTTTTGTCATATCCCAAAGCCAGTTGCCCACAGTTCTTTGCAGTTACAGAGAATTACCGAGGGCATTAGTTGCCCTCCCTCACCCCATCTCTCTCTGTCTAGTCCTCAAGTATCTTATGTAAGAAACTGAGGAACCACCTGATCAGTAGCCTATACACCAAAGAGGAGAGGATCAAGAATGACCTCTCTGACCTTGGAACTCTCATCAATAAACAAAATTCCACACAAGATGCCACATTGTGGGACTTTAATATCAGACAAAATATCTATACTATACTCTTCTATTCCCTACAGAAAAGAAATGACAATAAACTATCTAAATGACTTCATACCCCAGGATACAACAACCGCAACAACCTCAGCTCACCAGATAATATTGTTAAACTTTCCAGTTACAGACTTAGTCCGGCAGAAGAGTCTGTCTTATCCCGGGGACTGATTTTTCCACCCCACCTCCCCCACAAATTGGATTTAACTTTGTGGTGACCTTGAAGCCTTTTTTCACCATCTCGGTCTAAGGGAATACTTCCAACACATCAATGAACATCAAGCTGGCTGGCTAGACCACCCCCTGCCAGCACCAAAAGAAGAACTCTGTGTGGATTCCCCCCAATGATCATAGTGACAGTCTGGATTTCTACATTCAATGCTTCCACAACTGTGCACAGGCTGACATTGTGTGCAGACAGCACCAAGTGGCACATAATCTCAGCTGTGCTGAGCTCAGTGCTGTCCAGCGTCTCAGAAATAACTCTGATGTTATAATAATTCTGTCCGACAAAGGGGATTGTGTTATCATCATGAATAAGTCTGAATACAAATAGGAGGCAGCTAAACCATTCTCCAACACCATATTTTACAGATCTCTTTCCTCTGATCTTACTGAAGAATACCAAAAGAAACTATACCATCTACTTAAGGAGCAACCTGCTTCCACTCGGGACCAAATTCACACAGACACACCTTCAGAGCACCAGCCAGGATTATTCTATTTGCTTTCCAAAACCCATAAACTTGGAAACCCAGATGCCCTCTCATTTCAGGTATTGGCAGGTATTGTCACTAGGACTGTCCAGCTCTGTAGACTCCCTCCTCAAACCCTATGCTACCAGCACTCCTAGCTATCTTTATAATACCACTGACTTCCTGAGGAAATTACAGAACATCTGAAATCTTCCTGAAAATTCCATTCTTGCCTCCATGGATGTAGAAGCTCTTTACACCAATATTCCACATGAAGATGGACTACATGCAATTAGGAACACTATCCCAGATGTTACCATGACAAATCTGGTGGCTGAGCTATGTATCTTTGTCCTCACCCACAACTATTTCTGATTTGTGAACAATTTATACCTCCAGATCAGCGGCATTGCTATGGGCACTTGCATGGGCCCACAGTATGCTCACATTTTTATGGCTGACTTAGAATAATGTTTCCTCAGCTCCCATCTCCTATTGCCCCTACTTTACTTATGCTATGTCAATGACATCTTTATCATTTGGACCCATGGTAAAGAAGAATTCAATGGGGATTTCAACAGCTTGCACTCCACCATCAGTCTCAGCCTTGACCGTTCCACATGAGAAATCCATTTCCTGGACACCACAGTACACGTCACCAATGATCAAATCCGTATCACTCTATCAGAAATCCACTGACTGCTTCACTTACCTACATGCCTCCAGCTTCCATCCAGGACACATCACATGATCCATTGTCAAGCCCTTAGATACAATCGCATCTGCTCTAATTCTATTGACAGAGACCAAAAACTTCAAGATCTCTACCAAGCATTTGTAAAATTTAATTACCCACCAGGAGAAATAAAAAAAAAAAAAAAATTGACAGGGCCAGATGAATACCCAGAAGCCAGCTGCTTCTAGATAGGCCCAAGAAGTGCAATAACAGAACACCACTTGCCATCACCTACAGCCCCCAAATCAAACCTCTCCAGTGCATTATCAACAATCTACAACCTATACTAGAACATGATGCTGCATTCTCACAGGCTCTGGGTGACAGACCTGTCCTTTCCTACAACCACCTAACCTCAGGAAAATTCTCATTAATGACCTCACGCCACACCACAGTAAAACTAACCTTTTCCTTGCAACAAACCCTGTTGCTAACTCTGTCCACATATTTATATTGGAGACTCCATCACTGGACCTAACTATGTCAGTTACACGATCAGGGGCTCATATTCCTGTACTTCCACCAATGTGATATATGCCATCATGTACCAGCAATGCCCCTCTGCCATGTATATTGGACAGACTGGACAATCACTTTGCCAAAGAATGAATGGACACTAATCAGACATGAGGACTCTGAATACACATAAACCTGTCAGCAAGCATTTCAATCTTGCAGGTCAAAGTATTTGAAACTTAAACATGTGCATTCTAAAACAAAGAGACTTTAGCACCAGGTTACGAAGGGAGACATCTGAATTGGAGTTCATTCTCAAGGTTGGTACTTTTCAGTTTGGACTCAACAAAGATATCAATCACCTTACACATTACAAGGACTGTTTCCCCCCTTTTGATAGTCATAGTGATCCCAGGCAGTCCACTTAAGAGACACTTGCAGAAACTATTTTTTTCTTCCCCTTTTACACTCCATCTTCCTTCAAGCCTATCTAGCTGAGTCATCAGTTTTCATTTTGGTTTTTTTTTTTTCTCTTTCTGTTAAATGATAAATTTTCTTTGCCTCAGTTATCAGAATTTTCCAGATCTGAAGAAATGGGTCTACCCCACAAAAGCTCACCACCTAATAAATTATTTTGCTAGTCTTTAAAGAGCTACAGGCCTGCTTCTTTTTCTTTTTTTGTTTAGTCTTCAGGAGCATGCTTGGACTTTCCTGTTCTTGCTTGGATGTAGTACAGGGGGAGGCAAAGGCTGCTGGAATTCTTCCTGCTTCAGCACAATGGCTCAAGAGTCCCACTCTTTCGTGGCAGATGCCTTCCATCAAATATTTCTTCCTCATGCTTCTCAATGACTATGCAAGCTTCTAGAAGAGTCCTAGCACAAAAGCTGCATGAAAGCTTCAAAAGATTTCCCTGAATATTATTTTAGCTATGAAAACTAATTTACTTTAATCCAATTTGTGCTTGCTTCCCACTGATATTCAAGGAGGCGATGGGGATCATTTGACAGAAATTTTCACAGCAGTGTTTTTTTGTGCCCATACTTGGCTGTACTGAGTACCGGCACCCCAGCAGCCGTAGCCACAGCACTGGCTGCGGGGGGTGGGATATGGGGAGCCATCTGAGTACTGTCTCCTCTTGTTTTGAAAGACAAAAACAAAAAAATAGCACTGGTTCAAAGACATAGAAAATTGTAAGCATTTAAAATGGAAGATTTATGGGAAGTGAATGTCATTCACACCAGAAACCTGGTTTCCGTCCTTATTTAATCATGAAAACAAAAGTATATCACTTAAGCTTTGAGTCTAATCCAAGCAGCTCAGATGTTGAATTTCAGATATATTGAAAACACTACCCATCAAATAGTTGCAGAAATTATTCAGCCAAGAATTGTAGACAACAAATGAATTTGAGAAAAAAATTATATTTGTTTGCAGCCACTAGTTCACAGAGAAAGAAGCAAAAGGAAACAACATATTTCCCAGTGTGTGTGTGTGGGGCGGGGGTGGGGGGGTATAAATGATCATGAATGGGAGGGGAATTGTCCAGGAGAGACGCTATTGCCATGTAGTCTTCAATGAGATAACACTTGAAGCTCCATTTCTTCTATATGGATTCTAAAATATTTCACAAACATTGCAACACAGTCTATGGCTCCTCCATGAACGGAACTTCCATTCTGGTTTGTTCCGACAGGAAATGTGCTACTTCTCACTACAAAGAAACCATGTGCACTAGCAATTTTTACCATGGGCAAATGTCATGAAATTTCAGTGTAGGCAAAAACTGGAGAATTCATACAAAAATCTACCATTTCCGGGGGGCGGGGGGGGGGAGGGAGGGCAGTAGGACATAGCTATATTCACACATCTTCAATAATGTTACATCTTCAGTAAGCTGTGCCAATGTCCCTGTTAGGTGTGTAAATGTCAAACTCAAATGATTTTTAACCAGTTCTGCCCCCATAAAACACTAGTTTTTTTCATTTTTTAAAATTTAGAAATAAAATATTATAAACATTTTCTTTTTAAGTAAATAAAAAAATGCACTGTGCAACACTATAACCGGCAAGTACCTATGAGTCAGAGGATAACACAACATTAACTTGAACTTCCTGTGAATAATTCAGTCTTACAATAAATGGCTTCATTCCCTCCTGTTATCCATCACAAGTAAACATGAGTATTATGAATTCCACCTTGAGAATTCATGAGAAACTAATGAACAAATCATCAAATATTTGATCTCAGCAAATAATTATTTTATTATTCTATTTACTTCCTTAATCAGCAATGGGCTATTCTGAAATCTGTTTGGGGTGGAGAGAGCCAAGCAAGAGGAGAACAGATAGGGGAAGCTGGTTCATTGTTCTTATTAAAAATTTCTGTGAACACTCACTGGCATGACTAGTCCCATTCAGCATCATGAATAAGGATTCCACAATATGTCCCTACATTTGGATTTATATACTACATTGGACCTACCAAGACCTGCACAGTTGAAGGCAGTTTCAATTTCAATGGGAATGCTTCGTATCCTGAAATGGGAAAATGAGATTTGCCACCTTCATTTGATCAGCTGCCAACATTATTTGGATTTATTTATTTCTTCATCTCTCTCTCTTTAACATCACATGTGTGCATTTAGTGTTGATGAACAGGATGAATTGAAAACCACTGAGATTCAAATCCTTCTTTTTAACCAAATAGCAAATGCAGAACAAACAGGAACCATATGAGTGTCCAATCTGTTTCCATCTATGCTACATATTTTTGTTGTTCGGAACCATGTTGCAACCAGATGACTGACTGACGTATATGCCTTGTGTTCATCCACAACGTGGTCAACACATGGTTCTTAATGTTTCTGTTGCTGATGAATGGGGTCATAGCATGATTTTCAAGCTCTTAGCAAGTCCTAACAGAGGGCTTCTGAGTTGTTGAACTGTATTTGTGTAAGCAAGGCTCCTATCAAGAAGACAGCCTGAATTGTAATGCATGAAAAACGTGAAAAAACATCCACAGTGCTCTGCAACTAGCATAGCAACTGAGTCAGAGGCCCAGATTTTTCCCAAAATGTGCTAAGTTAAACAAGATGGTTCAGTGCACTAGGTATGGATCGGAGATGTAGTGATGAGGGAAAAAGGCTCTTGCATGAAAGTTTTGAACCAGGTAATTCTAACTGTAATTGCATGAGACAAGCATATCACAGTAAGGTTATTTTACTCTTTAAAATAAAATAGGAGGAGGAGAGTGTGTTTGGATTTTCTTATTACTATTTCTTTAAGTCCAGATGTCACTGCCTGCACTGGGAAATCCTTGGCCGTGTCTACACTACAGTTTTGTCAACCAAAGTGGCCTTCTGTCGACAAAACTCAGGGAGCGTCTACCACACAAAGTGTTTTGTTGACAGATTGTTGACAAAACCCAGCATTTGTCTCAACAGTGTTATCCCTCTCAGCTTTGAGGAATAACACTCTGTCGACGGCGTTCTGTCGACAAAAGTGCAGTGTAGATGTTTCCGTCAACAGAGAGGGCTTCCAGTTCACCAGGCAGCCCTGTCTGCAGAGCTTCTGGTTAGCCATTCTGTGAGGGCAGGACAAGTCTGGCTGCTCTCTATTGACAGAGGGATTGCTCTGTGGCTCTGCTATTGTGTGTAGATGCACTCTGTCGACAGAGATTTTGTCAACACAACTCTGTCGACAGATGTTGCTGTTGACAGACATGTCTAATGTAGACATAGCCCCAGTGGTGTTTATCCATTTCTTTCTTCAGTATTTCCTCCCAGGGGTGAAGTGGAGAAAATACAGGTGGCTACGTCTACTCTAGAGTTTTGTAGACAAAAGCGGGATTTTGGTGACAAAGCTTGCAGAGCATCTACACACAAAATGCATTGTGTAGACAGAAAATGTGAGTAAAAGAGCTGTGTAGATTCTCGGGGGGTGGGCTTTTGTTGACAGAGCGGATCAAAAGATAGATCTGCCTCTGAGTAGACATGATCTCTCGACGGAAGTTTTGTCAAAGCATCTCTACTGACAGTAACTTCCGTAGACAGATGCTTCTCGTGTAGACCCTGACACAATCCCTTATAGCCTTACACGGCTGACATAAAACACAAAAGCCTCACGAGGGCTTGATTTTACAGTGGTGACCAGGGCTGGGTAAACACTGTTCCTGGATCAGGAAGCCCAAAGAACGGCATTAAAACACCCTCTCCCTCCAGAATGTCTACAGAGCATAAATTAGCTGGTACACTGAGTTGAGTCAGTGTCTTTATGACACAGTTTTACCCATCTAAAATGTGTATTGAGAACCTTAATTAGTATTTGTAAAAATTGCTGTATTGGAGACACCAAATATATGCAAAATGTCATAATGAATAATCTTGTTTATTAACTACTCTTTAGGCATGAATATAAGGCAACATTGACATCACACATAACAGAAAGTTGTCTTGTGCATGAAGGGGTAAGGGCTGGAGTACTTCAGAATTGCCTAGTAAGGAAGGGTTAAACTTTTGTTTCATTCAATACTTCTGGGGTGGGTCAGGGGCGGATTATATTTTGCCTGGAAAGTCTAATGAGAGGCGAATTATGGGTGGAGTCACAGGCTGCATCTACACTAGCAAGTCCTTTAGGACAATCAGGCCCTCTTCTGAAAGAGCAAGTGGAGCATCCACACAAAATGGACTCTTTCGAATTCCTTTCAAAAGAAAGGGGCGCTCCTTCTGGAGGCCCTCTTCCTCCTCCAGATTTAGAAGAGTGCCTTTTCCAAAATACTCTTTCAGAAAAAAAGCATGTGTAGATGCTCCGGGGACCCTTTGTTTGAACGAGCAGTCCTCATGATGCCAGATTTTTTTGATCCCTGGCCCATCCTTTCAAAAAAGCTGTGTGGATGCTCTCTAAGGAGCAGATTGCTCTTTTGATCCTCTTTTATGTGTGTGGATGTGCTGTTTTGAAGGAAGATCTTCTGGAAGACCATCTTTCAAAAGATCACTGTAGTGTATATGTGGCCACAGTGAATTATTACATGTGTGTATCCATTTCTGGTAGAGGTGAACATGTGCCAGACCCCAGAATTTGAACTCACCCAAACTTGGAAAATATTGCCTGGTTTTTATAGCTGTATAGTGCACATGTCTATCTTAAGAGTCTGGATTGCAAACTAAGTTCTGTCTCTTGATGAGTGTATGGGGATGGGGCGGGGGCATCGTATACAGGAGGAGCAAGTGGATTGTGGAGTTTGGCCATGAGAAACATAACTGCGGAAAGAGCGAGAAGAGTGTTATGCAGATAGAGAAGCATTTCCAAAGGAAGGAAATGGTCATGAACATTGTAGTGAAACCAGAGGGAGACCACGAACCTACAGGAAGTGAGGCTAGATTCTATGAGCAGAGAAGAGTCCGTGTGGGCTGGGAGCAGTGTGAATCAGGTCATCTATAAAGATTCCTCATTTGCAGACTGGGCACAAAGATACTAATCTCCTCAGTAAAGCGCTTTGAGATTCATTGATGGAAAGTGCTAGTTATTGTAGTTTTATGGAAGTGTAATGGAAGATGGAGTGGAGCAGAGTGGAGATTACAGCAAGAAAGGACAGCTGTACGATGGCTTGTTTCACCAGCCACCCCGGTATACTGAAACATTTTCTTTTTACCTCTTATTATTTTTGCTTTCCAAAGCATGTAGGCTCTGGCCCCCCTTTCTCTAACTTTTTTCACTGCCCTTTTGTATTGGTGTCAGATGAGCTTTTTTAACCTCTTCCCCCTCCATTATCCATCCCTAAGAATTTGTGTCAGTATTGTTTACAAAGCAGTTCCCAAGTGTGCTGACAGAACCAAGGAAGAAGAGTGTTTGCAAGAAAAGCAATCCCTACTTTGTAAGCCATAAAAGACTCATTTTACTGCTTTTTTATTTTAAACCAGTAATCCACGTATCTAATAGTAAGGACAGATGGCTCACAATGTGGAATCTTGAGCTAACACTGCACCTTGTTGTGTCAAACTTTTATGGAGAGTTCCAGCCTTGTAATTTAACCTTTCTAGAAGATACAGGCTTTGTGCTGTAACATTCATATCCAGTTCTGGGTTTAAAAGACACTGATGTTTGGCCACATTTGTATGGGGGATTCTGATTCAGGTCCCTCTGTACTCAGCAGGCCCTACTAAGAAATATGCTCTCTGTTAGATATATCTACAAAAGAAGGAAAAAAGCACCTATAATTATTAAACTATTAACCGGGAGTAATTGGAGAGGAAAAACATCACCTATCAATGGGCAATCCTGTCTTTTCAGTGCAAACATATTTAATTGCATTTGGGGATAGTTAAATTGATGGAATTAAACTATGAATATAATTGAATTTTAAAAGAACTTATGCTGGGGGTGACTCAAGGTCTTGCAAAGTAAACATTTGCTTCCAGTTCACTTGAAAAGTATTTTGGGAAACCCCAGCCTGTGTGTTGGGAAGCACAAGTGAAGGTCTTGCACTTGCAGTGGGAACAGCAAAAATGCCTACATGGACATTAGGTCTACTAGGATGTTCAGCCCAAGCCGACAAGAGTATGGTAAGAGCCAATAGGCCAATATCTGTGCCAATCCATGAAGTGAGAAAGGCCTCAAAGGAGTTACAATGTTTAGAGCACCTATATATACGTAACTTGTTGGCTGCATGTTTTTTCCTGTGCATCACGGAAAAAAGAAAAGTGGGGAGGAATGAGTGTGCTTGAATGTATTCATAGAAAGGTGGACATTCACACTAATTTCATTCCTGTTCCTGTTGGTTTCAAAATCATGGTGGCAACAAACAAACAAACAAACCAAAAATCCGAGGTTTGGCTGGGCCTTGTAAACTAAAGCTGGAAAATGCCTAATTTACAGTTTCTACAGTAGGCTACTTAACTGAGTTTGAGCTAACCCATAATGCCTTCCAGCGTAGTCAGCCACGTACAAGTAACAGTGAGGCCTTAATGTCACTGAAGGGTCTTATATTCATTTTGAAGTTTTTGCTTGTATGCAGGGACTTGAATGGCTGCTGCAATCCGGCCTGCTTCATCTGATCTCCTTTTGTTTTACATTGCTGAGCATCTATTAAGTTTAATATCGGTACGCTACTTTGTCTTGTCCCAGTTACCATCTAGACAGCTGCACATTTTCTAATTTATACCCTCTGGTTATGGACTCACCTGCCCAATAGCATTTCAAATGCTCTGTCAGCACGGACATTTAAAACCAGGCTGAGTAATTTATAATCCTTGCCACTGCTATTAACTTGATTCTTTCTTAGTTCCTAAAACATTATTATGCTATTATTTATTATTATTATGGTGCCAACAAAGTTTTTATACACCATGCAAAGCTTTTAAATGTCCCTACCCCAAAGAGCGTATGTGCTAAAAAGTAGACATACTGAGGAATCCAGAGGCAGAGAGGACTTAATGCTTTGTTGTTGTTTATTATTAATTTATTTCTAGTGGGCTTTGCTGAAGAGGGAAGTAAGGCTTTTTTTTAAAGAAGGATTCGTATAAAGAGTGAGTGCTAGCTCAGTGATCAAAGATGAGCAGGGTGAAGGTAAGAGCACAGGAAAAGGTTGGTATTTTTGTTGGTGCATATTGAATAACAAGTGAAAATAAGACAAAAAATGTCCATGTTAATATGATTCCATATTGGCTTGTAACTACGAAGAGCTGTGGGAATTTGGCCCTCTGTGTGCGAGGGTGGTGATAAGATGCGGGAATATTTAATGCTGTCCTTTGCAGGGCCTTTGCAGAGTTGGTATCCAAGCAGAATCCAAACTGGCTCTATATCTCAGTTTCTAACTAGCCCAGCTTGGATTGGTCATGGCGTTTGTCCTTCTCAGGCCTGCCAGTGTATGATCTATATAAAATAAAGACTGATAGAGCAGAGCCCTGATTTAGTTTTTATTCATGCTAAATGCCCTAGTCAGCAACACTGGCCCAGCCATACTTGGCAGGCTGGCCCGGGCACAGAGACAGCTGGCCCTAGCATGCTCTACAGTAACGTTCGGATTTTATCTGGAAAAAGTGAGGGCTAGCTCTTCAGCTGTAATCGGTCAGTGAGGCATCATTGCCTCACACCAGCTGAGGGTCTGACCTTATAGATATGGAGATTCTGTCAGTACATATATATATATATATACATAGCCGCCTTGTCATGGCTTCTTCCCCACTTTAGCAAGATAAATACAGAAGTGGGGGCCAGCAAAAGTACCTTTAAAACCTTATTTACCAGATTTTAAACCATAAAACAATAAAGCCTAACGGACTTATTTAAACTTTACCCTACTTACAAAAGATTGGAGGGCCTGTTCTTGGAGGGAGATATTTTGTGTCTGTCTCCCTTATGGCTGGAAAGAAGAAGCAGGGACAGAGACCAGAAAAGGGAGGAGCCAAAATTTAATTTTTACTTACATTTCTATGGGCCTACCCCACCTGGCTAAGGAGTTTAACCCTTTTTCTCCCAGGCTGCTGGCTAACCCTCGTGAGTATAACATGTCTGTTGGATGTTATGCTCCTACAAGTGCAATTGATTGTCTCTTCCCCTCAGTCATCCTATGCCCACCCCCAAAGGGTGAACAGGCAGTGATTGTATCCATCAGCTGGTTTTATCCATCAGGAGAGCATCTTCAAAAGGAATCATAGACTAAATATATTTTGCTTTCTGTCAGAACTTTCCTCTTACACCCCACTCCTGTTCCCCTTACATGGGATGCAGAGCAGGAGGAGATTTGGCTCAACTAAATAAAACTCGTACAGCTAAATAGAATATATACAGAGTAAATATATATTTTCCCATAGACAATATACAATATCACCCTTGAGTAAAGAACCTTTTTGTTTTCCAACATCTAAATACAGTACAAAGTAACCATACCTTTAAGGGAAGCAATGGGTGGTAATCACTTTGGTGATTACTTGTTCTGTTCACTCCCTCTGGGGCATCTGGCATTGACCTGTGTTGAAAGACAGGATTCTGGGCTAGATGGGCCTTTGGTGTGACCCAGCATGGTTGTTCTTAAGGAACTGCAGCAATCTGAAAAGAATATACAAGCTGAAAAACTGGGGGGGTGAAATCCTGATGCTGTGGAAGTCAGTATGAGTTTGTCATTTACTTAAATGGGGACAGAATTTGACTCTTGATGCCTGATCCAGTACCCATTGAAGTCAGGGGTAAGATGTGCGGAGATCCTAATTACACAAGTGCTGCATTTTTGCACTGCCCAGTTCTGCAGTCTGTATCCAGATGACTGGAAGCCAGTGGCATGTTAATCTTGCCCTAATATTTGTCTCCACAGGAAGCTTTTATATTCAGTTTCAAATTTCAGTCCGCTAGTACCCTCTGAAACATTTCACCATATAAAAAGGGATAAATAGTTGTCCTCTTTTCTCTGAAATTGCGTTCTGAAAACAAAATGAAAGTATGCAGTAAAATACATTCAATAAGAGGGTTTTTTTTCACCTCTTAATCTCTTGACTAAATTTAATGCTTTTGCACAGAGGCTAGCTTTGGGCTTTATGATATAGTCATTGAATCATGCTGCTTCTGTGTTTCAACATGTCTGGCTTTTTTTTTCTTAAAGCAAATATTGAATTAGGTGAAGTTACTAGGGTTACTGTATCATGGTTACTATTGGTATAAAAATGTAAGTGACACCATAATTGTTAGGTAAAGGCAATCTTGGCAACTGCTCACCTAACACTCCCTCTTTGTCTATTATAGTAATAATTGTTTTCTGTCAGTAGCTATGTTGGACTTGCTATCAGGACTATAAGAGATTAGCTAATGATTTGCTCCAAAATGTAGATGGATGGGTGTCTGTTACGACCAGATTCAAAAGTCATTGGAACTGCTTATGGAATGAACTGGGTAGAGTATCAAAATCTGAGACTTCATATCAGCCCTGCAAAGAATTGCTCAGAAATCCAAGTACAATAGAATTTCTTGGATCTCTTCATTGATACAACTGTTCTTTACCTTTCCTTCCCTCCCCTTTCCCTTTTGGTCACTCGCTCCTTAGCCTAATGTTTTTCTTTGCCATTTCCACCCCTTTTCCTTTTACATCTCAGTCTTTTGTCTTTCTCTCTGTACGTCCCTCTCTCTGGGTATATCTACACAGCAGCCTTGTTCTGATATAAGCTATTCTGGAAATAGCACTTAGCTATTTTGAAATGCAGCATCTACACACACACACAGCCTACTTTGAAATAGAGCCATGGGATGCACAATGGCTTATTTTGAAATAGGCACTGTTCCTCGTCAAATGAGGTTTACCAATTTCAAAATGAGACACCCAGTTTTTTGTTTAACTTATTTTGAAATAGCAGTTGCATTGTGTAGTCATGAGGGTAGTTGTTTCGAAATAACAGCTGTTGTTTTGGAATAACTTTGCTGTATAGACGTATCTTTTGGCCGTGTCTACACATGCCCCTCATTTTTTGAAGGGGCCTTTAAATGACAGGGATCAGAACTCATTAATGAGGTGCTGATATGAATATTCAGTGCCTCATTAGCATAATGACAGCCAATCCTGCTTCAAAAGCACTGCTTTCGAAATGCTAACTGGCCGTGTGGATGCAAGCACTTCGAAATAAACCCTAGACTTCGAAATTCCCTAATTCTCAGGGAGTGGCATGTGTAGAGATGGCCTTAGGGTTTAGTTTTCTAGAACACCAATAATTCTGGTTCTTTCAGAACTCTGGAGGCTTGGAAGAGCTCTAAGCAATAAGCCACAAGAAAATGATGCAATATTAAGCACTAACATAGTGGTAGGATTTTAGATTCTTGGTATTTGTCGAGTTACTGATGAAAGTGGTATAGAGAAAGAGTTAAGTTTGTGGATGCCAGTTCTCAGTCAATGTTGCTGCTTTTTAGAGTTCTTCATGCCACTAAATAACTTCGTATTGTCTCAAGTTTTGTACTTTTCTGCCTAATGTTTCTAATCTCTATTTTCATGTGTATAATTTTTTTTCTATTTTCAATAGCATTTGCAACTCTTCCCAGTTTAGTGCCCTTAGTAATCATTTTGGAGGAGGAATATCACAGAGAGCAAACTAGAGGAATTGCTGAGCTGGAGGGAAGCAAGAAAGCAGTGCATAAGGGAGACCAGGTCCCATTTTAGGCATCACTGATCTAGCCTTGGTGAGGAGATAGTTACTTAATCCACACCTTCACCAGCTAGGCTATCATGCAGCAAGAATCCAGAATTTCTCTACAAAATGGAAACAAAACATGTATAACACATGCACTTGTGATTAAAAAGTAGATTAGGAACAGTTTGTCCTTCAGTTTCTTGTGGTTGGTGGAGCTTTCCTTCCTGAAACAGTCCTAAAGTGGCATAGAACCAGCCGCTAGGAATGTGGGTACCTCCTAACAAACAGCTGCTGCACTCAAGAGGAGGTATCACTCATTCCTCTTTGCTGCATGTTTCTGAATGTTTGCATCTCTGGAAGTAACTAGCAGCTTCTGAGGGCAAAAATTGCATTAGCGTGCCCTGTTCTCGGAAGAAAACCTAACATCACTGGGAATTTGAGCCATGGTAAAAGTAAATGAACTTTATAGGAGAGATTTTTGTCAGATGTTAAGAAAATGGATAAGCAGAACTAAAAGCCACAGCTTTTTAAATGTGTTCTTAAATAAACTTTTCTAATTTTGCAAATATTTTTATTTCCTCTGTCTGTTATTTTTAACCAGTTCTGAGAGGTGGCCTCTGTTTTAAGGCTCTCTCCCCCTCTCTGTCACTGGTGCTTTTACTCAGAAAGATAAGGCATTTATACAACAGTTTTATAAGTCACTGCTGGCAGACACTTCTGAGTTTTCAAAGCAATCTGTGCTGACTAATAAAACTAGTGTTTGGAGTCTGAGAATGCGTGCATTGGAGGATCTTATTTTAATATTTTTTTCCTTTTTTGAAAATGAGGGAGAGAGACTAGACAGGAGTTAAATCCAAATAAAAATTCAAATGAGATCATGCAAACTCAAGTACTAATCAGTACGTTTGGAATCAGCGTTGTCAGTTTAAACAAGTGCAAACAGATCTTTTCTAAATTACATTGTGTAGGCAGTATTTCAAATACAGTATATATCATTATTACATCAATAGAAACACATACTGTACAAGTAACAAGGACCATGAAAATATGAACTTGCCCATCTAGGTGTCTTGTCTGAGTACCTGAGTCCTGTTTTCTGCTCTTTATATGCCCAGCAGGTATAGGGATTTGTATCTTTTCTGTCAATATTAGGTAACATTACAGAACATTTGCAATGTTTTTATAAACTGAGCAGACTGAGTAAAGAAAAAAAATGTGCCTAGTGAATAAAACGGCAAGGGTGAGATTTTTTTTTTACAGTTCTTTCCCAGTCACAACATGTATTCCTATCTCAGTAACTGGAGTCATTTCATCACAAAATGTATCTGGCATATAAGCTTAAAAAGTGACACCCATCATTTATATGTTTTATATACACACACACTTTTGATATGTGTATTCTTCACAGATGTCACCCTCTAATTTTTTTGTGAAAAAACATGAGCAGAAGTGCGCAAGCTGAGAATATCCAATAGTTAGGGCACTCACCTCAGATGTAGGACATCCAGGTTTGAATCCCTGTTCTAGATCAGGTAGAGTGGGGATTGTGTGTTGAATCTCCTATGTCCAAAATTTCATCCTGGATGAGACACACTTTGCCATTGTGAACACTGACACACTTTCCTGAAAAAGTTTGATTCTCACAAAAAAAAGTGCCTTGTTGAAACACCAACTCTTGTTTTCAGTCAGTTTATTTTAAGACGTTTGCTTTATAAGGCTCAGATATGACATTTTTCAAGCTGTGTTTTAGGCTTTGACCAATGTATGAGTGTAGGTTGAAGATGATACTTATTTGCTCAGAACCAATTCATCCATAACTTTGTACACTGAGTCTGTATGTATATGTTTGTATATCATATTAAGAAAAGGCATAGTTAGCAGCACCTGTAATTAATGTTACCTGTCACTTGCCATTATAAGAACCTTTTATCAGTTGTTTGCCTTTGCCGAACTTTAACTGTTCACATTGACATTTTTCGTTCTGGGTGTTTGCCTCAGGCTGATTTTTCTTTTCCTAAAGGAAATTTAAGCAAAACCATTTCAGATATATCTCAGGCTAGGGAAAATAGTGATTTTTGCCATGCTACAAAATTCTTATAACTGATTTGCAGAGACTCTCTTGAGCCCCTGTGTTTTGAAGCATGAATTTGCAGTTTGATAGATATAGTCAAGGGTGGCATGGTTCATTGTCGTGGCAAGATATATCCTGTATTGTCCTTGTGAAAACCACCTAACTTTGGCAAAGTGATGAGCCTCTAAAAATCTTAGTTCATGTTTGTTCTCAAAGATTTGTTGACCTTGGACTCAAAATTCCCCTAGGATTCCATTGGCACTGAGCATGATCCAGGTCAGACATGTAGAGACTTAGAAGGATTTTTCTGGCAATTGCTCTTACCAAAAGATGGGGCTTCTATGGTGCCTGCCATTGTGAGAGTAGGAAGCATGTAGAATGAATAACAGTACTCCACTATTGTCCACTGTGTGGGCCAGGCATTAGAGGAAAATTAGATGCATGGTCTAGCCGTGGGATTCACAGATGTCTGCTCATAGCAGAGGACTGGTGAGACTCAGAAACATTGGGTTCATTCCTGGCTCTTGATGGGAGCATGGACCCAGACCCTGCCACCCATCTCCTTCCAGCTTGTCCTTGTCTTAGTCTTGTCTCTTTCACTCTTCCTGGAGGTTAATCTTAGTTCCATTCTCTCCATCTTGCCAGCCCCAGATGACACTCCTTAATCCTGGGGGAATTCTGCATCAAAAATTTAAAATTCAGTGCATGGTATTTTAAAATTCTGCAAAATTTGGCATATTTTTGTCAAAATAATCAACTTGTGTCAATCAGTACAATCAACCTGGTTTCGAAGACAGTAGTAATGTGTTTAAATTGCTAAATTACAATACAATGGATGGAGAATGGAAGTGGGGAGTATTGGATGAAATTATCAAATCCCCTCTGTCAAATATAATGTAGATATTGACCCTTTACAGCTAGGTATTAGTCAACAAATACGCACAGACACATGTTCAGTGTGACATGACAGGCAACTGAAGAGCAAGTGACGGCTGGTGCTTCAGACTCAAAATTTACATTGGCTACTTTCTTCACAAAGGTCAGTGGCAAACAATTCATGGGACACATTTTGACAGGATTTTTTTTTTCAGTTCAAAATGTTAGACCAGCTCTAATCGCTAGAGTACTGTAAGCATTTATAAGGCCAGACTGTCCTTGACAATAAGTTTTCTTTACATGACTCTCGCAATGTAAAGGATCCTTAATCTTTTTTTAATGTGTGTTTCACACTCCTGGGCAAATTTACTAAGAAAAATTAAAAGAATTCACTCCGCAGGCAGGCTGCTACATTTTGGTGCCTGAGGGAACAGAGCCTGCCGCATCCATATCTCTTCCCCAAAGTTCTGCCCCTCCATGCCAAGTGTGCTGCAATAGCGAGTGAGAGAGACAAACTGTCTATTTCACACACACACCACACTCCAGCTTCCCCCTCTCCAGCCGTGATGTATGTCTCTACCACCTGTGCTGGATGTCCAAACTGAGCTGCCTGCCCTGCTGGGGAGGGGGTGCCCATGTACAGCCACTCTGCTGGCTTTATTTTGCTTCCTTGTCAAGTCACTTTTCTGCTGGGAAGCAAAGAAATCTGCACACGCTCCTGGGGAAATTGTGTTTGTGTGTGTGTAACTCCTCAGGCTATTCATGCCAGTCCCAGGCTCAGGCCTGTCGACAGGTGGGGCAAAGGGGGCAGTTGCCCTGGGGACCAGCATTTCAAAGAGGCCAAGAGTGCTGGCCTCCATTGCTGCTGTTTTGGCAGTGGTGGTGGTTGGAGCGTCAGACCCCTTTGAAATGCCACAGCAGCAAGGGAGTGGGCATGGGCAGTGCCATACTCTGAGTGGTGCTGAGAGCTGACTTCTCTTGGCCCAGCCTCTTCTGCCCAGACTACTTACTCATTAAAATCCTAATCCTAGTTTACACACCTGACTCCAAGCCTCTGCTTAGCCAGACCCAATCCCCTGCTGATCCCAACTCTCATTCCTAATTTCCCTCTTCTCCCAGCTTCCAGCCCCAGGTCCCAGTCTCACTTGCAATCTACTTCCCCTCTTTCCCCCACAAGTCCTTTCCCCACAGGTCTAGCTCCTTCACAGTTACCTCCTTCTCAATACTGGACTCCAGCAGGGAGGTCACTGAAAATTCAGGTACCCAGACCTGGAACTGCAGGTTGAACAGAGCCATGCCAATGCAAATGGAATCTTAGGAATTTAGCTGCTGGAATCTAAAGTCTCTATGATATATGCAAACTGAGAAAATCACAGAAGTTTATAATTTGGCCAAAATTTGGATGGAGTTTTAAAAAGGTACATTCCTGCCTATGATCACCACTTGCAGACTTAAAGTGCTTGCTCCAAAGCACATGAGCGCCACAGCTTTTTAAAGCAAAGTCACTAGAATGTTTAAATTTGGACAAAACATTTATTCCCTAGACTCACTCCAGAAAAAGAGGAACCATTTTGGATGAATTTTTCAAAATAAAAATCAGCCTGATGTAGATGCCTGTCATGAAAAGCTTCAACCCAAATGGTTAAAATGTGACAAAATTATCAGTAACTGAAAACATGGACTTGCAAAAGAAAGTGTAAGGCAACATTAAATCATGGGCAAACAGTCCTGCCTATAATGATCATTATTGTTATTATATATAATAGTATTACCTAGGCACCCCATTCATAAATCAGTACCCAGTTGTGCTCAGCACTATACACATATCACAAAAGAGATGGCCTGAAGAATTTACAACCTAATACATGTGTTATACAGTAAACATTTGTTTGACAGGTGTATGGTGATAATCCTGTGTATGAGGTGATTATGCAGCTTGGAACATGGCCATATAATATTACCTTATTAGGAATTCTCCAGTGTCTGAATGTATTGGGTTTACATGAAGCCAAATGAATTAAATGACCTGGAGGTCCGCCATACCTGGGATCTAAGTTTGACATCTGTGGCAATTAGGCACCTAACTTTCTTAAGAAATTTTGAAAGTCCCAGTAAATGCATATCTGAGTCTAAATACCTCTGTAAATCTACCTCATATTCTTTATACCAGCGGAAGATTGAATGTAGCAGAACTCAGTTCAGCCATGGCTTCTTCTGGCCCTTAGCATGTCCCCTGCTCCTCCTTATGCCAAAGGAGGAGGTGGCTTGTACATGCTACGTGTCTGCACTATGCCAGTGGAAATTTGCCCTGGAGGAAGGGAATTCCCTGATAACACAGTGACCTTGATGGTTTGAAGAAGGACCCAGGAACTCATTTAAGCTCTACGAATGGATCAAAATCTTCTCTGGAGAAGGAAAATCTTCAGATACTATATGAGAGATTTTTTTCCCCAAACAACAGACTGAAATGTCAGTTGACGAGGTGCTTTCTAGTGGTAACATGATGGAGTGATGTGACTAATATCTGTCACATGAGTTTATCTCCCCATTCCTGTCCCTGGAAGAAATTTGCATATGGTGCTGCTGCTCTTTCCACACAGAGGCAGCAAAAGTGTAGGAACTACTCTGTCTTGTTTTATGGCCAGCCAATCAACTAACAGAGGGCACTCAAATTAAATACTCCCAGGACAGTTCTGACATTGTTGATACACTAACACTGGTACACAGCTAATGACTCAAACAGAACTGAATTAAGGGGATTTGTGTGTCATATTAAAAGTGAGGCAAAAGAAAAAATAATGTTGGCCAATTTAAATATCAAGTGACAAAAGTCAGTGGTATGTTTTCAAACTTTCCTGTGGGATTTATCAATGACTATAGACAACTGTTACAAGCAGTTTAATAATAGCTAACTATTACTTAGGCTCCTACACTCATCTTTTGAAAGTGTTGTTCAGGCTTCCTTTGAAGATTAGGATGGATAGGTCAGGCACAGTGGTTGCTAGGGTGTTTTGTTTTTTTTTTTGTCTTTTTGAACAACTTTTCTGTATGAATTCATTTGAGCATATAGTGATTCTGGTTTCACCCACAAAGGTTTATTGGCACATTTAGTGCCCTGGCTGAGGTACGTCAGATGTTATATAAGTGTAACGCTGACAGATGCAGGTTGCTGGCCCCAGGTGTAGACCCTGTGAGCATAGGGTCTAAAGCCAGGCACTCTATGACAGGAGCTAAAGGCCAGGTGGCTCTTGGCCAAGGCTGTAGAGCAGAGACTTCATTCACCCCAGATGAGGTCTCAGTACCTCTGGGTACTACATGCTTCCTGGGGTTGAGGAGAGCTTCTGAGACCTTCCGGCAGTTCTTCCCAGCCAATGCACCAGTGGCAATGCTGACAGACCTGGGATAGAACTTGTGAGCATAGGGTCTAAAGCCTGTACTGTACCACAGGAGCTAAGGGCCAGCTGGCTCTTATCTGAGACTGTGGAGCAGAGACTTCACTCACCCCAGATGAGGTCTCGGTACCTCTGGGTACTACTTAAGCATGTGTAGGAGCCAGGGACTTTGAAAGAAGTATTGTAGGAGATGCTGATCATTGCAGCAGAGGAGATACGTCTGCAGGTTTTGCATATGTTGTTCTGCTAGTGTCCCATGCTGCATGGAATTGGTGTGTCCTCGTCTGTGACCAACCTATGCCCTTTTTGAGATAGTTATCGCAAGGCTAGTTTCATCAGTGGTTGCAAAGCACTGTGATCATCAAAGCAGAAAACATTATTTATTACAATGATTAGTGTGGATTTTAAAATTTCAGAAGAAGGCTTTTTTTTTTTTTTTTTTTCCACAAAGAAACCAGAACAAAAGTTAAGGGACAAATAAAAATGATATAAGCTCCACTACCCCTACTGTAGGTACTTCTTAGATATTGAAATGGCTTTTACAATATTGCCTACTGTACTTCAGCAGTCAGTAGTACAACATCTACTAATCAGAGATTTTCCATTACATGCAGCAATTACAGATAACTGACATTTGATTACAATAAGCAGCAAACTTTCAAGAACTAAATGGCATCTGAGTTTGATTTGTAACTCTGTGCCTCACCCTCATCTGGAATGTACCAATACCATATAGGGGCTAGGTGAATTTCTGGAGATTGCAATTCAAGCTATTTGCAAAATAATTACTGAGCTTTTTTTGGGATGGGTTAATGTGTGTAGTTCCAATGTAATAGGAATTACTGCTTTTTTGTCCAGATGCATAAGTACTCCTAAAGTAGTACTTTAAAGACGAACAAAATAAAGTATTAGGTGAACTTTCGTGGGACAGACCCACTTCTTCAGCCCATAGCCATATCAGAACAGACTCAATATTTAAGGCACAGAGAATCAAAAATAGTAATCAAAGTTGACAAATCAGAAAAAAAATGATCAAGGTGAGCAAATCAGAGAGCAGAGGGGTGAGGGGGGTCAAGAATTAGATGAAGCCAAGTTTGCAAAAGAGCCCCTATAGTGTCCCAGAAAATTTGCATTCCAGTTCAAACCACGTGTTAATGTGTCGAATTTGAAGATGAGAGTTCAGCAGTCTCTCTTTCCAAAGCAGAGTGAAAATTCTTCTTCAATAAGACACAGACTCTTTAAGTCATTAACAGAATGGCTTTGTTTGTTAGCAACCACCATTGCTGCTTTATCCATTGTGAATTTAATATTTTTTATAACAAAGACCATCAGACTTTAGAGTTTATTAATCTCAAATGCAATAAACTGAACATTCTGACATCTGACCTAAAGAACTCTTAATTGCTCAGCTCAAAAAAATAGCCAAAAACCAGCACAGAACAGATGTATGGTAATAAACTTATCTCATAATGCCAAATGATTAAACATTGGATTCTTTTTTACATTTAAATATACAAGATTTTCCATTAAGGAGCTTTGTTGACTCTGATAACGGTTTCAAAACCATTAAGTTTATTTCTACAGCTATTTGTTGAAAGCTAATAGGGAAAATAATAGAAACTAATTGAAAAGCAAAGCAAACAGAGCAGAGCCTAGAATGTTTCAGTTAATAAGCAATAGAGATTGTATTGATTTCATTTTATAAACAACATTAATCCTCCATAACAATTAATGTGCAGACAGGTTGCTTGTTTAAGCCATCTGATAAAATGGACTAATAGGGTCCATACATTTGGATTATTAATTTCAAAAGGATATGAGGATTCAAGAAGTTATTGATCTGTTCACCAGGACTCTGTGACAGTGAAAAGCCTTGTTGGGTTGAATGAAGTGTTTGTTTATGTCCAATCTGACGACATAAAATCTCAAAGTTGATCCTTCAACATTTCTGCATCCCAACAAGGAACAGAAAACATGCCTTTTTCGGTTCTGGATCTTGATCAGAATCAAAAGTGTCGGGTGGGTCAGGAACAGGGAATGTGAACACAAAATGGTATCCCAGAAATTCAAAGACATTTGCACTCACAGTTCCAGTTCCATCTGTCATTTTATATAGGCTAAGACTGGATAGCAACACAGCACAGCATAGATCTAAGGGCTACACTGGGAGTAAGCCTGCCAGCGTAGAAAGACAGTCTTGCACCAGTGTGCTTTAAGCTGGCACATGAAAAATTGCAGCTTTGAGGGGTACTCGGTCTAGATAGGCATTCTCTGACCTCGTGAGTCAGATGCCCTTGAGAATGCAATCGGCTGCCCAAGATGCAATGTTTACACTGCTATTTTTATTCAACTAGTCTGAGGCCTGCCAACACCAGTCTGTCTGTCTGGGTTTAGTCTATGTCTACAATATGGCCCTTACAGCAGCACAGTTGTACCACTTCAGCTGTGCTGCTATAAGGCCTCCTAAGTTGGCCCTCTTTGCCACTAGGAGAGACCTTCCTGCTAGCATAATGAAACCCCCCCCAATGATCGGCATTAGCTAAAGCAGTAGCAAGAGCCTCTCTTGCCAACATAGCACTATCCACACCAGCACTTTTGTTGGAGAAATTATTTTTTCATGCCCCTAACCAACAAAAGCGCTAGTGTATACAGAGCATCAGCAGCAGTGCGATGTATGCTAAAAGACCTCCCCCTCCCCCCGCAGACCCATGGAATCTTAACAACTGCTGTGCTGTACCTCTGGCAACACTTTTAAGGTGTCTACATCAGCAATCGCAAACAGTGAGTGGGCCACGTGAGCGGCTGTCCTTCATCTCACTAGGCCGCAGCAGCCTACAGCCCACACGGGTTCCACCTGCTCCTCTCCCGTACATGCCTCTTGCACACTGGAGCACTGAAGCCCCTCACTTACCTGCTCCTCCCTTTCCATGATTTGCAGAATTCCAGTTCTGGGGGGGAGAGTGGGGGGAGGGGGTTGAGGAGACAGAGCGAGAATCAGGTGATTTTGCACACTCCAAAAGTGCTGGGATGGAAGGGAAGTGTAGGAAGTAAGGGCCTCCAATGCACAAGAGGCACATGAGGGAGGGAGCAGACAGGGGGTCCACAGGACAGAGGTGGAGCCTCAGTGAGCTGCAGGTTGCCCACCACTGAGCTACATATTAGTTAAAGATTAGAAGTCTCTTAAAGCTGTTGTAACTCTCCATAATCCTCCTAGGAATATATAATAACTCCAAGGATTATCGTTGTTCCTTTTGTATGGTAAGGACCAGGTGATGCTTTTAGTGGGTAGCCCTCAATACAGAGATGTGCTGACACAAGAATAGCAGTGGGGGCAGGCTTCAGAGAGCTATTCAGGTGGTCCATTAAGGCAGACAGTAGTAACTTAACCTAATTAATTAATGTAGCACATTTCATCCCATGTAACCAGCCAGCTCAGCTGGCCAGTGCTTAGGTGGGGAACAGGCCCTTGGCTCTGCCCTTGTTTCGCTATCTCTTGCCACCAAGTTATTCCTCTGAGGCCCAATACCTAGCCTTCTATTACCAGGATGACAAATGCTTTCAGCGCCTACAAATACCACATAAACCAAGGGCTTCAGTTCTTTCTACCTTTTCTGTGCGGCTGCATGAAGGCTGGGTAAAATCACAGCCTGATTCAAAGTCTATACAAGTAAACATAGAGGTTCCGGTTGCCTACAGTGGGGTTTGCATTGGGCCCTGCATCATTTTTCTTTAGAACTGCATTTAAATATGATCTGTTGTCTTAGAAAGAAGCTCTAGATTTGTCTGAGTTTGGATAAGCATTTGAGTGTGAAATTGCTCAAACACAGCAGGTGTATTTAAAAGCTACTTTGATGGCAATAGCTTGGAAGGCATCTTTAGCTCGTTTCTGTAATGAAGTCCTTTATGATGGTTTTAAAATATCTGGATCAATGGAAAGATTTTTAATAAAGAAGGAAAATATCACAGGGCCATGTTAGGGGTATATAAGTAAACAGTTGTTAATTCTGGATAAAATGCATTAGATTATGTTATGATCAAAGTTTAATATGAAATTTAATATTAAATAATACTTTTGTACTTTTTAATGTATTGTCACTCATATGTTGTTGAACACTTGTTTTGAAAGAAACAACCCCAGCTTGTTGTAACTCCGAGATGATTGAAAGATAAGCCATCAAATATAGCGAATCAATAAAATACAATCTTTATTGCAAACAAATTTCCTTTTATGATGAGATTTCCTGTATTTAGCAGAGGAGACCTAGAAAGATGGTGCAACATAGACAAACAAACAAAGCTGTCTAATTTTGAGGAAGAAATTAGTTAACAATTCCTCTTGGATAAAGATTTCCTGTTAACTTTTGCAATCTTTGGAGAGTATCCACTGTCATTTATTCTTAGTTCAATATTTGTGTATTGCTCTTTGGCCAATCATTGCATTTGCTATTTGTTCAGTCAATGTGTAATAGTGCAGTGACTCAACATTGTAAAACTCAATGACTTGTGAAATTGTCAACATTTACCTTTACATTTCTTTTAAAATCTCAATTTTTTTATTAGCAGAAACTCTAGCTAAAATGTCCATCAGATAAGCATGGTGACAATTATTAGCTATTTGCTTATGTCATATGCAGACAGAGATCCTGGTAACCTTATTCACACTGTGAAATATGAAGGTATGGGACTACTCACAGAGGAAGAAACTACTCAGTGAAGCAAGGGTATTAGATTCTGGGCTACATTTGGTTTAAAAGTGGTATCAAAAGGGGTTTCTGTCAAACGCTAATGAAATTACCACTCTTCCCGCTTCACTCTGTCGACCACAGTGAAGTTTACAATGCTGTATTCTAGTTATAGTGCCAAAATGGGCACAATGTGTTTTCTGGCTATAAGTGCTAATCAAGTACCTTGCGAGATGCAGCTGGACTCAACCAGGCATCTGGCTAAAATTGTCCTTACAAATTTTATCATTGCTGTATATATGGGGTAAAATCCTGGCCCTACTGAAATCCGTGGCAAAGCCCCCAAAGGACGTATCAGGGATCTGGTAAGAACAATATATGCTTTTCAAGATTTAGTTTTGGAAAAATTAACAGCCAGAATCTCTCTCTCTCTCGTTCACTACTGGGGTTTCTTACTTGGTGAGCAGTTCTGTTGATATCAGTGGGATTTGGCAACAAGTAAGGCATTGCTCAGCACGATTAAATAGTAGAATCAAGCCCCAAAGGAGCAGATCTTGGTTGAAAAAACAGAGTTGGATGAATTCTGTAAATAAATAAAAATCCATAAATATTTAATTTTTTTTAAAACAAACGTGCCTTTGTATTCATGATTATTCTAGCAGATGAGCTCACTGGCATAAATGTTTGCCAAAACAGCTTCTGTGCAAATATTGCAGAATACTGTTATTTACTAAGTGTATTAAGAAAGTTCCTGAATATCCCAGTCAAGATCAGGTCACATTGTGATAGGCACCATAAAAACCGGAAGTGAAAAACATAGTTCTTGTCATGAAGAACTGACAGTCTAGTTATCGGCGACCAGTCTAAACCAGGGGTATGTAGCATACAATGGAGGAATATGGAATAGGAATGGGCAGGCAAGGTTAAGGATAGAAAGAATACACGGTTACCAAGGATCTCAAGTTGGTGAAGTTTGAACAAGTGATTTTTTTTTCTGAATATCACAGATCAGGATCTGGCCAGCCCCCACACCCAACAGTGTGGGAGCAAGGCACACCTCCACAAATGCGAACAAAGTAATCAGAAACAAGTCTCTGAGACAAAGGGGAACATAGCAGAGCCTGTTAAGGAGCAGAAGCTCACATACCAAGTCAATTACCACTCATTGGCCTAGCTATCTCATGTAATGGAGGGGTTCAGGCCCTCATCACTCAACTCTGATTACTGCCTTCCTATTGGCTCATAGGTACCACAGCCAACCAGTCTATGGGCAGTCCATCTGTCTCCACTGTATCTTTGTCAAGCCACCATCACTGGGTTGTATAACCATAGACCAATGGACACTGGGTGCAGTTGCAGCTAGGGAAGGCAAGCCCCCAGCTCCCCACACTTCTACCAGAGGCTCCACCCCTTCCACAAGCTTTCTTCCTCCCTGTGGAGCCAAGACATGCCAACCGTAGCCCTCCCCAACAGCCAAAGAGCTGGGCTGCTCCACTGTGGTCCCAGGCTTCCAGAGCAGCTGGGGACTGTAGGCAATTTTGGGAAGGCAATGCCTTCCCTTGTCTACATTAACCACCACCCATGTACAGGGCCCCCCTTTCTTTATGCCACCACAGAGGGGTGGCCAGGCAACAGTTGAATAGTGCTGTGATCTGGCACCTGGGCTCCTGCTTCCTGTCTTAGGCTCAGCCCCATGTTTTGGAGCCTCTATCCATTGATAAGGTCTGCTACTTCATGGGGAGCAAGGGGCGATCTCACTCTCTAACCTTCCTCTAGCCTGGGCTCACTCTGTGCAATCTACGTGTGAGAGTTCATGAGGTTCATGTAAGTGAAGCAGGCTTGAAATGTGAGAGTCTCACAGCTCAGGTATGCGCGTGACTTGAGAGACCTATGGTTTCCAGGCTGACTACCTGCTAAATGAGAAGGTTTTTGTTATTTTAATTTAATATAAAACTATAATAAAGTGGCCATCAAAGGATTAACTGGGTTACTGAGAGTACTGTGGGTTGGCACTCTGTTCCCCCTCTCATTTATTTCCTATTTTAGTCGAGGATGGGGGAGGAATTCCTCTGCTCCCCGCTCGTTTGTGGCATGGTTTATTAGAACTGCAACTTCCCACCCTGGAGTTCGGTGAGTAGACTTTTTCAGCAGCGTCCCTACAAAGCTATCCATGAGTGAAACAGAATATCCAAGAAAGGCCAACTTTGAAATGGCCTTGCATAAATATCTCAGCCGAGTTAGTGGGTCTATTCTAGCCTATTCTCCTCTATTCAGGAATCAGTAACATACCATATAATGCATTTATCCACACAGAACAGCTCCCATTTTATATATGAATACCTGTAACAAATGGTTGATCAATAATCTGCAGAGCATGAATTGTTCGAAGGTGTGTGGGGGGGACATTTCAAGCAACAACTAAATGAGAGAAGAATTACTTTCTCTGGCAGTTGGCAAGCTCCAAACAGGAGGAGAGGCTATGCTTATCAGGTAAAATATTTTATAATGAATTTTTCTCCTTGCGCTAGTTGATTCAGACCATATCAGTCATCAGCCTGGCCCTTCCCTTTCAGTAATACTTTGTTTCTCCTTGGCACAATGTGCTTTATTTACTTTGTACATTTGAGTACTCTGTAAATATACCTGTATGTAAGTACAGGTTTGTTACATACACTGACTACTTGAGGCTAAGAGCAATTGTTGTGTCACTATTTACTGATTTATCTTTATGCAAAACTCACCTGACACGCCTGCTAGGGCAGACTCAACATTTCTAGAAACAATAAATCTGCCTCTTGCCTTAGTGAGGGATCTGGATAAATTGGAGGACTGGGCCAAAAGAAATCTGATGCGGTTCAATAAGGAGAAGTGTAGAGTCCTGCCCCTGGGGCAGAAGAATCCCAAACATTGTTACAGGCTGGGGACCAACTGGCTCAGCAGCAGTACGATGGAAAGGGACCTAGGGGTTATGGTGGATGAAAGGCTGGATATGAGTAAACAGTGTGCCCTTGTAGCCAAGAAAGCTAACGGCATACTGGGGTGCATTAGGAGGAGCATTTTGAGCAGATCTAGAGAAGTAGTTATTCCTCTTTATTCGGCACTGGTGAGGCCATATCTGGAATACTGTGTCCAGTTTTGGGCCCCCCCAGTATAAAAAGCATGTGGATTTGCTGGAGCAGGTTCAGTGAAGGGCAACAAAAATGATTAAGGGTCTGGAGCACAAGACCTATGAGGACAGGCTGAGGGATCTGGGCTTGTTTAGTTTACAGAAGAGAAGACTTAGAAGTGATTTAATAGCAGCCTTCAACTTCCTGAAGGGGAGCTCTAAAAAGGAGGGTGAGAAACTGTTCTCAGTGGTGTCAGATGGCAGAACAAGGAGTAATGGTCAGAAGTTGAAGAGGGAGAGGTGTAGGTTAGATATTAGGAAAAACTTCTTCACCAGGAGGGTGGTGAAGCACTGGAATGCGTTGCCTAGAGAGGTGGTGGATTCTCCATCCCTTGAGGTTTTAAGTCCCGGCTGCACAAGGTCCTGGCTGGGATGACTTAGTGGGGGTTGATCCTGCTTGAAGCAGGGGGCTGGACTAGATGACCTCCTGAGGTCCCTTCCAGCCCTGTGATTCTGTGAGTATCTACCATAATCGTAGTTACGTATCGTGCAATTCACTAAACTCAGGATGCTGGAATTGTCTGAATGGTACAAAATAGTTAAATAGGTTTGATTCAAGAAGCCACTTAGAACCATGTCCCAGTAAGCTTGAAGTTAAGTGCCAGCTTAAGAACTGCTGTTATTGTCTGCTCTTATATTGTCTGTAATGGTGCTTGCTGCGGACTGCATGGAGGAAGCATTAAACCTCCATAACAAATTATTCTCTGTGATATCCGCTGTGGGGAAAGGAAAGAATTTCCTTCTTATGCCAACTCACAATGAGGACTATGCCCCTTAATTCTGATCCTTGTTGTTGTGACTGGAACGAGCAGAGGCTTTTATAATTTATTATTTCAGTGCTTCCTTTTTAAATGATGGTAATAAAATAATTTTGAAAAACAAGAAATCAGAGCTATGTGAAGACTGCACAAATAGACCGAATATTTGCTTGAATTTTTAAAATGCTTTATGCCATTTTTTTCAGCATAAAACAGTTCTCTAGAGCCAGAGTTTTCAAACTGCTTCTAGTGTGCTCCACTTCCCATCCTCATGTAATCCTATAACATCTCTACAGTGATGGCTGTTACAGAAAGTCCACATGTCCTTTTAATAGACTTGGCAACTCTGACTGAAACTATCCCAGGAGATTTTTTTTCCCCCCAACGTGACACAGTCATTTTCTTAAGAGCCTATTAAAATCTCCAGGACTACTTTCAATAGCCACCAGCAGGTTGAGGCTAACTCCAGAGCAGTTGTGGAGGGTTGACAACCCTATCTTTTTAGCTGTCTTTTAATACCCTTTATGACCACAAAGAAGTACAAAAGCCAGCTCCCTTGCACCCAGCCGGGTGTCTGTGGCCACAGTACATGTTAAGTGATCTATTTGTGGTACAAGAATCAGAGTCTGGGGATTTCTTCTTTAGAAGAAAAATTAATTTCTGCATATTATAGGCTACGTCTACACGTGAAGCCTACATCGAAGTAGCCTATTTTGATGTGGCGACATCGAAATAGGCTATTTCGATGAATAACGTCTACACGTCCTCCAGGGCCAGCAACGTCGATGTTCAACTTCGACGTTGCGCAGCCCAACATCTAAATAGGCGCAGCGAGGGAACGTCTACATGCCCAAGTAGCACACATCGAAATAGGGATGCCAGGCACAGCTGCAGACAGGGTCACCGGGCGGACTAGCGCTTCCGGGGCAACAGCTAGCCGCTCCCTTAAAGGGCCCCTCCCAGACACACTCAGCCTGCACAGCATGTGGTCTGAGGAGCCATAGGCACACAGACCCCGGGCGCCGCAGTCATGGACCCCCGGCGGCAGCAGCAGCAGCAGCAGCAGCAGCTACAGGTCCACCCAGCCCTCCCGGCAGGAGCAGGGCTTGCCCTGCTCTGTGCCATGCAGGAGGCAGCTGAGCACCTCCTTGCCCCAGAGGAGGAGATGCCTCCAGGGCAGCAGGGCTCAACCCCTACCCCTGCAGCACCCCGCCCCGCCCCCCGCCTCACACGCCGGCGGCTGTGGAGCTACCCCACCAGCACCGACTGGTGGGAGCGGCTGGTGCTTGGGGAGTGGGATGACGACCGCTGGCTCAGGAACTTCAGGATGAGCCGGCAGACATTTCTGGAGCTGTGCCAGTGGCTCACCCCCCCACTCAGGCACCAGGACACTGCCATGTGGCGTGCCCTCCCTGTGGAGAAACGGGTCGGCATCGCTGTCTGGAAGCTGGCCACTCCAGACAGCTACTGATCCGTGGGCCAGCAGTTTGGTGTCGGCAAGGCCACCGTCGGGGCTGTCCTCATGGAGGTAAGTGAACCCACGGGGGGAGGGGAGGGCAGGGCAGGGCAGGGCAGGGCAGCCAGGGCAGGGCAGGGCAGGGGGTCCAGGGCAGGGCAGGCCAGGGGAGGGGGGCCAGGGCAGGGCAGGGCCACGCACACCCTGCTCACCCCTCATTGGTGCTGTCCCATGTGCTTTCCCTGCAGGTTGTGCGTGCCATCAACGCCATGCTCCTGCACAGGCTCGTGAGGCTGGCGGACCCAGATGCCACCATGGCCGCCTTTGCCACCCTGGGCTTCCCCAACTGCTTCGGGGCTCTTGATGGGACTCACATCACCATCCGCGCCCCACATCACAGTGGAGGACGATACCTGAATCGAAAGGGCTACCATTCTGTCATCCTCCAGGCCTTGGTGGACAGCCGGGGACGTTTCCAGGACATTTATGTGGGCTGGCCTGGCAGCACCCACGACGCCCGGGTTTTTTGGAACTCGGGCCTGTGCCGCCGGCTGGAGGCGGAGACCTACATCCCCCAGCGGGAGATCCCTCTGGGGGACACCACCATGCCCTTCTGCGTCATCGCAGATGTGGCCTACCCCCTCCGGCCGTGGCTCATGCATCCCTGCACGGGCCATCTCTCCGCTAGCCAGAAGCGCTTCAACGAGCGCCTGAACCACGCGCGCCAGGTGGTGGAGCGCTCATTTGGCCACCTGAAGGGACGCTGGAGATGTCTCCTGACCCGCCTGGATGCAGGCCCCAACAACATCCCCCAGATTGTGGGTGCCTGCTGCGCCCTGCACAGTTTGGTCGAGAGCAAGGGGGAGACCTTTTCCCAGGGCTGGGCTGCGGAGGCCGGCAGGGCACACGTCCAGCCACCTGCTGCCCCCAGTCGGCAGGTTGACCCTGAGGGGACCCGGGTCCGGGAGGCCCTGCGGGCCCACTTTGATGAACAGGCCGCGGGGTGAACTCTGCCCAGGCCCCCTACTGCCCGCCCCTTCCTCCCCCACACTCCTGCCCCAACGCCTACACCATGGAGCACCCCACCGCACCCCCCTCCCACTTGTCCTGGACAAATGACAGCACGCACTTGTGGCTGAACGTAAACCTTTTTTTTTCTTTCCAAACCTTTTGTTTTGACTGTAAATAAATATTTGAACCACAAACCAAAAACTATGTCCAAACGTTGAACAAAAGCAATATGTACAAAAATAAAACAATACAAAGAAACAACTGTCCACAATAATAAAAAGAAAACCAGGGAAGATAAAGGGGAGAACTATTTAGATGGGGGGGACGGGGCAAACTGGGGGCCGAAAACAACAGGGTCCAACTATATACAAGGGGGGGGGCATGTCCCGGGCCCCTCGCCCCTATATCCCGGCACTGGGCGTTGGCGGCTGGAAGCCCTGCCGCGGTCGCAGCCTGGTCCGTGGCTGGGTGGGAGTGGGCTGGACTGGAAGGTACGGTGGCCGGCGAGTGTCAGGTGGCTCCAGGGGTCCCTCGGTGCTCCGGCCCTCGCTGGTGGGTGGCGGGGCGACGGCGGACGGGACGGCGACGGGCAGAGCAGCTGGTGGTGGGGCTGCAGGAGCAGGCAGGGCGGGTGATGTTGCGGCCGGCGCAGCATTGGGGGCCAGGTAGTCCACCAAGCGGTTAAATGTCTCCATGTAGGCCCCCCATGCCTCCTGGCGCCAGGCCAGCACCCGCTTCTGCAGCTGGAGGTGCTGCTCCGCGACCTCCAGCTGCCGATGGTGGATGGCCAGCAGCTGGGGGTCCGTCGCCGTCGGCAGTTGGTGGCGCGGGGTCCGCCGTCTAGCCCGCCATGGGGGGCCGGTCGGTCCTCGGCCGAGGGGCTGCCCTGTAGCGATGGTCCCGGAGAGCTCTCCGGGATGACTGACGCCTCGCCGGTGCTCTCTTCCGATCCTTCTGATGGTGCAGGTGCAAGACACAGGAGAGGATGGGGGGAAGGAGAATGGAGACAGGCGTTAGTGTGGGCCCTGAGCCGTGGCCTTTGTCCCCCCAGCCCTGTGCTGCAGGTTCCCCATCCCCGTCCCCGGGAGATGCTGCTGTGATGGATGGGGTTCAGGGGTCCCCCTGCCCTGCACCCCATCCCCTGGTGGGAGCGACTTTCACTTCACCCCGCAGGGTCTGAGAGCAGGAGAGGTTTCTTAGGCCACAGATGCCCAGTTTCTCCCAGGAGTGACAGCACCAGCTGTCGGAAGAGACAGTCCTTCCAACCCATCCTGGGGAGAAGACCCCAAGGGGTGCCCCTCGGGGATGCAGCTTTCCCCCTCCTCAGGCTGGCTGCCTTCCAGCTCTCCCTTCCTCTAGCCTCTACCTGTGGGCCCCGCCCTCGCCCCCCAAGTCCAAGCCAGCTCGGCTCCTCCCTCCTGTTTGTTCAGGGCAGAGGTGTCACCTGCCAGCTGTAGCCCCAGGATCCTCCTTTGCCCCTGGGAGCTATTCTGCTCTTGTTGCTCATATGTAGCCTGAGTCTCCCTTTGGCACTCCCCCCACTCCATCACATGCTGCTGCTGCGGGGTGTCCCACCCCCTCCTCCCGGGGGCCCCTCTAGGTTCCGCTCCCCCCTGGCCCGGGGATGGGGCATGGCACTGTCATGCGGGGTGCGGGGGGGCAGGGGCTGATGGATGCAGTGCTGTGAGGGCCATGGCCCTGGTGTCCTTGGGGCCATGGCCATGTGAGCATGTGGGGGGCCCTGGACACATATCTCTTACCCCCACCCCTCAAGCCCAGGGGTGTCCACCAGAGGAGGGTACCTACCTGTCGGTCCGCTCCCACAGTCTGGAGATCCCCAGGGGGCGGAGGCCCTGCTGCTACTCCGGGATGGCAGGAGGATCTGCAGCCTGGATTCTGTGGAGGAGGAGCCCCCTCCTCCTCCTCCTCCTCCTCCTGCCGCGATGTCCCGGGGGTGACCTCCGGGGGGGGCCCCCGGGGTGCGGGCCTTGCCTCCGGGGCGGACTCCGTCTGCAGGGCCTGCTGGGGCTCGTCGGCTGAGGTGTCAAGGGTGGCCGGAGGGGAGGAGGTGTGCCGGGAGCCCAGGATGTCCCTGAGCTCCCTGTAAAAGGGGCAAGTGACGGGGGTGGCCCCAGATCGGCTGGCCGCATCCCGGGCCCGGGAGTAACTCTGCCGCAGCTCCTTGACCTTACTCCTGACATGGTCAGGAGTGCGGGCAGGGTGACCCCGGGCAGCCAGGCCATCGGCCAGCCGAGCGAACGCATCCGCGTTCCGCCTCTTGCTCCCCATTACCTGGAGCACCTCCTCCTCGCTCCAGAGCCCCAGCAGGTCCCGCAGCTTGGCCTCCGTCCAGGAGGGGCCCTGCTGCTGCTTGCCAGCCTGGCTGCCCTGGCTCCCCTTGGGGGGGGTCCCCTGGGGGCGCTGGGGGGGGCTGCCGGCCAGCCATCGCAGCTGTGTGGGGGGCTGAGGGTGGTGCAGGCTGGCCGCGTGTGCAGGCTGCAGCCTGCACGTTCCCTCAGCTTCCTGCACAGGAAGGGAGGGGGAGGGGACCTTTAAGGGGCCGCTCCACGCGGCCACCAGTGAGCTGAGGGGCTGGAGAGAGCGTCTCTCAACCCCCCAGCTGATGGCCGCCATGGAAGACCCGGCAATTTCGACATTGCGGGACGTGGATCGTCTACACGGTCCCTACTTCGACGTTGAACGTCGAAGTAGGGTGCTATTCCGATCCCCTCATGAGGTTAGCGACTTCGACGTCTCACCGCCTAACGTCGAAGTTAACTTCGAAATAGCGCCCGACGCGTGTAGCTGCGACGGGCGCTATTTCGAAGTTAGTGCCGCTACTTCGAAGTAGCGTGCACGTGTAGACACAGCTATAGTGTGACAGGACACTGTAAGGCACTTCAAATAGAATCTTTTAGGGGCCAACACCCTAGTCACTTGAATCACCCATGGCACTGCCTCTGGATAAAGCAGGAGGGAGTTAGAGAGCTTGATTAGGTGTGGAGATATAATGGAGGTAATGCAGTGAAACCTTTATATTCTCTGTCATGTGGCTTTTACATCTTTTTCTCCCAAACACAAGCGCACAGCACATAGGCAAGGAGAGAAGATTATTTTATTTTGCTCATCCTATCTTTTTCCAGTGATACATTACGTGGCATATCTGGTAGGACGTGCTCTGCAAAGTATTGATAACATTATAAACGGCCACCCTTATTGCATACAGCATCACACATTTAGTGAATGTAGTCTAGCATTATGTGTGTGCCAAATAATTCACCAGATGGGTTTATCAGTCTCAGTTTACATGAGCCGAACTGAAAGCTGAACTTCTTAAATCCAATTTAGTCTGTTTTATTGGTCATGGGAGAACCATATTTGCTGCACAGTGCATGAATGTAACTCTCTGAATGTGTGAATGTTCACAGCGATGGGTCAGGTCATCAGACAACAGAGATTGGTATCTCACAGTTGCACACCAGTGCGTAAGGGCTGAGGATCTGGCTGTTTGTTAGCATTCTGAAAATATTCCGCTATATGTAATTAAAATTTGCTGTTCCAGCGCAACCTTCTGCTAGCCTATTTGTAGGAATTGGTGGTGCACAGTCAAAACCCATTCAAAGGATTTCAAAATTCAAAGGCATATTTAGAAGAAATATGTTGTAGTATCTGATCCAGAACCAGTGAGCATATATCCAAAAAGGGAAACTGATTGTAACAATGTGGGAAAGGAGTGTGGAATTTTGTGTCATGGACACTAGTGAAGTCAGAAGCATGTCGTAACTAGAGCAGAGCAAATCTGGTGAAAGATTTCACAAAAAGTTGACCACTTTCTTTGCACGATGTTGTGCCCCTCCTATTCCCCTTGTGATGAAATCATGAAATGTGATAAAAATACTGTTTGCATCAAAAACATGCAAACATTTTAATACTAGTGGTTTTTAAGGCCAGAAGGTACCAGTTGATAATGTAAACTGACCTTCAGCAGAGGACAGGCCAAGCCCACTGATAAGCTGGGGGACAAAGAAGGCAATTGCCCAGGGGCCCAGCAATTTAGAAGGGGATGGAAACCTTGGTCACTGCCCCAGAAGTTCTGCTTAAAAAAAAAAAGAGTAGCTCTTGATTCAGAAACACTTTAGATATGCCCTGTTCAGGTTCTGAGGTGGGACCTAGAGCCTAAGTAGGGCTTATCCAAAGCCTCTTCGTATCAAGAGACTCTGCTGTGGCTTCTCCCCAGAGCTGGCAGGTTGGCTCCCAAGAAAGGAGGGGAGGAGTGATGCCTTGGGACCCATCTGTGCAGGCTGGAGGGATGGGGCTGGGCCAGCCCAGGGCTCCTCTGGCATGCAGTGAGGGCATCTGGGGCTTCTCCAGGCTGAGGGAGGGTCTGCTTGTAGCCCCAGAGGAGGGAGGGGAAAGGGGACCAATTGACTTCTGCCCTGGGGTCCAGACTTGCACAGGCCAAAGAATTTCATCCAGTTACTCCCATGTTAAGCTCAATAGCTTGTATATTACTTAAACATACTTTCACCAAAGGACTTAATTTGATTGGCAGATTTCAAAGGGACAGCAGTTTGTTCTAATCACCCTCACTGAACATCTGAAGAAGGTGGTCTTTACCCAGGAAAGCTCATTACCCAATAAAGAAATGTGTTAGTCTTCAAGGTGCTACAGGACTCCTTGCTTTTTGTGAAGCTACAGACTAACACGGCCACCTCTGAGATGCTCGCTGTTAGTCTGGCATAAATTATTTTAAATTATGTTCAATTTCAAATCTTGAAAATGTAAGTCACTTTTCCATCAATATAGGTCCAATACCTTCATTTTCACTGGAAAAGAAGTCCTTTTCTGACAAAAGTTTCAAGGGATACAAGAAATGTTTAAGTGACAAGGGCCTGGTTATGCGCTCATAAAAAGAGCAGGTTGTTGGGGGACAGACACAATCCCTCAGCAATGTTGAGTTTTCATCTGTTATTGTGAATAATTCTCACATCTCTGCTCACAATGTTGTTTTGATAAGGGACTGAGTCTGTGTTTTGACACAGACTTCCTACAGGTTTGAAATATTTTTTTTTCCCTGACAGAAAACAAACAATTCTGAAAGTCCTATTGTATGATGTTGCTCTGTCCAATAGTCAGGTATACTGTAGTGTTGATTGAAATCACTAATTGCTGGAAAGCCCCATAGACGTCTGATACAGAAAACTGACTTTTAAGCTTTTAGGTAGACAACAGTGGTCTGCTTCTGATATTACACTGCCATAAGCTAGTGGTTCTGATCAGGGGTGTCCTGGGACAATGCAGAGATCTACCAGAGATACAACAACTCAGCTAGGTCTTTGCCTTGTTTTACCATAGGCTACATAAGGCAGTGGCAAAGTCAGTACAAACCAGAATTTCATACACTGACCCGTTTGTACTGCTCTTTGAATCAAGAGATGCTGTAAATACAGTAAATTATATTCCAACTGATTTATTTTGTCATTATAGGGTACAAATGAGAACATAAGCAATGTTTCTGTAATAGTGGTGCTCTGACATCTTTTTATTTTTGTCTGATTCTGTCAGCAAATAATTTTTTTAAAGTGAGGTTAAATTCGGGGGTAGGGGGCAGTGTGCAAAACAAATCAGACTTCTGGAATAGCGAGGGTAGAGTAGCCTGGAAAGATTGAGACACACTGCCCAGGCAACCTTCTCTTTACATACTGTAAACATGTGATGCAAGACCCTTCTGGAAGGGAGCTCAAGGAGCCATCTAGTCCAATCCCCTGCCCTCGCAGCAGGACCAAGCACCATCTCGATCATCCCTGTTAGCTATTTATCCAACCTGTTCTTAAATATCTCCAGTGATAGAGATTCTACAGCCATCCTAAGCAATTTATTCCAGTACTTCACCACCCTGACAGTTAGGAAATAATCTAGAGTAATCCATCATGAAATTCTCATGCATATTATCTCTTGTAAACTTGGTCGATTGGCGCAAATACACATGCATCTGATAAAGTGATTGCCTTTGTAATGTTATTTATATTATCTCCGCTAGGGTAAGAAAATGAGTAGGGAACCCATTGTGTCTTTTGACAATCTGCTTTGAAAGTGCAGTTTTGCAAACCACTCCCAGAGCCCTGTACCAAGATGTGCATTTGTGAAAGGGCAAAACCTGTTAGATATTCTTTTGTAGCCGCTCTAGTGCAGAAAGAGCTGACAGAAATTTAATTTTGCACATTCTCTCTGCCAAAGGGAAGCATCTGGCCCTGTATGTACAGCCAACATGTAGCTCTGTATGTTTTTGCAGCACAATTAATATTTTCTGTCTCTTCTCCATTTCACAGCATATTACAGCTGTATATTTTACTTTTCCTGTCCATTTTAGCAGTTGCTGAGCAGTTTTCTCCACTTCTGTCACTTGAATAGAATTTCTCTGAAAAGTTGCCTTCAGTTATTTCCTATTCTAAGTGTTGTGGTATTTCATATCCCACTATGTGTAACTCTTGGTTAAGTGGTAGCCAGAAAACAACCCTCAAAACCTCTTCAAAGTAAAAATAGGAATTTACTGATTGTTTGCAAATATTCTGGGAGGTTCCTTTCCCCAGATTCCATTCAGAGCCAAATTCCTGGTCCCATGGAAGTATGGCCATTGTGTCCAGGGATAAAGATTTCACTCCAGATCTCTCACTGGGTGGAAGATTTGAAAAGACAACTTGCAGAGGAAAAACAAGAGGTACTGGTGACACCTTAAAGACTAACAATGTTATTATGGCATAAATTTTCATGAGGTGCAACTCATTTCATCAGATGCTTTCAGAGGGCTAGCCATGTTAGTCTCTTTCAGCAAAAACAAGAAGAAGGTCTGTGGCACCTTAGAAACTAACAGATTCATTTTTGCACAAGCTTTCATGGGCTGGAACCAACTTTGTCAGACTCATGAAGTAGAAACTTCAGTTTGGCAGGTATATGTATGGAGGTAACATTGGTGTTATTTATACAGGTTGAACATCTCTAGTCCCGCACGCTGGGGACCTGACCGGTGTCAAAAGAGAAAATTTGCCATGCCACTAGAGGCCAATATTGTCTAGCAGGATTATCCACATTTCCACTGTGTACTGGGCTCTTAGAAGATATTTAGGGGTAAATTACAGCTAAATAACAGCACAGAACGCGAAGAGCCAGGACTGGTGGCCATAAACAAACTGTATGGAGCCATGGGAAACTTGGCCGGAGCCATGATAAGTCGTCTCCTGGCTAACCAAAATCATGTAGGCTTATGGATGTGGCCAGATGAGAGAGTGTCAGACTAGAGAGGTGCAACATGCATTACTATGAGGAGGACCAGTGCTTTTATCCTCTACATACCGATGTAACACATCCATCTGTGCATGTGTATTCCTGTCTGTACTTCCCGAATAAAAGTTCCTACTTCATTCATCTGAAGAAGTGGGTTCTAGTCTATGAAAGCTTATGCACAAATAAATTTGTTAGTCTTTCAGGTACCACAGGATTCCTCTTAGTTTTAACTAAAAACTGTTTTTGACGAAGAGTAGGAGCAACATAATGAATGTTTTCAGAGTGCTAGAGTATTTCAAACACTTGTTTCCCTTTTCCTCGATTTACTCTTTCCCCCGGCAGAGTGCCACACTACTAGACTTTAATAATTTTTTTCTCTTTAACCTCATATTCCTCCTCTGGCCTTTATCTAATTCTATAGAAGTCCCTTTTCAAACTCATATCCAAAGTTTAAACTGCCTTTTATTAATATATATTTCCATGTGTTTCTTGTACACAAAATATGCCAAAGCACTAAAAGTTGCTCTAACTGCTCCCACTGAAATCAATGGATACAGAATTACATCAGTGCTTTTAAAAATCCCACTCAAAGAATTTTGGACAATGACTGAGACAGTCTTTTCGTTTCCAAGTCAATGGGACTGCAGTGGCAGCAAGATTGATACCTACTACAAAGAGAGACCCATACGGTAGATCTTCAATATAAAAATGTGTTTGCAGGACTGAATCAATGAGAAACGGTTAACAATTGTTATGCAGCGATTGTTCACTCATGTACCTCTTCTGTTGTTGTCCCACCCTTAGCTTCTTACCACACATTGCCCTTACTTCTAGTGCTGGGTAAACTTCCAGGCTTCAGAGATTTAATTCAAATAGATATCCAAATGTTCAGTTATGTCTCCCAATTTATCAAAGTGTTTCTTGGCCTGAAAATAATCCAGCTGGATAAAGGGTGAGAACAGATTTCCTTGCAAAGTTTCTAGTACTGTAAATGTAGTTTCTGTCAGAGTTGGAAATGCTTAGGTAGCAGTACATTTCTGGTTCCTGCCAAAGCCTGGAAGTGCAGCAATTACACTTAATTTCCACCCCACCCCCTCACCCCCACCCAACGAGTTTCCTTGCTTCCAGTTCTGTAAGAAGTGGTGTGCTAGGAATACCACACATAGAGGTGTGTTCTCCTTGAATCTCAGAAATGTAGCTTCTGTTGAATCTTGACATATGGATGAAGATTCAAGCTAGCTGTTATCCCCAGTTATTTAATGTGAACAGCAGCCATGGGCCCAAACTGCTACCTTAGTCTTGAATATTTCTGAACTTTGGTGGGGTTTTGGAATCTCCAGCTGCATAACAGACACTTAGAATTCACTTTATTGTAGATGAAGGAGGCAACAGAACCTGAGTCTCCACGAGAGAGCACAACACGTGCAGCATCAATGGCATGTCTGCGCTGAGCAGCATTGAAATGATTGTGTATGTACTCACACACCACCCCAAATGTATTATAATTTGGATGCATCATGGGCAAATGGCTACCTATCATAATGATAACCTGATCCAAACATCCCTGAATTCTGGGACATATGAATTACAGATTCAGATTTTGGGAAAATGAAACCATGTTTATTTAACAAGTTCATTTAATGAGTAGGCCCATTTTTTTAACCTAGCATTTGCGTTAGTCTTTTCTGGACTTTTGGTAGTATAATCCTGTGTTTCTATACCTACAGAACTTTATTTCCCACTTAATTTTTTCATCTCTTTCTTTGTGAGCTCTCTGGTTATGTAGAGACTTTTTACGACTGCATGATTTCTGAATTTTCCAGTTTCTTCCTTGCCCTTCAGACCCATGCTCAGCAGCTGAGTTTTTCATTGAATGAGGGTGAATACTTATACATAGCTTATCTGTGTTATACCACAAACGGTCATTGCCGAGCTTGAGTTTCAAATATCAATAAACAGTCTTGATCTTTTTGGACAACTGTAGATTAAAGTGCCAAAACAAGATGTTTGCATGGGCTCAGTGTAATATGTCTAATACTTCTGCCAAGTATCAGCATAGTTACAGTTAGAATTGCATGAGGTTTTTTAGAACTGTAATTTGATCACTCAGTAGTAGTAACACTAACATAAAGACTGATCCAAAGTCTACTGAAATCAGTGGGAGTTCTGTTGACTTCTATGGCTCTTGCATCAGACTCATAGCAACTTTTCTCTGAGGAATTCTAATCCTTTGAGAAGAATTTATTAAGTGTCACATGATAGCCCGGTTAGATAGAACATGTCCTTTGTTTTCCAGTTGGTGACATCGAGGCATAAAAGGTCAAGTAACTTTCCCAGAGACATACTATGAACCAGTAGCAGCATTATTAAAAAAAAAAATTCTGCTCCTGACTGCTAGAGAGCGCTCCTTCATAGTAGTACTGTGTGGTTTTATGTTACTTTATAGGCCAGGTCTACACTGCCCCTCCCTTTCGAAAGGGGCATAAAAACGTGGCCAATCAAAAATGCAAATGAGGCGATGATTTGCATATGCGGTGACTCATTTGCATAAAGACAGCCACTCGCTTTTCCAGAAGTGCTGTTTTTGAAAGCCAAAACAGCTGTGTAGAGGGGATCCATTGAAAGGAAGCCCTCCCTTTCGATAGCATCCTTCTTCCTAATTCCTGAGCACTATTTTGAAACGCATTTTTGTGTGTAGCAGCATTATTTTGAAAAAAGCTATTCTGGAACAGTTTATTTTGAAATAAGTCTGCTGTGTAGACACAACCTTTCCAATCATTTTCTTTCTATCCATGGCTGACTTTCTCTCAGTCAGGACCTCCAACAGAAGTATAAGGTGCTGGTTTCCCTGGTCTACCTAGGTGTAAAACTTTTTCTAAGCAGGTTTCTCACATATAGGCAGTTCCCAGAGACTTTAAATGCTTGGTTGAAGGACTCATCTTGCAAGAGCTCTGTTCCCATGTCTGTCTAATGATGGATGCCTGCATGGCTTCTCCCTTCCCCTCATATATTCCCAGACTCAGTAGGCTTTCATGATGTTCTTGCCTTCCTGTGGCATTCCTGTTTCCCTGCTTGTTGTTAGTCACACCTTGCTTAATTTCATTGAAGACTGGCAGATAGCTGTCTTCCCTCCCGTATCAGAGAGAACCTGTTTCTCCATGCTTTTGTGTGATTGGTGAGTATTCGTACTAGTGAGTTTCCAAAGATATCTTACATGACACCTTTTAAGTGTAGATTATGACAACAGTGCATTAGATGTAGCAAGTATGCCAAGCCTGATGACAGCTGTTGACACTAAGCAGTGATCCACCAATGGGTTTCTGTGTCACAGGTCCTACCAGTTTAAATGGTGTATAATGGTTGGGTCTTCTTTCCTTGATCTTTCTCCAAGACTCCAGATCAGGTAGCTGGAATTCTGGTGAGAATCAATGGTAGTTTATGGCCTTACATTGATAGACCTGACCTCTGACTAAAACTATAACTTGGTCCTCTCTACCAAACAACTGTGATACCCCTGCTCTGGGGCCAGCTCAGCAGCATCTGTATCTCAATTTGATATGATTTATATTGAAGGAACTCTCATAAAGGAGTGACACACAAGTGCTGGTCAGAGACAAGTAGGTATTTCTTGGTCTGAGTCCCCTGAAATGTGGCAGTTCGCAAAGGTCAGACCCCATCCCCTGATCCCATCCCCTTGCCTTGTGCAAACTGATATTGGCAGTGCACGTAACTCACTTCATCTCTCTGTGCTGGATTTTCTCAATCTGCAAAATAGTTGGTACTGAAACTTCCTTCATTAAGGCATTGAGATCTATTGATTAAAAACCCCACAGTCAGGTATTTAATACATTAACAGAAGAGATGAATGGATTTTACAAGTCTAATCAATGTTATTGAAGCCTGCTGTTTTGTTTTTTTTTCTTTTTGTTAGATTTTTGAGCTTGGGCAAGAAAAATAAACTAGTTAAGTTTCACTTTTCTTTCTAACCCATCTAGCTTTCAGATTCTCATGTAAGAGAAAAGTAGTTTTGTTACAAACACTGCAGGAAATGTTTCTTTCTTCAAAACAAGCAAACAAAAACAAGAAGAAATCCACGGGCATTTTTTTCAATTACGTAAAAGCTTATTGCATTCCTGTCAATTCTTGTGATTTTACAACTGTGGTTGTAGTGTGTAATGCTTCTATAAAATCCCCAGGATCTGGAATCAAAATCATTAAACATAATTTCAGCTTTTTTTTTAAAGAAAAAATAAAGCAGTTAAAATAAATTTCCAGCAGTGGTACTTTCAAAGGTGAAACTTGAAAACATGACGTGTACTTTAAAGGGTCAGAAACTAGAAGGCCTGCCGTTACTCCCCTCCCCGGCCCCTCCAATACTCTAAAAACCATATTTTATATTGAGGAGAAGAAAGTCCCACCATAATTTGGATATTGCCTTGTGATTTTTTGAATGCTTGGGCTTGGCAATGCTGTTATTGTTACAAAATCTAAATTAGGGACCCCATTTGACCTACTAGTTTAATTTTAAAAATAATGGTTTGCCATGGTTTGCTAGAAATCTGATTTAGCAAGAAGACTCATTTAATCTGGCACAATGTTTGGAGAGAGCACTTAAACTTAATCCATACCCCAGTCTAATTCTGTCAAGGTCCATATTTGGAAAATGCAGGTGTGACAAAACCCCAAAATTATAGTCACAGAAAACTATTCATGCAGGAAACTTAGAATGCAGTGAGATTTGTCCCCATAATCAAAGTGACCATTTGGATAGCTGCTGTTAATGCATTTTCTTCTCATCTAAATTCAATAATAGAAGTGATCAATAAATCCGAGTGGAACATAGGGAACACTGGGATTGAGAAGAGTGACACCCCTTTAGACAGGATACAATTAAGAGGCACAGCGTGTAGACAGTGTTCCCACTACTTTTTCCATCCATGGGTAGAATAAATTTTGCTATGTGCACCAAGGCATGTGTGGATGTGCACCACCAATAGAAACATGTTGCAGGCTGTGGGTGGCTGTGGATGCTGTGCTAATCAGCTGTGTGGCACCTGAATCTCTCCTGGGTGGCTGCCCAGCTGCTCAGTTTACAGTAGACAACAATGAATTTCCCATTTTCTGCAGGTATCCCTCCCAAATCAGCAGTTATAGAAACAGTGCAGAGAGTGTGTGTGCATGTTTGCTTGTTTTAAGGCACTCTTGTAAACCTGAGACTTGGAGGCTATTGTTGCTGACACCAGTTTTTAGGTCCTTTTGTAGTGTGATTGCTTGTCCTATGCTCTGGTGGAAGAGAATGGTATTTTCTGAAAACTAGTGCTCCCCAGCTGGCAGAAAGGAGCAATTCAAGGTAAAGATTAAGAACTGAGAAAGCTGTTGGGTACAGGGCTTATCTTTTCCACAAGTTACTAAATGCCCATCTTGGCATCTCAGCGATAGACTGTAACAGCTCTAAAACTGAGAAAGGAAAACATCAGAATGGAAACAGTGGGAAACAGCAGAACTTTCAGTTTCTAAAATGTGTCCAATCATCACATCATTCTGTAAATCAACCTGCTGGGCTTCCGATACCAGCTGTGCAAAAGGCAATTAAGAGCTTTAAACCCAGCATCAGGTTTAGGATGGGAAGCTGTGAAGAGCCCTGTGTAGATCACGGACTTCTGTGTATCCTCCAATGCAGCAATTTTATAGTTTTGATTGTTTAGTAATAATGATCAAAGTAACAGGAAAGTGGGTGAGAGAAGGCAAGGGAATTCTACCAAGAAATTGAGCTAGATGATGAAATCATTGCAGACTCTAAAAAGTTTGTGCTGGTCCTAGAAAAAGAATACTGGCATTTCAAAAAGGCAAGGCAAGTACAACACACGTCAGAAAAGTTACTGCCATTCTGCACACAATGTGAAGAAAACACAGACAATCTGCATTCTGAAGTGAACCTTGCAAAGTTAACAGGATTCTTTAGTATAATAAATCCTATTTAGCCTTCCACTTAAGGATCTTAATGCATATTACAAACTCTCTTGGATTAAACCAACACAGCTGTGAGGTACAGTATGAAAAGAATATCCTTGTGTTACAGATGGGAAAATTGACACACAGAGGGCAAAACTCATTCTGACATGTCTCAGAGGGCTAACCGTGTTCGTTTGTATCTGGAAAAAAAAACAAGGAGACCTGTGGCACCTCAAGGATTCATTTCAGCATAACCTTTCATGGGTACAACCCACTGCACCATTCTGGGAGTAACTCCATTGATTTCCACTGAGGTCATAAAGTAACAATATGAATTTAGTTGGCCTGGATAAATCCATGTTAAATTTTGAATTGGGAACAAAATTACCTGTGCAAATATAAGAGTTCACATTGTGCTCCCTAAGGACAGCAGCTTGTTGAAATGTTGGCACTGAGTGAGCTGTGCAGAGACTCACAGGAAGTCTGCTGCCGAGTAAGAAACGGAACTTAGGTCTCCTTACTTCAAAGTCTCCCTCTTAATCACAAGATCATCTTCCTATTTAGTGTGCATGTGACCCAGTCTGCATTCGCCCACCCCCATCATGCACCGTAGCATCTTACATCAATGGCAGACTTGGCCAATAGCAAAGTGCTCATCAGTATCTTACGTAAATAAAGATTCCGTTACCACTTTTACAGCACAGTCAGGGCAAAAAGCCCCCAAGTGTTATATGTAGTCTCTGGTATTTCTGAACCTGGTTGTGTGCCACCTTGTTTCAATTTGAAATTGCCCCATAAAATAAAACTTCTTAAAAGCTGCATGTTATGTTGTGACTTAAAATTAAAAATATCATAATTCCTTTTATTTTGTTAATATTCCAAAAATAAATGACTTTGCTTATAAAGATTTTAGGAAAATTCATTCCTGTTTACAATCCCAGCACATGCACAGTACTGGTTCCAATTCTGTCAGCCAAACAGCTGTCCCTGTTACTCTCTTTAGCAGCTGTGTTTCTTTTGCTCTCAAGGGACCTATTAGAAAGCGTTTACAGAGCTTCATACTGACAGGTGTCCCTGCAAAAGTAATGCCATGTACAAAAGAATGTAATAAGAATGATCTCTCTTCCAACACCTTCACATATTTAACACTTTACACAAGTAATAAAAACCAATATTATTAATACGTTCTCCACTCTCCCCCCAAGAATAATTAAACAAAGAGTGGGAACTCTGCAAAAGTGTGAGCAGGAGTGGAAAATTTTTCTGTTTTTCTTTGCTTCTGTACCATTCTCTGAGATGACTGTGCAAGAGGAGGATCTGCAGCACAGATTGTGTGGATTTGTTTTCTTAATGCATGTCCTTGGCTGATCCCATATTGCGTATCTTAGGAGGACTGGGAAGCTTGTTCTGTCACTGAGGCTGTGTCAACAGTGTGAGATAACATTGATTTTAAGTCAGTGAGCCTGATTTTTCCAAGTGTCTGTCCTCCCTGTGAATTTCCTTAGCTTGATTTATGGACCACTAAAATCAACATATCCAAATCCTAAAATGGTAGTAACCTGATGGGTGTAACGTTCAGTTTGAATTTAAAATTCTGAATGAAGGGTAGTGAGGATGTGCCATGTCTTTAAATCGAATTCATTAGCCTCTGCAGATATCCCATATGTGCCCCGCAGTTCTCTGATCTGGCATCTTCCATCTCCACTGCTCTCTGGTGTGGAGGAATTAGGCAACAGGAAAACCGTTACAATTCGGCACCTGAGAGCCCCTGGCTGTAGGGTCATGACAAGCTGAAAAATCTTTCTTTTTCTTTGCTAGTAGTGCAGATGTGGGGTCTGTGCTTCTCTGTGTACCCCTGCCAGCTGCCTTTTTTTCTGCACTGCCTGGCGCTAGCTGCTGGCCTCCGTAACATGTGTCCGCTAGGTTGTGGGTGGGGGGTCATGTTTGTCTGGTAGGATGATATACTTCTTTTCAGCCGTTTACATGTTGTCCTGACCCCCACACCCCCTTCCTTCCCTCCCCCCAGAGGCGTTACACTGTCTGGTACATTCCTGCACCCAGCTGCATCACGTGGCTTGACCCCAAACCAAAAAAAGGATGTGCTGGGCAAGGTGCCAGGCAGCTTGTGTGTGGTGAGGGTCACAGTTTTTGGGGGCTGGCTGTAGCTGGGGGTCTTTTAGCTGCCCGAGGGACGTTTCCCTTGGCAGTCACGATTTTGGGGGCTGGATGTAGCTGGCGGTCTTTTAGCCACCTGGGGGACATCTCCCTCAGCAGTCACAATTTTCAGGGGCTGGCTTCAGCCTGGGGGTCTTTTAGCCACCCAGAGCCATGCATGTTTCAATGAAGGCAATGTATTAGCTATACAGTTACCACAGCTATGGAAGTAAGGCTTGCAGCAGGGAATATTCTTTTCCTAAGGATCTTCTTTTCCAGGGTCTTTTAGTTGCCCAGAGCCATAACTTTAGGCTTCCTACGAAAGAAGGCCCTTATGTTTAAGTCGACACAGTTGCTACACTGAAATCATGAATCATTCGAGTTTCAATGTAGCAACCGTGTCAACTTAAACATAAGGGCCTTCTTTAGTAGGAGGCCTAAATCCAGATTCAAGATCCTGAAAGGTTCTCCATGGGCAGTCACTATTTTCATGGCTGTCAAAAGTCTACTGTCTTTTAGCTGCCCTAAGCTATAACTGTGAATGATTCATTTGAGTTTCAGTGTAGCAACCATGTCTACTTGGACATACTTAACTTGGCTGGGGAAAGAGGGGAATGAAATGTGGGAAGATATCGTCATATACCCACACCTACTTGTGAGGCCAGAATGCCACGGGGCTCAGGGAACTGTGGCATAGGTTCCCACAATACACTGCTGCAGCACTTGATTTATGCTTGATTTAAGCTAGTTGTGTGTGGCAACAGTAAGTCGATTTTGTGGGGAGCATGTGGGAAGGTGAAGATGCTCAGAATCAAACGGATGAAACCCAGTGTTAAGAAATCAGTTTTAATAAAATCAATTTTATCTCATAGTGTAGATGCGGCCTAAGTTACAATGAGAATGGGTAGCAGGGTAGACTCTGTCACAGAGGTAAGGTCTTAAACCATCATGTACTTTTAGAAAAAAAATACATTTAATTTTCTCCCATGTCTTGAAGCCAAACTATGTTTTTCCTTATCTTAAAAATGAATCTGATGACAAGACTGGCAATATCTGATCTCAGAAAAAATAATTTGGCTTATCCCTCTGCCATAATTTTCAATTATAAGATATTATTTAGGCATCCTTAAACCCAAACTAAATTTTATAATGTACGTAGACTTAACAAAAACAGGCTGAAAGTAATTACTGGCCAAATTTTTATTCCTGAGTGATAAAACTTGGCTCCTAAAAGCACATTAAGGAATCTAAATAAAAGTTGCCTGGTCTTCACACATGCGGAGTACCTACAGGTTCCCTTGCAGTTAGTGTGGCTTAGTCAGTTCTCGTCCCTATTTTTGAGAATGGGTCCTGTAATTTTTTTCTAAAGTTACTATCCAATTAGCAGCGTCTGGGGCCATTAGGAATCTGCAAAATTCCACCCCACCCCCAAAAAAGGTATGATGGACACAATGAAGTCAACTTGGAAGTTGGACATTAATGGAGACAAAAAGGTGCTCATCTCCTATCACGAATTCTATGTTTCTGCAGGGGTCCTTGGGGAGCTATCTGATGCAAAAGAATAAGAAGGGTTAGAGATTGGAGTTTCATTCATAACTTTGCTATGATGTTTTCCATGTGTGTTCCACCCCTTTTCCCACCCGCTGTCTATTTTGTCTATTTCAATTGTAATAATTTTTCTGCCGTGTTTGTACATCACTGAACCCAATGAGGCCCTGTGTTTCATGGGTAATACCAAAATAAACAAGTTTAATAATATAGTGAGATTGTATTGTTGTGTCTGAGATAAGTAAATATTATTAACGCGGAAGCAGAGATGCAGAAGCAAATTAACTTAATGGGGGGCCTTTGTCTATGGATCTTGTAGAAGCTTGATATAGACCATGAAGTGTTCTCTCAAGCTACGTCTACACAACAGCATTATTTTGAAATAATCCACTCTGGAATAGCTATTCCAAAATAGCTCATTTTGAAATAACAGCTACACACAAGAATTCATTTTGAAATAGCCCCGTCCCCCATTGTGAAATACCATGTCTGGACACATTGTGCCTACTTCAAAATAGTGTCATTGGACATCATTATGGTTTATTTCGAAATAGCACTATTCTGTGTCTTAACAGTGCCTGTTTCAAAATAGCTGTTTCTAAACAGGCATTACTCCTCCTGCAATTAGGCTCCCCCATTTTGAAACAGCATGTGCATAGTGTGGACTCAAGCATAGTTATTTCGAAATAGCGGCTGCTATCTCGAAATAACGTTGATATGTGGCCAGAGTTTGGAAATTTCCATCAGTGGTCTGCCATAGAGCCCTGACTGAGCACATCTGTCTGCAGATGTTGACAGAAGCCCTCTGTATACCCATCTTATTCCATTTACTCATAGGGAAAAAACTGTAGGGGCTTGTCTGCACTAGCCCCCTCCTTCAAAGGGGGCATATAAACGAGTCGGAGCGGGGAATAGGAATGAGGTGCTGCATATGCACCTACACTAGTGTCAACGAGCCCTAGGACAAGAATTGTAAGAAAGCCCCAGAGAAAGGGGAGGTGCGTCTTTTTCTTCCTCTCTGGGATTTGGTTGAAGTGAACCAGATTCTAGCACTGTCCTGGGCTTGGCTAAAGTGCCCCATAGCTTATACTTTATTTGCAGACGGAAGTTCAGGAAAGATTTACTGTATCCAAGTCTGGCCTTTAAAGGAGCAGGACATTATATATGCTTTTCAAGCTGACAGTAAAACACATCAAAGGAGTTCAAATTGTGGGATTCTGCCCTGCCTCAAACAGCCTGTCACCATTTTATTAAATTCCATGTCAAATTCTCTTTCACCCAGTAGGTGCGCTGACATATCTTCAGTTCTCAGATTAAGGTGCACAGATGGAGACAATGGTGGCAGAAAGACAGATGAAAAAGCTGGAGCACAATTGAAATCAGGGATGCAGTCGGTTTGTTTTCCACCAGTTAGACCACTGAATGTCAGAGAATGTGTTGGGTGAGGACTGGGAACAGGGTAAAGAAGGAATAGTCAATGGGACCATCTGGGTCTTTCTTTCTGAACTGTCTTTGGAAGTTTATATTTTTAATTAAGAATTTAACAGAAAGATCCAGTATCTCTCCAACTGACTGAACAAAAGCTGTTCAACTAAGGAGAGTGCATTACAGGGATAATATTTTAAACTCCTACACTATGAACACAATTCATTTCAAATATCAACATAATATGGCAGCTTCACAGAACTTCCTTCCTACCTTCATAAATCTAGTCTTAAAATAAATACGTCCAACAATATAGGGAAAAAGTCACCCTGCTCATGACTTCAGGGAATAGTAACTTTAAAAATATTTTTTAAAAGATTTGTTTTTATCTCATAAGAAATTGTTTCCAAGAGATGTGATATTATTTGATTTAAAAAATTAGGTGGGAAAGGAATGGCAAATACATTCATTGTGTCAACTAATTGTAATTCTAACCATTTTTATGGCTTCTAGTCAGCTTCGTTATTGTAGATAAAGGGCTAGATCCTGCAGTTCTTGCTCAGGCAAAACTTGGATTAAAATAGGTCTGCCAGAGTGAAGACTGCAGGATTAAACTGCTAAGGAAAACCACCGAAATTTAGACATCTCTTTGCTTGTTTGTTAATTTTAAACTGAGAGAATTATACAAGGCTACAAACAGAATATGCTGCCTGATAGTCAAATCCAGTTGGGCTCTGTTTCAGAAATTGCAATATATTTCAGTATGATGTACATGATCACATGTTAAGAGTTGAAATTTCTTAACCTATTTTAAGAGACCATTCAACTGACTGGCAAAAATTGGTGACTGTTTTCTAATAATGGCGGAACAATTTGTGATATTGTGGGGATATGTTGGTGAGGTCTCCAAAGACATGCAAGAGGTTGCCTAATCTGAGGGAAGCTGCACCATAAAATCCCCACAAAAAGACTGTCTGGAGGAGAAAGCTTCATATGCAGAAAGAAACAATAAAAAGGTTATTTATGCAAATACATAATACTTTATCTCCTCAATTAGATTTCTGAATGCTGCAGTGAGTAGTTTGTGTTAACGTTGAATTCATTAGGACTCAAATAGACTGAGGCTGTGTCTGCATGAGCCCTCTTCTTTCAGAAGGAGCATGTTAATGAGGGAGTTTGAAAGATGCGAAGGCGGTGCTGCCATGAATATGCAGTGTCTCATTAGCATAATGGCAGCTGCAGCCATTCGAAAGTGCCTCCTTCTAATCACACACCACTTTCGAAAACAACCCCTCAGTCTTCAAAAGCCCCTTCTTCCCATTTGTTTTGGCATTAGCATCTTAGCATCCTTCGAACTCCCTCATTAACATGCCCCTTTTGAAAGGAGGGGACTTGTGTAGACACAGCCTGAATGTATTATCCAGACAACACTGTTTTAGGAAAATATTCAATGATATGGAAAAGGAGGCAAAAGTGAGGACAAGGGTACAAGGATAAGAGTAACTGGGTCCATTCCTCTGTGTAGATTTTGCACGCCATTTCACGATTGTTCTCATGGGATCACTTGTCCACATCCTTCCTTTAATTTTTTTACAGTAGCCAGAAAAGATTCCATTGCGTAGTTTCTAGATTTGAACATTATTGCCTGAAGGTCAGTAGTCTAAGTTCTTGAACCAAAAATATATGTCATCAAACTAACTTGGGCATGGGGGGGGGGTCACGCCAGCATATTTCACTTTGTAAAGGGACACATCTTCACTCATTTACTCCCTGCATGTGTCTCCATCAGCGCATATTTGTGTATTGTTGCCTTTTCAAAGTGACTACCGGATTTGGTTGCCTCAGTTTGAAACATTTTAAAGGGGTCTGATTTTCATAGGATGGTGAGTGTGCTGCACTTTATGAATGATAGCCCCCTTTAGGACATCTCAGCATGGATGCCCATATATTGAAGAACAACCCTGAAAATAGGCCGCCACATATACACACACATATGTGAGCAAGCACCTGACTTCTGGATGTGAAGCAAAGTTTTAAGTGACAATTCCCTTTTGTAGATAACCTCAGTGCTAGGAGATTTCTATGAGCTCAGATCCTAAACGGAAAACATGTAAGTTGAGGAATACTAAACCCTTTGACTGTTTTCTCTTTGTATGTGTCCCCATTTGCCAGAGGGAATCATGTTTTTTCACAGCAACTTGTTGGTGGTTTACACCGCTAACAACAATAGGCAGCAAGAACATTTTCCATACTTGAAACAATTTCAGCACCTTTGACAGTCACAGAAATGGGACACATCCTACTTAATTACTTCATTAACTGGTCCAACTTGTGACAGGTGACTTTTTTCCCTTCCTCCTCCCTGCCCCCACTATATAAACGCTGGCTTCTGTTTTTTCACTCAATTCACCAGAGGAAGTACTTTTTAATCCACAAAAACTCATGACCTAATAAATGTGTTAGTCTCTAAGGTGCCACAGGACTGCTTGTTATTTGTGAAGCTACAAGCTTACATGGCTACCCTTCTGAGTCTTTCTCCTAGTTGGGGAATTTTAGGAAAGTGTGAGAAACAGCTATCAGGGAATGATCTAGATGGTGCGTGTTCCTGCCATGCAGGCAGGGGACTGGACTTGATGACCTCTCAAGGTCCCTTCCAGCTCTAGTATTCTATTAAAGTAAATCAATTGTAATTCCTGTTTTCCAAACTGGCAAAAGTGTTTTTTAAAAGTGAGGGGGAAATAGGTTGTTTTTTTCCACATGGTTATTCCAAATATTCCTGAAAAAAAATTTACAAACATGACTTTTTCAAAAATGTCTTTTTCCAGTGAAAATTCTTGTCAGAAAAATTCCCATTTTCTGGACAGCTCTAAGTCAAATCAAGAATATAGTATTAACAATATAACAATATATTATAACTAAACCATAGTAAATAAATAGCAGCAAATAAACAATATAACAATAATATATAATAATCAGTTCACCAAAATCTCTGTGAAATATCTGAGTTTAGCATAGTTCAGTGAAACTGTAGATGGTGTTTGCAGTAAGGGTACTCTGAAGACAGGAGCAAGATTTTAACAAATCTCAATTGTGTGTGTATCCCAGGTTACAGAGCACTCTTTCAGTGAAGGCACGCAGACGTGATAGCGAGCAACAAGATACATAGTAATTTACACGGAAATGTAAGCCCTATGGAAAATTGAACATTTTATATTTCAAGTGGGTTTTATCTTTAAAATAACTTTTTCCTCTCTCAAGATTAAGAAATCCAGAAGATGTCTGACTCACAGCCCAATTCCAAAATAAATAAATTACAAATGTCTCATCTGTAACAAAACAAAAAAACAGTCAAGTAGCACTTTAAAGACAAACAAAATAATTTATTAGGTGACCTTTCGTGGGACAGACCCACTTCTTCAGACCACTGAAGAATTCCCATTATTTTGTTAGTCTTTAAAGTGCTACTTGACTGCTTTTTTGTTTTGATAGTATAGAGGCTAGCACGGCTCCCTCTCTGATACTTATCTCTAACAAGATTTTGAGGTGAAGAAACTGATCATAAGTTTGAACTCCTTAATTTTGTTGATGAATGAATTTTGTGTGCTTAGCTGTTGGTAGGGTTCTTTCTCCAATCAGCTATTTTATAGGATATTTTTTGTATTGAATTTTCCATATACTTGTGACACAACATCATCCGAAGACTGGAACTAGTTAGAACATTTTCAAATACATGTATTTTTATCAAAAATATGCTATTTTGTTGAAGCCAAGAATGTAGTCACTGGGATGTATTTGTTTAAGCGATGTTTTTGATAGGAAGGTTTCTGAGGTGTAGAGTTGATTCGTTGATCAGTCCTGATGAAGCAGAAAGAGATCTGAATATAAAATCTTATCTTTGCAATTTGAAAATGTGGATTTTGGCACAATTCTATTCTGCAAAAGTGTTCAAAGGTGTTTAGCATATTGAATGAACATTAATTTAGAAACCTCAAACTGATGTGAAATGGAATTGTCATGCTCTGTTTGGCTCTGCTCAGGACCTTTTCAGCTGGATGCCAGCTTCCTCTGAAAAGGCTTCATGTATATGGAACTTTGAGATTTCCAAATGGGGATCAGTTCAACAAACAGACTTCTCCAGCCTCCAGCCAGTCTCTTCCTACATCCAAAGGAAACCCACTAGAGTAGCAGTTCTCCAGGGCTGGTGTTAGATTTGCTGGGAACCAGGGCTGAGGCCTAAGTCTGATCCCCAATGTCAAGGGCTGCTGCCCAAAGCCCCAGGGCTGAGGCCCTGGGCAGCAGGACTCAGGCTTTGGCTTTGGCCCTGGACGGTAGAGCCAAGGCAGAAATCCACAAGCTTTGGCTTCAAACTTCTCTGCCAAGAGTAGTCGAGCTTGGGCTTTTGCCCTTCCACCTGGGGTAGCTGTTCCCCTTTGGCCCTTCTTCATGGGGTAACGTAATGAAGTGGGTCATCATGCAGTGAAGTTGGAGAACAGCTGCACCAGAGAGAATCACTGTGCCAGCAGAACACCTCAGTTGCAGTCTTGATGACTGCAAGAGCTGAAGAACCCCTCATTTACCTTAGTTTCTCCTTTTTCTATTTTGCCTTTTTAAATGTTTGTGTGATTCACAAGGAAATTTCCCAGTTCCAGCCTTTTTATGTTAGAGTGTGAGATATACATGAATGTGTGCATGAATACCCATAAGCCCCAGGGGGTGGCATCTGAAAAATTGTTCCCCAGGTTTAAATAGTCCTAAATCTTATCTCCAAAATGCTCGTTAAAATGCGTTCTATGGCTATTACTCCAAAGGGGTGTGAGATTGTAACCTGTAGTTTCTAGTAAATGACTATAGCTGTATTTTACTTGTGGATCATTTTGGGGCGGAATGAGGGCTGGTTATAAAATCAGGAATGTAGCATGATAACAAGTGGGGATACTGGCAGGAAAGTTGGGGTTGGGAGGGAATTAATTGGTTCCTATACAGAACTACTAAACACAACATGATAATACAGGCATCTATCGCTACAGAATGATGAAACATGTCCCATCCCTGCTAACCTTGGGCTTAGTGCACCGTAAGTGCCCACAATGAACAGTGGGGGGGGGAGGGGGGGAGAATAGATGAGCCCCTTCCTCTTCCCTTCGTGAACTGTTGATAAAGTCATTAGCAGACTGTTTCCGATAACTGAGGCTTGTAAACAAGAGTGATCATTAACATAAACGTGTTGCATAATGATCACAATTCAGGTGCCTCCTTCCACAGTAGAAATCCCACTCATAAGGTGTTAATTCAGTGTAGGCATCCTCTCCAATGGGAGACTAATCACTGGAAAAACAACTGATGACCTTTGGTTTCAGGGCACCAATACCCTGAGAGAGTTATGAAGCTCTACAAGTGTGCATCAATGTTCTCTCAAGTTTTTCTGGCTTATGCACAGGGTGTGATGGTGTTGCTTGGCACAGGCAGATGTTGCCTTCCACCTCACTGTTGTGCCAAGATCTGTGAACATATGGCCTCCCTGATTTTCCTTTCTTTCTGGGACCCATGTACAGCATTTGTAAACCAGACTTCTCCAGGTCCCACTCCATCATAACCCTGTCTTTGCACTGTTGCAAAGGTTCTATAGTGCACAGCAAGCAGTGATGTGCATTGACCACATTAGCATCCACACAGGTGTGTTTGAAGCAAACTCGAGCATTCAGCCTTCTAAATATGCACTCATGACAGAATCTGCAGCTGTTTAGTTTTACATTTAATCCCCTTTTTCCTGATCTTTGATGTTGGGATATTTTTTAGCCAAGTTGTGCATAGGTGTTCAAGATTCCTCGAAATAAGTGTTGGCACAAACATTCTGTAGGGACTGTGATGGGCTGGTTGCTCTGCACTGGTACAAAAAGGGTTCAAAACAGCCCTTGGAAAGGGCTGTCCCTGGAGCTAATCAGGGGTAAGGCTTGTGGCAGCCAATCATAGCCCAGGAGGGCTGTATAAAAGAGATGGCTGACCAGGATGAGCATACTCTGGTGTCAGCCCTGGAAGGAGAGGGACCTAACTGTCTGCTAGAGTGGGGTACCATAGACAGAATAGTGCTGGCAAATTTAGGGGCCGTGTCTACACTAGCCCCAAACTTCAAAATGGCCATGCAAATGGCCATTTTGAAGTTTACTAATGAAGCACTGAAATGCATATTCAGTGCCTCATTAGCATGCAGGCGGCTGCGGCGCTTTGAAATTGACGCAGCTTGCCGCCGCGCGGCTCATCCCGACAGGGCTCCTTTTCGAAAGGACCCCGCCTACTTCGAAGTCCCCTTATTCCCATCTGCTCATGGGAATAAGGGGACTTCGAAGTAGGCTGCGTCCTTTCGAAAAGGAGCCCCATCTGGGCGAGCCGCATCAATTTCGAAGCGCCACGGCCACCCACATGCTAATGAGGCATTGAATATGCATTTCAGCACTTCATTAGTAAACTTCGAAATGGCCATTTGAATGGCCATTTCAAAGTTTGGGGCTAGTGTAGACGTAGCCAGGGTGAACCAGGGGATCTCTGCCCTGATTAAGCTCAGGCTGAGGCCTAGTAACAGGAGTCTGAGGAGCAGTAGGACTGCAGGGAAGCAGCCAGGGCAGACGAAGTCAGGACATGCACCTCCTTGCCAGTGATTAGTGACCATTTCAGAGTGCAGTTTGCTCCTGAAGTAAGGGGCTAGATGATGACTAGCAGTGAGTCACTGAAGCAAGATGGGTATAGGGAGCTTGGGGTTCCCTAAGACAGTGAGGCATCGATGCGGGGCATTAGCCTGAGGGCAAGGCTCCACAGTCTCAGAAGGATGTAGTCCTGAGGCTGGGTGAAGAAAAGACAGGTACCAGCAGGTGAGACACCAGCCAGAACAGGGTGCTCCAGAGGCTGAAGGCAGAATTTCCTGAGCACCAGCAGGACTGTGCTGCAGTGGTGAGTCCTGCCCTCATTAAAGAGATCCATGGGAATAAAGGCCCTTTTGGAGGGCAAAGCGTAACAGGTGCCATGGATGGCCTCTGCGTGGTTTGAAATCCCTGTCCTCTCAAACCCAGATATTATTTCCAGAGTTTTATTCATGGAGGCTACCTATGGCTAGGGCATAGCATTGATTGACTACCAAGCCTAAAGGGGAACTCAGAGTGGATTTCAATCCCCAAGGAGGCTTGCAGCTAACTGGATGCTTTTCCTAATTTACCCATGGCTACAGCCACTTGCTTCTGCATTCGTACGGCTTCCCTGAATCATGCAAGCTCATCAGAAAGGTCCACAGAGATCTGTTTCCTCATTTGGAAAATCTGAAGCCAGGTTTCTAAAATGTGATCCCACTGCACCATGCTAGTTCTCCTGCACAAGCAGCAATGGTCCCTCCATGGGCACACCCAGCAGTCACTATATCTGTTCCATGACCCTCATGATGATCCATCTTAGGAGTGTCAACCGCTACCAGTATTCCATCTGGCTTCTTACCAATTGCCTACTTCACAACATAAAGATTTGTCCCACATTAAGGAGCAGTGGAAGTACCAGAACATTGTCCACTTGCTCAGTGTGTTCCACCCAGTTTGGCAAGAGGGAGCGGTGAGTAGATACTGCCATCAGCAGATGTGTAAAGGCACAGGATGGTACCGGTGTTCCCTCTATTTTTTTTCCATCCCTGGGTGGAATAAATTTTATGTGCATAGAGGCATGTGTGGATGAGCACCACCAATAGAAACAGAGGCAAGTGGGTATGGGCACTGGGGGCACTCAGCGGATCAGCTGGGTGGCACCTGAATTTCTCCTGGGTGGCCACCCAAGCATTCAGTTTAAGGGAACATCAGACAGTAACAACAACACAAAGCAAGACGGTTCCTGGAGTTTCTAATCTGCACAAAGTCTTGGGATAAAACTCCCGGAATTGTAGTTGTATTGTGACATTAACGAACGGGTCTGAGTGCACAAGCATGTACACAGTTAGCTACCTAAGGATGAATGTAAGTGTAGACATTCTGTTCTGTCTCATTGAAAGTCAATAAGAGTTAGACACTTCATGGCCTAAGTCACTTTTGAAAACAGGACGTCTATTTGCATGGTTTGAAAATTCCAGCCTGGATATTTAAGCGTGAAAGTATGCACCTAGCCATCCTACTGGGGTATGTTTAATAAGTCCATTCAAGATGGCTGCTGTTACAGAGTAATTTTTTCACTCTCTGAGTTCTCTGTCAGGAAGACTTTATTTTTAGCTCATATTTTTCTTAATCTAATATATAAAAAGTATAAACTGATGGAATATATTCTTCTATTTGTGTATGGAAACAAAACAGTGAGGATCCTGGAAGGGATGTCACCAAGGCACAATTTAGGGAAAAATACCTCCTGAACCAAAGAATTTCATTCTCTGACCAGATTTTATGATGGATGTTTAACACTGCTAAACTTTGGTCACACAAGAAAGTTATTTTTATCTCACAATCTTTACACTGTTTATTAACCTTGCTGTGACTCTGCTGTTGACTTTGGAGTTATAATTAGTAATTGAGTCACCCTGAAGATATACTGCAGCAAACTGACCAATCCATTTGTAGGAAACTGTACTATGGCAGTCATTAGAAAATAAATGGCACCAGCCAACATTAATTAAAGATTTGTGTGTCTGCATCCTGCATGTTTAAGTGTAGAGTACAAAAATATTTAAATTGGTCTTATCTGGTATGATCATGAACACTGAACAGTTGTTAAATGCACAAGTGAAGATATCTCCTTTTTCGAAGGTAGGGTCTTGTCTTCCAATATGCTGAGTTACATTTTAAATTAATTTAAATTAAAATTAATTAAATTAAAAAAGTTAAATTAAAATTAATGGTAGCTCAGGGCATCCAGGACTAGAACAATGTGAATAACTGACATTTAGGCTCAGTGACCAAACCAAAGCAAAAGTCAGGAGCAAGTGTAGACCCAGCCTAAGCATAGCAAGACCTAACTCCTATTTTCCACAGTTTAATTAACTTTCAGTGGCAATAAGCATCTTTGGTACAAAAGAATGTCCATACTGGATCAGACCAATGGCCCATCCAGCAGAGTATCCTGTCTTCCAATAGTGGCCAAAGCAAGATGCTTTGGAGGAAATGAACAGAACAAGTCAATTCTGAGTGATCGATCCTCTGTTGTTAAGTCCGATCTAATGGTAATTATAGGTTTAGGGACACCCAGAGCATGTGATTGCATCCCTGACCCTCATGTTTGTCAGGGATAAGGGGCTGTCGACAAGGGGAGGGGGCTGGTCAATAGAACCCCATCTACATGGCTTGTTTTGTGGCAACAGAAGCCTCTGATGGGACAGTGACCATGTGACAGTATGCAAATGAGGTGTGCGATTTTCAAATAAGCACATCATTTGCATGACCCTGCTGATAGCAGCACACCATTTAGACATAGCCATTGTGCTCTCACAAATCTGTTTGTTTTTTAGTATTGTCCTTGATTTTAAACAATAATCATCTGAATTGAAATGACATGTTGACTTCTGCTTTGTGGGCCATGAGCCTTTTCCCTCTTACACCAGAAAAGAAGAGTCAACAAATTGCAACATGAAAAGTTTCTCCCCCACTGGGAATTACAAAATGTGATTGTGTTGCTTTCCCAGACTTTCCAGTAGTATTTATTTGGGCCTCAACCTGCCCAGTGATGTCACATTGTGATACAGATGAGCTAAGGAGGCATCGATTTGATTCAAATCATGGCTAGTTTAGACTTAGCTTTGGATCGGAGAGTAAGTCAGATATAGGGTTTGAGCAGAGATTTTTACAATGCTAATATCATATGAACTCAGGTGATATTCAACAATATCTGAACCAGGACTGAAAAACAGGCCTATTCCATTTCTAGATCTAACTTAAGAGCAAAATCCTAGTGCCAGCTTGAGGGTTCAGTGTCAAGTTTTGGTATCAACCTACCCTCCAGTGCAGGATCAGGTAAATAACAATTCAAAGAGTAAGAAACATAACTGTTTGATGGAGTCACCTTTGTTGAAATAGGGAAGTAACTGGATAAGGAGTCTCAGAGGGGTAGCCGTGTTAATCTGTAGTTTCACAAATAACAAGCAGTCCTGTAGCCTTTTAGACTACCACATTTATTAGCTCATGAGCTTTTGTGGGTGAAATCCACTTCTTCAATTTACCCATGAAAACTCTTAACTGCATAAGGTACGTGCAAGGATTTCATGACAGGCTTACTATAGCAATTTGTTGCAAGAGCAGAAAGGTTTCTCTTATCAAAATATGTTTAAATAAAACTTAGAGTAGACTCAAACGACTAAGTAAAATCTTGAAATTGTTTCCACTGAAAAACTGCATTTTGCATAAAGCACAGCAGGGCACGTCTGAGCGGGGGCATTCACTCTTAGAGGTAGTGAATGATGTTAGCACAAAGCTTCTCACATTTCATTTTCTTTTGTTTAGGGATTTTTTAAAAAAAAAATCCTGGCAAAGTGTTTATTTTTCCAAAAAACCCACCAATTCTCAGCTTACAGCTTCTCTCAACATGGTCTAGTTAGTGATTAGAGTTCAGAAATGAGTCTCAAGCATTCTGGTTTCTGTTCCAAAGTCTGACCTGTGACTAACCTTATGTAAGGCACTTGAATTCTCTGTTCCTTGGTTCCCCCTCTGTAAAATGGCTGTAATGTTTCCTAGCTACATTTTGAAGCGAATTGAGACGTTTGCATAGTGAGTGCTACGAGAGTGCAAAGGGCATTGCATGATTTATTGCAAGAAAAATTCTCATCAACCTTTATAACAACCTAGAGTGAAGTAAGAGAACACGTCGTGTCCCATTATCCACAATGTAGGGGTGCTGTTCTCCTTACACAGGTGAGCAGGACTGAGAAAATGGGAGGAGCCAACACTGTTCCTCCACCTGTACAGAGTAGCTGCACTGCCCAGGAGTGGGCAGGGAATACACTGTGACTGAGTCATCTGTTCCTTCCTTTTCTCCTTATTCCAGGGAAGAAGTAATTAGCTATGCAGACCAATAATGGATTATTCCCCTCCTCCCACCTAGGTCATAAAAGGTGATTCAGGCAGAGTTAGGTGCCTGATTTGCTCTAATACTCTCTGTTCTTGACCAATTATCTGTGGTGTCCAACACACTAGCCTCTAGCCACATGTGGCTACTTGGCTGGTTGAGTGTCGCTAGTTGGCTAAAATAACATGGCTAGTTTGCTATAGCCAAAAACTATAGCGGCTACTGCTTCAGAACTGGTTGGACACCATGGAATTATATCAATATAGCATCCTGGTAACCCATGCGGTGTCCTGTTTCTTTGTAAACACATATAAGATTTTGGGGGACTATGTTTTTCTGGCAATTCCAGACTCTTCAAAGTGAGAGCCTATATGGGAAAAACATATAGGGCTCATCTGCACTAGTCAGATTGGAGAATATCAATGAGGTGCTGCACTGCACATGAAGCACCTCATTAGCATAATTCCCACCATGCAACTTTGAAGTTCCTTTACTCCCAAAACACAAGGATGGTCCTAATTAGAGCCAGGCATAAGGGTCTCATATCTTCTCACAGTATGTGCAACTTTCAATGACCTTAGTGAAAGTTATATTTGCATTTTGAGAAAGGATACAGACCACAGAAGCCTGGCAAGTACTATGCACATTTCCTCAGTTAGCTCTGCCAATGTATTTCAGCTCTGTTGAAGTCCTACTAAACCCACTTTTTATCAGAAAGAGTCCTGATCGTGCCAGTGTTTTTGTGATGGAGACGAGAATGAGACCACCAAATTCATTTTCACTTGTGACCTCAGGCAAGATTTGAACTCAGATGAAAAGCTAAATCCTAAACCCACTGAGTCACTTGGTGCTCATAAAAGGGGTCTAAAGAATAAAAAACACATGTAATTTATAGCATAATAGTAATAGTGGAATTTTATAGTCATTTTCAACTATAGAGTTGAAATTGAATCCTATACCACCTTTATATTAAGCATACCTAGTTTTCACTATATTACAGGGCTGTACCAAGCCAAACACCATGCATTAGACCCTATTACAGTAAGTTTATTCACCAGTGTAATGTCTCCTTGCCTTCATTTTGTTCATCTAAGGCATATTTCAAAACTCATTGGGCTTTGGTATGCGTGATCTCCTCCCGATGCTAATTTCAAGTCATAATAATAACACCAACAACAGCCATTTCTTATTTTAGAAAGAGCAGACCTTAACGTAAAGGCATGGAAACATGTGGTTTTGGTCAGAGAAGGAGATGTTTTCATCATGCGATTGAGGAATAATGCTTTAGTTCTGCACAACAGCTGTTTTTTTTGAGAAACGCAAAAATTCTAACTAAAAAGAAATAATTCTACCCATTCTACAACTCAGTCATTTCCAGTTTTTACAAAAAGAAAAGTTCAGTCCAGCATCTAGTTTCTGCTTCTGGGAATAGCAAAAATGGTTCCAAGAACGTATTGAGAGAAATATCAGGAGCAAGTCTAAAGGTTTTTCCTTCCCCTTCTCCCCAAAATCTTGCTCTTGCTAACTTTGATCATCTGACATTTTTCTAGGGGACACTTTGTTTGGAGTAAAATATTAAAGTTTCTTTCTGAGTTTATCTGCTGCTTTGAGCTACAGCGTCTACCTGCTCTACAACTGTAGTTTGATTGATAACACTTTACTAGATGTGATAAAGACACTTAAAGCCATTAGTAATATTCCCACGGTAATAATCCTTGATTAGAGCTACAGGCCCATTTATTAGCAGTAGCAGTTTCTATTTTCTGCAGCAAACCAATTTGCCAGGATAAACAAACCTTGCATTATACATACAGCTCAAGTATGAGTAAGATCACACACATTAATGCATTTTGATTAGATCTAATGAGAACAGGGGAAAATGCGCCATTTGCTTTACCTTCATATGAAGACCTAAGAACCTGTGCTGTCTTGATGTGATAAGGCGAGGTAAAAGTTGGTGCATTTGTCACACAAAATTTTAGCACCTAGGAAATATTGTTGTATTTGCTTATCTACCTGCACTAGCCTGTGATGTGCTGTCTGGCTATATGGAGCCTTAGTGCACATTGATCTAGTCCTATGCCAAAGCAGGATATACCAAAGTACAGTAAGGAACTATTGGACTGCCTCAGCAAGGTCCATCCAGCTGGCTAGGACAGGACAGATATCGACTCTAGCTTGTCACAGACTCAAAGTCCATGTAGGCAAGCTCTGAGAAATTTTTAACATAGTCTGTTTTAGAGCTGATTTGTCTAATTTCTGATTGCTCAATGGGCCTTCCCTACACGCTTAATTCTCCACTCCCTTGCACCTTGGTGTAGCCACTCACATTTGTTTATGTTTGGATGTGGAATTGTGTCAATACCAAATATGGCCTTCATTCTCAAACTCGTCATCATCACCAATAACCAGGGATTCAGCGCCCATTGGTGTCTGATGCCTCTCTCACTATTTGCTTCCATCTTTCCCTGTCCAGTGCAGAGTGGCTTAGTTTCTATATACCAGCTCCGCACCAATCTACTATACCATCTACCCATTCTCTGTGGGGTTTGCCTCTCCTATTCAAACCATCCATTATGCCAAATACCAGGGTCTTGATTTTTTTGTTCCTCATTCATTCTGCAAATATGTCCAAATAGTTGTAGCTTCCGTTCTATAACCTTCTGCAGCGGGTTCTTTTTTGGCTGTATATTCCTATATAATTCCTCATTGGTGACCTTCTGCATCCATCCTATTCTCAGGATCTTTCTATAACAACTCCTTTCGAACGCCAATATTCTTCTTTTCGAATCTTTCGTTATCACCCATATCTCACATCTGTACAACAAGCTGCTTAATACACACGTTTTCAAGATGCCCAGCTTCATTCTTAAGTTAATTGCTTAACTCCGCCATGAAGCCACTGACAGCTCCATGCCAGTCCCCAGCCTGGATGAAGGAGGAGGGCTGGTCAGATGTGTGTCGATGCACTGACCATCAAACAACAATACAAATGAAATCCGATGCCAGTACAACCAAATTCTAAAATTCCCGTAAGTTATTTTGAGGTATCTTATTTCAAACTCAGTGCCATCCAAAGAGCACCAAAGTTTGACATAAGTGCCTATTTCAAACTTCCCGCTACCCCGTCGTGAGGCTGGGTAGCAGGAAAGAAATATCCCACACAAAATAGCCCTGCTATTTCAAGCACAGGGTTTAGCTGCAGTGTAACCATAGCCCCACAATTTAGAGCTAAATAAGCTGTTATAGTAACAGACATATAAAGCCTGATTCTTCAGTGTCTTGCTCCTCAGGTGAGTATTTGCATTTGTCTGAAGAGGATGTAAAATGCTACCCCATCAGAATGGGAGTTTTAAGCTGTCAATTTGCCCTGGTACAAATGATGGCACGTGGTGCAGGTCATTGCAGAATCTGGCCCAGTGATTTGGTTGTATTTTATACCTCCTTTATATGAATAACTACAAAGAGAAGAAGGCAGTGGAGAATCATGACTTTTGAAGGCTGCATGCGCCTGACAGACTATCCCCTATCAAATCTGAATTACCAGCCTGATCTTACATGTAAGTCATTTGCAAAACTTCTGTTGATTTCAGCAGTGATGCCTGACTGGCCCGTGAGTGACAAGTGGCACGTTTTGTGGTTTAGATTGTATTCACTTTGTAACATAGTTGGCACAACTGGTCTCTGTGTTCAGGAAAGGCTTTGTACCCAGGGCTGTTTCTGGTCAAAGTTTTGTTGCCATTGATTAGCTGTCTAGGGAACCTGGCTCAACATGCTACGTCTCAGCTGGATAATGTTAGCTTCCAGAGTGCAGAGAAATACTCCACCTTATTCTGTCTGAAAAGTCAGCTGGTTGACATTCACCCCTGCGGAACAGGAGGTGCTCTCTCTCACACAACAATCTTTTCAGCTGAGTTTCCCACTCTGGATACCAGAGAGACAAAGCTTTAAATGAGCCTTGCAAAATTCTTCTGGCCCCCTCACCCTGTGTGAAGAAATGTTGTGATAGCAGAGTAAGATATCATATGTTGAAATTAACATAAATAATCATGGTAAATGGCAGGCAAGTGGCTGTCTTATAGGTAGCCCAAAGAGGTCTGTTTTTAAATGCTGAACAAAATATCTTGGACAACTTATTTCTTCTTTGGCTCTCCCATTAGAGCGCCTTGCTGAGAGTTACTAATTAAGGATGTCATGTAGCCTCTCACAGGAAGGAAAGAAGAATTTCATAAAATATCCTGTTTCCCATGCCTGTGATGGGAATGGAGTGGGGAGGGGGAGAGAAAATGAATCAAAGGATGATCACAAGAAATATATAGTTAACTGTAAGAACTACAATAAGGGTTTGTTCTCTTCTACAGAGTCCATCCAAAGAATGGTTTCCTGGTGTGCTATTTCCTGTTCTCTTTGCACTCTTTCTCATGAGAATCAACTCTTAGACTCTGTGCTTCTTGTACTTTCTGGCAGATGGTGGCATCCAACAGGACTGAGTGAATCTGGAAACTGGAACTAACAACCAATCAAATGACAGAATACATTTTAGATTGCAGCAGGAGTAAGACGACATGATGTAATTCATTTTGGCTACTACAGATACAAATTGTACAATAAGCTTCAAACAATTAAAGGACTTGGAGGAACTGTGATCTGGTTTTATTTCAAAGGTCATTTCTTGATACAGATGTTCACTGGGGTCCAATCCTGAGAGCAATTCTTGAGTGATAGAGTGCCCTCAACTCCCATTCAGGATGCTCGGCATCAGTAAAGAAGAGCTAATTTCTATGTGTGATTTCTCCTTTTGTTGTTTAAATAAGTAATTTCAACCTACAGTATTCAGATAATAATTTATTGGAGGTACCTTTTGGTTCTGATTTCTTGGAAGAAGCTCTCATGAGAGTTTGCGGTAAGATGTCAGAGCTCTTCAGTTGACCCACAATGTTAGCAGGTAATGCTGCTGAAGTTCTATTGGCTCATTGTGGCATCCGCAGCTCATTAGCTTATTAGCTGAGTATCAAAGAAGGAAGAGCTCCTCCTGCTCCCCCATTCCCTTTTGAGGAAGTTGTTCTAGATTGGTGGTCCTACAAGGAAACAACAGTGACAGTTAATTTCCCAATGTGTCTTGTGAAGTAGAATTAAAGACACATATTTAAATTCTTGCTTTGATTGCACACCTGCAACCCTCCCCTAGTCAGTGAGATTTTTGTGCATATAACTGAAAAGAGTTTGGCTCATCAGCAGCTAATAAATGCAGATGATGGAAGGTTTATCAGAGTTTGCACTGTAGAAACTATCACCACAAACCTTGGCACCCAGTTCTACTCTTACTGAACCCAGTTGCAGAACTCCTGTTGACTTCAATTAAAGAAAGATCAGGCCCACAGTACTGCCTGTTTTGGACCGCACAAATGTGCTTTTAAAGATTTCCAGTGGCCAACTTAGAAGAAGAATGGACGTTGGCAAGAAAAAATAGTGCTCTTAGCAAGTATTCACCAGAATCAGCATATGAAAATTATCAAGAGACATCTTAGAAGCTCTATTCTACCTTCTGGGTGTTTGAGGGGACTAAAATATAGAAATCCATTGGGCAATTTCAGCAAAAATGGTAAGTCCAGAACATTACATTAAAATCTATTTTTTTACATTCACTTTCATTCAGAAAAATAAGTTGACTAAAATAAATCGACATATGAATTCTTAGGCATTTAAATACAAAATTACAGTTTGTTGGCAAGTATCTTTTATTAATGCAAACTTATATGGTGAAATCTTGGCTTCATTGTAGTCAATGGTAGTTTTGCCATGGACTTAACTGGGGCTAAAATGTGACTCAGGGTTTTCAGTGCATTCAGTGTACTGATAATTTCTATTGTGATGTTAAGAAGTGGTGGTTTCTTTACAGAAAAAAAAATTCATGATTACTCTCGCTGGGCAAAGAGTTTATTGTGAACAATTGATCTGATGTTTATTTTCACTTCACAGAATTTCTGGGAGCACTAAATAATTACTTTGAACACATTTGTTATTCAATGTTGTTTTTATAACGTTTTGGCAAAAGAATTTGGGTGAGGGGGGCATTTATTTAGCCTTTTTTTTTTTGTACAAGAAGTTTGTTGTGAGTAGCATTATTGTTCTGGTTTCACTGAACAGATAAAGCAGATAGTTCTGTTCCCTGATCTGGATGTGTATTATTCTTAGGCTATGTCTACACTAGAGCGCTCTGTCGACAGACGTTTCTGTCTGTAGATATCTTCCAACAAAACTTCTGTCAACAGTTCACAGCCAGACTGCCAAACTCAGTTGACAGTGTGGCTAGACTGCCCGGCCACTCTATTGTCAGAATGACCAACCAGAAGTACAACAGACAGAGCTGCCTGGTGTCCCCAAAGCCCTGTCTCTTGACAGAGGGGCCTCTGGAGTGTCCACACTGGCTTTCGGTCAACAGAGTCTGTTGACAGAGGCATTCTGCCTCGTGAAGGAGCAGCAGAATGCTGTTGACAAAAGTCCCGCACTTTGTCAATTAACTGTTGACAGAACTCCTTGGGGTGTGGGCGCTCCGTGGGTTTTGACGACAAAATGACAGTTCTGTCAACAAAACTCTTTAGTGTAGACATAGCCTTTGAATAAAATTACTGGTGTGAATCCTCACACTGAAGTTCAAAATGTACTACCCCAGATCTGTGGATGTTAATTACTATTTGTATTACTACAGCACCTGAAAGCTCAGTTATGGACAAAGTCTCCGCTGTGATACATTTCTGTCCAAACACAGGACAGAAAGGCTACGTCTACACGTGCACCCAACTTCGAAATAGCTTATTTCGATGTTGCGACATCGAAATAGGCTATTTCGATGAATAACGTCTACACGTCCTCCAGGGCTGGCAACGTCGATGTTCAACTTCGACGTTGCTCAGCCCAACATCGAAATAGGCACAGCGAGGGAACGTCTACATGCCAAAGTAGCACACATCGAAATAAGGGAGCCAGGCACAGCTGCAGACAGGGTCACGGGGCGGACTCAACAGCAAGTCGCTCCCTTAAAGGGCCCCTCCCAGACACACTTTCATTAAACAGTGCAAGATACACAGAGCCAACAACTAGTTGCAGACCCTGTATATGCAGCACGGACCCCCAGCTGCAGCAGCAGCAGCCAGAAGCCCTGGGCTAAGGGCTGCTGCCCACGGTGACCACAGAGCCCCGCAAGGGCTGGAGAGAGAGTATCTCTCAACCCCCCAGCTGATGGCCGCCATGGAGGACCCCGCTATTTCGATGTTGCGGGACGCGGATCGTCTACACGTCCCTACTTCGATGTTGAATGTCGAAGTAGGGCGCTATTCCCATCGCCTCATGGGGTTAGCGACTTCGACGTCTTGCCGCCTAACGTCGATTTCAACTTCGAAATAGCGCCCAACACGTGTAGACGTGACGGGCGCTATTTCGAAGTTAGTGCCGCTACTTCGAAGTAGCGTGCACGTGTAGACGCAGCTAAAGACAGTTCCTTTCCCCAAAGAGTTTACAGATCTCAGGATGAGGCAAGAGGCAGCAGGTGAACACAGACAGATGGGAGGATACAGGCACTAAACAGCTAATCTTTAGTATCTCCTCTTCCTATAAACAATCAGTAAACATATTCCCTAGAACATTCATGGTAAGAGAACACACGACATAATCCCTATTCTGAACTCAAATCAGTGTGAAGACCAATTGAAATCAGTGGGGTTCCTGAGAGTCAAAAAGGGTTTGTCCACTGAAATATGATTTCACAAAAAGGACCAAGGTTACTTCATTTAAAAAGTCTATCAAAGACTCGCAGCTGACAGGAGCCCCAAGGAGCTTTCACTGGAGGGCTGGAAAGAACCGTCATTTCCACTTCACAGGAAATTCTACTGTTTGGTCTGAACCAAAATGAATACAAAGACATCTGAAATTTCCATTGAACTTAAATTTTAGGGAAGAAAATGTTGGTCAATCAAAATGGCTCTTTTTGATAAAATCTTACATTTTTATTTTGACTTTTGATTTTGCACTAAATATAATATAAACTTAAATTTTGAAATTAAAACTTTATGTAAACACTTTTTGGTAAAATGACAATTTGTCAGAATTAACACATTCCTAATGAATGTTTTAATTTTGACAAATCAGCATTTGTCAGGTGAAAACCACTTTGCAGCAGAAGAGTTTCTGACCAGCTCTAACTGAGGGTTCGTTTATGCTACTGGATTAAATCAGTGTAATTCTACATATCTTCAATTTTTGTGATTGACATAACTGAAGTCAGTGTTGTTAGAACCAATTACCAGGGTGGCTATATTGCACTGTGTCAACAGGAGATCATTTCCCATCAACTTCCCTTATGCTTCTTAAGGAGATGGAGTGCACAGATTAATTGGAGAGTGCTCTCCCATCAATATAGTGTCTTCACCAGACCTGCTAAACCAACCTTTGCAGCATCAATTGCCTTTATGCCGATCTACCAGCAAAGTGGACGTAGTGTAGAATGCAGCTATTTTTGCTTTTGCAGTTAGATTTAAATCTTTTAAAAATGTACTTGGTTCTTTTTCAAATGATTGCTTATCTGTTTGTCCAGGATATGGTGCACAGGCAGAGGGGAAACTGAAAGGAAAAAAACCCCACAACTAAATAATCAAGAATATTACTGATAGCACAATAAATCCACAATAAACATATAATACACCTTGACATGCCGTGACAAAAAAGATCTGACTAATATGAAAATTCACGTATTAGTCACTTCAACTATTGATAGTATTGCTTACTTTTCTGATGTGGTGAGAGGTTAAAAGTAGATTATATACTCTTCAGTGATGTATGACAAAATGAAAATGTTAGGTTATAATTGTATTTTCTCCTCCTATGATTTAGATAAATACCTTAACTTAAGCTCTGTGAAATAGGCAAACCCACAGAGAAACATACTTGAACAATTTATAGGTATCTTAGACAAATCCACTAAAGCAGAGAATTTTTCAAGTAAAACTTCTGGTTTTCAGAGGGATCTCAGTAAAACCTCTTATTTTGTACAGTCATTTTTGGATTCCCAGATAGTGGCAGAAATATTTCATAGGCTTAGAGATTACTGACGACTTAAAACCCAAACTTGCTGCCCTGAAATCAAAGGCAAAATTCTCATTCAGTGAAAAAACAAGCTTTCTGGCTCCAGTGTTGAACTGTGATCTGTACAGAGACAAAGGGTAAGTCTATAGTAGCAAAATAAGTTGATTTCAGATACACACGTCTAGCTATGGCATTTGCGTAGCTAGAATCGACTTACTGGAATCAACTTATTTCCCTTCTGTGGCATAATACTAGCCTTATTCTTAGAACATTTAATGCACTGGATGAAGTATACCACATGCTGTGACAGACGTGTAGAATCCATGGATCTTGAAAAGTGTGTTGTGGGGGTGCTCATCATTGTTGCAATGGTGATATGGCTGTAGCTTTTGCATGGGTTTTCTGGTAGGGCTTGGTACAACTTTGAATTAGAGTGTCCTGGTCTGTAGCGAGTTTGCTTCCAATGATAAGCTTGGAGAGACTGGGGGGAGGGGGTGGCGTTGTTTGAAAGCCTGAAGGAGAGATTAAAGAAAGATTTCTCTTAGGAAGGTGTCCACATGCATACAGGTTGTACTTGTTTGATACCCCATATAGGTTCCAGAGTGGAATGAGAGGTGACAACTTCTGGTGTGTGGTTGAAGGGTTTGATATTTCGGAACAGTCAGCAACTCACACTTAGGTGTAAGCGCAATCACTATTCTTGAATGATTCCATGTGTGGAATTTCTTATTCTGGAGCCTGGCTCCTGTTTATCTTAATCCACCTTGAAATCCCCATTGAGATCAATGGAAAGTTTACATAAAGATTGAGAATGGAATACTGAGGAAGTGCATCTTTGGTTCCACCCTCGCGAATGTACACACACACAGAAGGCATTTACTTGTGTGGTGAGATTGTTTCAGGCCTCTTACATGCTTTATATGTTGTATTTGAATTTCCTTTTTAAAAAGCTGTTTACTGTGCAATGTCAGGTTTGATGGTAACCGCTTTATGTTTTGCAATTAAATAATTTGCTGAAGTCACCGTTTAAACTCAAGCATGATCCTGAATGATTAAATATAAAGACGCTTCCCCCATTAGCACATGCAATATGAATAGAATAGGTGAATTTTTATGTTTTATGTATTTTCAGTAATTTTTTAATTTGATGCAATTGACCTGCACTCCAGTCTAGCCATCAGCTTTGAGCCAAAAATGAGTGATATAAAAGGAGTGGGCTCCCTTTCATCGGCATATATTAGGACTGTGTTCTTCAGCCAGTAGAAGTCTGATCTGGAGTGGGGTGGCATCAGGGTCAGACATCTGTCTCATTGTGATTGGGCTTGGTCCCGTCAGCATTGCACCAAGTGTAAGCTCTGCTGGCAGAAGATGAGTGGAGCATAACCAAGTTGCCCAGAAGATGGGTAGATTAAGAACTTACCTGGACAACCCCTGGTGGTAAGGCTTCAAAGGAACACTGACTTGTTTTAAAGATTACTTCCTTCTCAGGGTCCAGCACCACCACTCCCCCTCTGGAGCTGAAGGACTCTTTTTTTTGCCCTTTCCACCCACCCCATGTGTAACATGACAGAACAATTTTTACCTCCGTTTTTTTCTCAGCAGTGATTGAAGCTCACTGTGTGGGTCCTTTGGGTGCACTGCAAATAGCATGATTAGATACCCATTATATTTACCAAAATCCATTAAACTGCATTAATCATTTCAATCCTTTATTAAGATATGCTTTAAGGGCGCAAAATGAAAACTTTTAGTTTCAGTTTCTGCTGCAGTCATTAGAAGGTTGGTGGTAATTGGAGTGAATGCCAGCGAAAATGGGGTCGGTTCAGAAGCTACAATAGAGAAAGAACACACTTAAAAAGTATGTAGATGTCTTAAGGTTACCAGGGTCTGATGAAATGCATCTGGGCCTGCTGATGGGGTTGTTGGGGGCAAAGGGATCAGTTGTCCCCTAACCCAGCATTTTAAAGAGACCCAGAGCTCCAACTGCCACTGAAGTAGCAATGGTGGTGGCTGCAGCTCAGGGCCCCTTTGAAACTGTGGAGTGCTGTGCCGCCACTCTGAGGGAATGCGGGGGAGGAGGGGGCTGGGCTCACTGCCCTAAGCCACACCCCTTCCACCATTGGTCTCACCCTTCCTGGGGCCAGGGAGCTGGGGCCCCTTGCCCTCAGGGCTTACAGCAGTTGTCAGCACCACTAAATGCATCCTAGAGAACTTTCTGACAGCTTTCTTTGACAGGGTAACAAGACTTGTGGATGAGGGGGAAGTGGTAGATGTGGTATCTCTGGACTTTTAATAAGGCTTTTGATACAGTCTTGTATGACCTTCTCATTAACAAATTAGGGAAATACAACCCAGATTGAGCTATTATAAGGTGGGTGCATAACTGGTTGAACAATCATTCCCAGAGTAATTATCAATGGCTCACAGTAATGCTAAAGGGGCATAACAAATGGGGTTCTTCAGGGATCAGTTTTGAGCCAAGTTCTGATCAGTACTGTGATGATGTGTCTGCCCCACACACGCCCTGTAAGGGTTAAAGCCAGGCTGGGGAGAGGGCTGTGACTGAGAGCAAGCAGGTGCCACTTATAGCAGGCAATCTGGGCCCAGCTGGGGCCATATAAATGAGGGCTCCTGGAGAGGATGTGTGCTACGGCTGTGGAGCAGGAGGGACCTATCTGCCAGGAAGCTGGAAGCTTCTTAACACAGTGCAGAAAAGCATGCTGCAGTGCCTAACACAAGGCCTGAGCGTTCTAGGGTTGCAGGGAGACATCCAAAGCAGTCAATGGCAGCAGGTCCAACCCCATGCCAAAAAAGAGTGCCCGTTTCAGACTGAAGTTTGCCCCTGAGGTAAGCTGCTAAATGATGACAGGCAGTGGGTCACTGAGGCAAGGTGAGTGTAGGGGCTTGGGGTTCCCTGACAGGGGAGGACCTCAGGGTGTGATGCACTGGGGCAGAGGAGTAGCCTGAGAACAGTGCTCCACAGTCTGGGAAGGACACAGGTCCTGAGATTAGGTGAAAAACAGACCAGATAACAGTGGACAAGACACAGCGCAGAAGAAGGTGCTCCAGAGGCTAATTCCCTGTGCAACCTGAGGTGCTGCAAGGTGAGTCCAACAATGGGTTACAAGTATCTTCATCAATAATTTAGATAATGGCATAGAGAATATATTTATAAAGTTTGCAAAAGATGCCAACCTGGGAGGGTTTGCAAGTGCTTTGGAGGATAGGATTATAATTCTAAATTATCTGGGAAAAGGGTCTGAAGTAAATAGGATGAAATTCAGTGAAGAGAAATGCAAAGTACTGTATGTAGGAAGGACCAATCAGTTGCACACATATGAAATGAGAAATAAGAAGGAGTACTGTGGAAAGGGATCTAGGGGACATAGGGAACCACAAGCTAAATATGAGTCCACAGTGTAACACGGCTGCAAAATAAAGCAAACATCATACTGGGATGTATTAGCCGAAATGTTGTAAGGAGGACACAGAAGTAACTCTTCCACTCTGCGCTGTGCTGAGTAGGCCTCAATTGAAGTATTGTGTCCAGTTCTGGGCACCACATTTCAGGAATGATGTGGACAAGTTGAAGATACAGAGAAGAGGAACAAAAATGATCCATACCCAAGCACAGTGAGAAGCAAAGGGCTTACATTGCAGCAAGGGAAATTTAAGTAGGACATTTAGGAAAAAACATCCTTTCAGGGCGGCTAAGCATAGGAATAAATTGCCTAGGGAGGTTGTGGAATATCCATCATTGGAGATATTTAAGAACAGGTTAGATGAACACAGCACAGAGATGGACTAGATGGTGCTTGATCTTGTCATAAGTACAGGGGACAGCACTTGATGACCTCTCAAGGTTCCTTCCTGTTCTATGATTCTCTGAGTATTATTACAAGCAAACAAAATCCAGTCAGAAAGCACATGGAAAACTTTCAAAATAGAATTTTTAGTTAAAAATTATTATAGAAGAGCAAATGTACTCACTGCTATTGAACTGGGTCAAAGAAAAGAAGTTCGGGTACATTAAAATCCAGTTAGTTCAAGGTGTAGCATTTGTACCTGTCTGCAAACTATGATCCTGAATACACAATCGGATCTGCTAGTGTGGAGTACACATGAAGTCCTCACTAGCAGATTCAAGGACAAGACTGAGTCCTAAATTTTGTAATGAACTGACTCATATAGCTTACATGCAAGCAAAATGTCCTTTGAAAGCAATGGGGGTTTAACTGAAAGCAATTGCAATTATGAAAGAAAATCTGCTCTGGTCTGGTTCTGTTCTATAAGGGAAGTTACTGAGGGGAAAATATCCACACTTTACCAGCAACTTTATTCTGATCTTTGCTTGTTCCCAGATTTAAATCCCTCTCAAAATATTTATTTTCTTTCTTTTTGTTTCATTCCCCGTTCTTTATCCACCAATTTTTATTCTTTATCTGAAATAACTGTTTATATCATACAATAGTTTATCACTCAGAACACCTGTGTGGGAACTGGAGTTGATAGTGAGGACATATTCCCTGTATCTCAGTTTTTCTATTCGTAAGGTGTGAGCAAGTGTAGGAGTTATTATCTGTCACCTATTTAAGTCAGATAAGGGAATTACAAAATAGGGTGTGTGCTACCTATAGTCAATATGTAAAATCCCACCTGGAGCGATAAGAACTTGGAAACTGTAAATTAAATATAAAAAAGTCCTGAAACATGCAGTCATGGTTTCTATCAGGTACTGGTTCACCAGGGTTGCACTGACTGGGAGAACTGCTTTTGTAAAACTGTTACCTGCAACAGACCCTTGCAAGAGGCTCACTTATGCCCTTTTAGTGAATTGCATGAAGCCAACTTCTCGTGCAAGGATGTTTCAGTACAGGATCGGCAAAACACAAAGAAGCAGAATTGATTATCTAATTAGGGAGGCTTTAATTAAAGAAAGAGTTTTGTCACATTCATCCAACAGCTTTTCCCATTGTAGATATTGCACTGCGGCTTTTTCTACACTGGCATTCCTCTTTCAAAAGAGGCATGCAAATGAGGGAAATCGAAAATGGAAATGAGGTGCAGATTTACATATCTGGCACCTCATTTGCATATTCTTTCAAAAGAGCTGCTTTTGACAGAAGAAATGCAGTGTAGATGCAGCTCTTTTGAAAGTAATCCCCATCTTTGAAAGAACCCTTTTTCCTAAGAAAAAAAATTAGGAAAAAGGGTTCTTTCAAAGATGGGGGTTACTTTTGAAAGTGCCCCATCTACACTGGTTTTCTTCTTTTGAAAGAAGCTCTTTTGAAAGAATATGCAAATGAGGTGCCAGATATGTAAACTGCACCTCATTTGCATTTTTGATTTCCCTCATTTGCATGCCTCTTTCGAAAAAGGAATGCTAGTGTAGACATAGCCTTCATGAACTGAATCAATAAAATTATTATTGGTTATAGGGAATCATCCCTATACTGGCATTTCATTTAACATGCAAAAAGAATCACAACTAAAAAATGGACCCAGCTTGGAAAACACTGGTTGATAAACCTAATAGTGCAGTTGAAAGGAAGGATCATCTTGGTTATGGCATTGAACTGTGGTTCAAGAGCTGTGATACCAGTTTGTGTCTCAGCTGCCATCTCTCCATACGTTTTGTGCCAATCACTTAATCTCTCTGTGCCTCAGTTTTCCATCTGTAAAATGGTGATATTATCCTTTAGTCTGGCCACCCCTTTTCTGAAGCTTTGTGGGTCAGGAGATTGCCTTTGCTATATGTATGTACCATGTATAGCACAATTCAGGATACATTTGAAAAAGTATTTCTCTTGAACTACCCATGTGCCTACAGCCTATATTCTTTACACACATCCACCATTTTCAAACACAGATGTCCAACATTAGGGCTTTAATTCCATATTCAGTCCTACAAAAATAAGTGGCCTGATATTCAGAGGTGTGGAGCACCCCACGGGCATTTGAAATTTTTGGCCTGTGTGTTTGTAACCCTTTCAACATTTTAAAATGAGAGAATTTCCTGTTGAAGATTAAAAAGGTTTTCTTGGTAGCAAATGGCAAAGAAACCTACTTCAAAGAATCCTGTTGTGCCTCTAAATTAAGTGGTTAGCTAATATTTAGGGCCTCATGGGGTCACTTCGATTAGTAAGCAAAATCAGTGTTGCCCATATTAACGTTGTAACAATGTGTGTACAATTTCTTTGTAAATACTAAGTTCTGTTTCCCCGAATGCAGTAAAAACAAATGGCAGCAACCAGTTTTCTGTTCCGAAAGCCCTTCTGCTGCTCCAGTGGGTTGTATGTTCTATCAGTAATTGTTCCTCTACTTCAGCTCACTCCCCACGCCCTCTCTGGCATTCTGCAGCCAGTGGTCACAGGCTGCAAACCAGCACCCTAGCCCCTAAATCCACCTGGGTTACTGGATTCAGAGATTCTCTTACTCAGCAGATGTATTTAATGGATCTCTATTAAGGTAAAACACTCGGGCAGTAAGGATCATCACTGACAAACATGAAGCTCAGCAGCATAGTCTCATGACATCTCCAGCACTGGATTAATAAAGTTTCAGCTTCCCTTTTTCTCTTCATCATCAGGATGTTCCCATTATGCCTCTGCTGCTTAGGCAAAGCTTTTCCACTCCTGTCTGTTTCGGGCAAGTCTTTCAGTGGTATCCCAGCTGTGCCTCCCATAATTCTTCACCAGGTTCAGTCTGACGCGTGTAACTTCTTCTCGGGCATATGTGCTGGTGCCTCATTTCCATGTTCGGTCTCCTACCCTGTCAGGACAGGTTTTGCGTTTATTCAAGCCAGATTCTTCTAGCGTTTTGGCTACTTTACCTTTATTTTCCTCATCAACATGATTCTTCTGCATCCTTCTTAGTTGTGCTTGTGCTGACTCTGTTAAATGGTATCCAAACAGACTTAAAATTCATAGATGGCATCTACCAAACCTAAACATGGCTGCACTCACAATATGGGTTAGCTTTGCTTTGGCCTGGCCAAGTGGTTTAGTGCCTTGAGCGCTAGATTCCATTGTCTGCCATGGTTTGACTGGTCGTGGCTGTATTGGGATGCCCACTGACTTCTAACAAGCTCTGTAGATATCTTTGAATCCAGTATTCCCATGATGGCAGCCACTGAGATAACACTTTGGAGAAAAAATAAGAAGCGAGAGAATAGGCCAGGTCACCATTGTGTCCCTGTTGGATTTCATCACTCTGCTAACGCACGCCTCATTTATCTATCCTGTGAAAGTGGGCTTGTGGTTGGCTAGCTATAGCAACACAAAGCAGCCAGAGCATGCTGGCCCACTGCATTTGAGCAAATTGCAGAATGAGTGGCTCACAAGTGAAGAAAGTGGGGCAATGGCAACATGGTTGCAACCCATTTAACTTCAAAGACCATCTCTCTCAGACGTTTAAATTAACTTTACGCTTCATGCAGTGGCACTGCAGCTGCTACAGTCTTTTGCTTACTGTTTTATTGGCATTTTATGAAGCAAAATACCAGGGATAACGAAAAACAAATGGCACCAAAGTATGTGTAGAAAGAGGCATGATAATGTGGCAGACCATAGCCTGACTAAACATTAAAGCCTTGTTCTTCTAAGTATGTCATCTCTGGGCCATGCCTACACTTGGCCAAAATTTCAAAAGGGCCATGTTAATGGCCAAATCCAAGAATACTAATGAGGTGCTGACATGAATATTCAGCACCTCATTAGCATGCTGCCGGCCGCATTTTGATGCTGCACGGCTCATCTACACGGGGTCCTTTTTGAAAGGATCCTGCAAACATCGAAATCCCCTTATTCCTATCAGCTGATATGGCTATTTGAGGTTTCCATCTCACAATGAGGGGGTACCGTGCTCAAAACAGCACTGCTATTTTGAGTGTGGCGTTTAGCCCCGGAGTTGCTATTTCAGGAAACATTTGTATCCCGAAATAGCAACAATAGTGTGGTCATAACCTTACAAAGGAAGCTTATCCTAAGTTTTCTGAGGCCTGCAGCAGTTTGAATCCTGTATGAATTCCTGTGTACGTGACTGATGCATTCTAGGCCAATACCAAGATCTCTAGAACTTTAAATTGTGTGCTATTATACCTTGAGCTGAAGAAGTATACTGGGGACTTTAACATTTTCATATTTTCTACGGATTGGTCACAGAGTGGGGACAAACAGGACACTGAACAGTGGATTGCTCAAGCACATACATGGTGGTTCTAGCTGAATTGGCTTAAAATGAAGGAGCTAGCTCTTTGGCTAATAGTATCTTACTTCAGTGGGGCCACTCACATACTTAAGATTAACAGATGCCCAAATGTTTGCAGAATCAGGACCTGAGTTTACATTTAGACAGAAATTTTAGAAATGGTGTGGCAGATTCTACTTGGATTTAACTGGGACAACTGTCCCTGTTACAATATACAGCTTGTGCATTGTATCCAGCTACGGGTTGCTGAAATAATCTTATGTGGTCTGGAGCGAACGTTTTCCATGATATACCTCTGTTCCAACGATTTCACCAGCTGTTGCCCAACTGCTACACTTAGGTCACTGGAGGTAGTCTGGTGTAAAATGAAGACAGACTCTGGCCCCATGTACAGTAAATGGCAAAGAATTTATGATATCAGAAGTTGTGGCAGCTAAGTGGATACCTCATTTAGTCTGAATGTAAATCAAAATCACATGCACGGTATTATTAAGAAAACAGCTGGCTCCTTAGGTTATTTTAGGGCTGAACTGCACCAAGTGCAAATACAATAAATAATAATTTTAGAGTGAGAACTAGGTATGCTAGTCCAAACTCTGTTTTTATGTTTTTTATAGAGATGCCAAGACTGTTTGATCATCAGGGGAGAGCAATTTGTTGACTCACGAATGTAGCTCTCTCTGATTACTACTTACACAACACTTCTGGAAGGTTGGCCAAATACCTTCAAGTCAAGTACCTTGTTATTATGAACATGAGTGCCAATAACAAAGAAAAAATAGTCCATGTGTCACTTAATAATAAATCACGGAGCCAAATAAATGTTGTTTCTAACAAATGCTGTATTTACATTTCATCATGTGACACAGATTTGTTTATGTTCAGAGATGTGATAACACCTAAAAGAGAATATTTCCCTTTCAGGGCAGCTTTGTGACATCAATCATCCAAATGTGACTACATATTATGGGATCTGCTTGCAATCAGGCAAGCAAAGCAGCAAAGGGAGATTTAACAAAGACTAACTTTTGGTGTAAATTATGAAGATGAAGAGCTATATTTTGTTGGCCATATTCTGCAGTTATGAACTATCTTCTCGCTTCACATCTGCTTTTGGCATTATTAATCATTCAGAATAAAAGTTCATCATTTGTAACCACTACACAAATGAGGCCATTTGTGTTATGTAAAGTTATGTAAACAGAACGTGCATCCACTCTGATGAGTCCCCTAATTTTCCATAATATTCGTTTAGATCTTGTGTAAAATGCAGCCTGCTGTAAGTGGGTGCAAATTCACTGATACCTTTCAATCTGTATTTGCCTCCTTATATTTAATTTTTAGTAATCCTGTCTTCCCATATTTCAGATACATCTGTATTGTGCCCTAATCTATCTGTCGGAGTGCTGTTAAATGGATAGTGCCGATAGTTGTAATTTTCCCTTCCTATTTGTGATGGGTGAAATGAGTTATGGATGTAGTTTGTCTACAGAGAATGTAGAACAGCGAAAATTGTTAAATGCCTAGGACTGGTAGCTGCTGACCACGTGCCCTCTTGAGTGATGCCTAGCATTGTCACCAAGGTGTTTGGTTCAAATGATGGAAGCTGACCCTGGGTCTTTGTAACAAAAAGATGGCAATCAAGATAAAAGTTAGAACATAGAAAACTTTAATTCATCTAACCAAAATGCATGGGATAGAGACTAGGCCGGCCCCTAGAAAAGAAATCAGTGTGTTTTCCACAGTGGAAAAGAAGATTGTGAGATGGTCAACTGATTGGACACTGTGATAGGAAATGAAATGAGGTTGTAAGAGGCCTAGTACAGATTGTTTCAACTAAAGATAAGTCGAGAGAGGATAGTCTACACTGATATGGGAATATCTAATGGAGACCTGAATGCTGTGTTCATAGGATTGTGTTTTCACTTATTGTGGATGGAAGATTACCAAGGCAGAGACCAAAGACTTGGACAGAATATCAGAGGACTTCTGATCTGTACAATAGCCCCATGTATAATCATGAGTTTTGGAAGATGGCTATCAAAGAAAGGAATAGGGAAGTAGCAAAAAAGAAGAGCTAAAGAAATACTTTGGAATGATTGTTTAGGATGAAAGATAACAACATGAAATGTTAGGTATATATCATTATGCTAAAATAAAGGATCTGCTTTTTTACATCATTTTATTAATTTACAAAATAACCCCTAGGCCTCCTTTAATATCATTTAAATATTGCATTATGACAACTTTGTCCAATTTTTTTAAACTCGTGCATGAAGCCTATCGTGAACTCTTTGTCTTGTCTATCTACGTCCATGTGTTTGTATGTGAGCTTGAGTATAGGCAGCCAATAGATAAGAAGGATATTTATGGTGATAACGTACATTTGAACTTTTGGCCTGTGAGTGGGCTCTGACTAATTGAAGAAACTGCTTGATAGCAAAAGATTGTTGTTGGATGCCAATAGGTCATTGGTAGGGTTAACTGGAGAGAGGCCTTCCAAGTTCTGAATACAGCTGAATGTTATATTTATTGGGTACAAATTTTTATTGTTGTTACAGTGTCACATATAAAAGTAAACAGAGTAGCTATTACTCAAACTTAACTAACATAGAAGACACATACAGAGGATGCTTTCTTTGACTCTTCCATTTTACTTTAGCAGTTGAATCCTTAGAGACTGACGGGTCAGAAACTGCTGGAACATCGTGGCATTCCATCCAAAATTATTAACCTGATCCATTCCATGTACAAACTCTTGACATGCCAAGTTGTTCACAATGGTGTCTTGACAGAATCTTTCAGCATAATCTCAGGAGTGTGACAAAGGTGCCTATTGTCACATTTCCTGTTCTTGATCACAGTGGACTGGATTATGAACAGGACACCAGATGCCCATTGAGAAAGCAGTCAGTGGATGCTTTTCTAACAGGTAGGGGACATTGATTTTGCTGATGATGTCATGCTCCTTTCACATGCACATGAAAGCATGGAAAAAAAGGTCACAACACCAAACAAAACTGCCTTAATGACTGGGCTGAGCATTAACAAGGAAAAGACCAAGACAATAAGAATCAACCAGTCCAACACCACCATCGCACTGGGAGGGGGTGACTTTGAAGATGTGGAGCAGTGCACCTACTTGGGCAGTATTATGGGCAAAGATGAAGGAACAGATACGGATATCAGTGCCAGGATAGGGAAAGCAACAGCTTCATTCAAGACTCTCCGTCCTATATGGAGTTCACAAATAATATCTGAAGAAGAAACTGCAGATCTTCAACACAAATGTAAAGAGCGTGCTCTTGTATGCATGAGAGACCCAGCACAAAAAAATATCTTCCACTCACAAGTTACAGCTATTCATAAACAGATACCTGGGTGGGAAATGGTTTTGCCATCCTGTGAAAAAAATCAAAATTTCAGAAAATCTTCCCTGTATTGGGATGAATCCAGGATATTTTGGAATTGTTTGTGAAAAACCAGAGGAGGGGTCGTGGGGCAAGCCAAATTTTTCATGGGTTATACAGTCCACCACTCTCTGGTCCAATGAATATTTATGCTTGGGAAGTCGGGGACAGACAGGATCAAGCCATTGCTCTGCACATTTTGGAATGGGGAATTAGGCCTGCATTGCACACAGCAAGATGAGCAACCTAACCACCAGCCTTCTCAGCAGAGGGTCTCCTTCAGCCTTGGTTAGACTCACATTAAGTGTAGGAAAGTCATGTTCAAGTCCTTTCTCTAAAGCAGGGGTTTCCAGCCTATGGGTCGAGATCCAAACACGGGCTATGATTAGATTTGTTAAGGGCTGCTATCAGCTCACAGCTGCATGTGGCTCTCAAAGGACCCATCTGCAGCTCCTTAATGCTGCCACATCCAGCAGCTATCTCTATCAATAAAAAAGAAATTATGCATTACAAAGACAGCTTCTTCACCTTCGATATTCATCGCCATCCCAGGCAAGCCATTTAATAGATTCTTGCAGTAAGTCATGTTCACCCCACCCGCTTTCCTTCCCCTCTTCTGTTCCATGTACCTGATTCGTCAGTTTTCATTTTTTTTGTTTGTACCTCCTCCCAGCCCCTTGGTGTGACCCTCCCAGTCCCTGCAGCCTCTGAGTGTGACTCCCCCCAGCCCCTGAGTGTGACTACTCCCAGCTCCTCCAGCCTCTGAGTGTGGGGTTCAAGCTGGGGGGAGTGGAGGGAGCGGTTTGAGAATGAGGGTCTTTCCTCCACCACAACTCAGATCAACTATAATAATAAAACAATAATTAACTATAATAAACATAATGTTATTTTATTATTAATGTATTTTCCCTTTTTCTGTGAAATAACTACTACAAATATATGAACATAAGGGGGCATAATTTTATATTCTTGCCTCAAGCACAAAATCAGCTAGTTACAACACTGCTGGCCGCCGCCTCTGCCATTTTTGAATTGCCTTGAGCCATCAAGTCTTCCTGAATTGTCAAAATGGGTCCCTATCTGGAAAAGGTTGGGAACCGCTAGTCTAACGCAAGAGGAACAGTAACTTGACCATGGGTGCCCCCATTTCCGACTGAGTGCCCAACTGAGGGACAGGTACATTCACATTAACCAAATGGTATCTTCCGTGTGCCCCCAAAGAGGGAAGAGAGTTAATTCTCCATTCTGATTCAGCACATCAACCCTCTGGAGACAGTTTTAATTGGGGTGGTTTAGTGATAGGCACATTCAGTAGGGACCTAGCTCAAAATGTAATGCTGAAAACCCAGCTGAAAACGTAATCCAGTCCCTGGAACTCAAGAAGCAAAGGACTAATGTATGAACTCATTACATTCTATCTAACCCATTTTGTAGCATGAGTGAAATAGATTTAATTATTGCTGTGCTGAGAATTTCAAAGCCAACTTTCTGCCTGGAGCTAACTTTACAATGGAATTATAACAACCTAAACTGCATTGGGATTTATAATGAGAGCAATGACACAATTTTAAGCACAAAGTATGACTGTAATAAAGTAGGCCTTCTACAAACAATGAATGCCATTATCAAACAGTATATACAGAGCCAGAGCCAAGGAGAATTATATTTGGAAGAGTTTATCAAGAAGATCTAGTGGGATTGCTTAACATAAATCTCTTTTTACAAGTTCTTGTCAAAGCTGCCTGATGGCAACCTATTAATCCTCACTCACATACCTTGTCCGTGTACTCAGAAACCGATTTCTGAGGTGCTTTTGAGATCGTAGGACAAACACTCTGCTGTGTAACTCCCCACTGAAATGATTGGAGTGATGCCTGCAGAGGATGTGGCCTTCCTTAACTTCATTCTCAGTGTCCCGGAGAGAGGGAGAGACTGAGACAGAGGATGGCTTGCAGCTGAAGTAGTGGACTTGGACTTGGGGCAGCTGGTTTCACTTTGTACATTGTTTCTAAGTAACCTTCGGCAAATCACTTAAGATTTGCCTGTACTGCAGTTTAACACCCATGGTTGGCCTGTGTCAGCCCATTCAGGACAAGAGGGGGCATATAATGGCAGGACAGAAGCTTGAGCTCAGGCTGGAGCCCAGGCTCTTGGACGCTGCAGGCCTGAGCCCAAATATCCACACTGCAATTAAACAGCCTCTTAGCTAAGCCTCGCTGCTCAAGTCAGCTGGCAAAGGCCAGCCACAGTTGTCTAACTGGAGCGTACCCTTAATCTCTCTGGGATCCAGTTCCCCATCTGTAAAATGATACAAAGTGTTAAGTAATATTGGGATAATAATCCTGTGTCCTTCACCCCTGTTGGTGGTAATTGGTGGGAGGGGTAGCTCAGGGGTTTGAGCATTGGCCTGCTAAACCCAGGCTTGGGAGTTCAATCTTTAAGGAGACCATTTCGGGTTTGGGACAAATAGATTTAAAAAAAAAATTGATCAGGGATGGTACTTGGTCCTGCCAAGAGGGCAGGGGACTGGACTCCGTGACCTCCCAAGCTCCCTTCCAGTTCTATGAGATGTGTATCTCCATAACTGTAAAACATCTGAGGTGGGAACTTTTTCTTACCATGGGCTTGTATAAAACCTAGCACAACTGGACCCCTGTCTCAGCTGAGGCTTCCAAATGCTGCAGCAGTCCAAATAATAATAATCGGTGTATTTTACCGAATGCAACAACAAACTGGACAAGCCAGGCTATTCAAATGACTGTCTTCAGTATTCAGATTCTACACAATTTCATGGCTAAATGGCATGGCCTCTTGGCTGCTGTTGCCGATCTCACCAAATTTATGTGCAGGTTGAACAGAACTGATTGTCGATCAAACAATTAGCTTCAACTTCAGAGAAAATAAACAGGTTTTGTCCCTATCCCTCTTTAACAGTGAAAATTCCTCAGATGTGCGATGGGGAGGGTTCAGTCTCCAGCACTGCTACTCAATCTGTGAGAAAATGTGTCCTCCTGGCAGTGCCATGTTAGAGCGGAGGCCTGAGCATTTCCTGACTAGTAGAGCTATCATCAAGTTTCAGTCCAAATGCAGCTGAAAAGGGCAGCAGATTTGTGGGGAAGAGATTTTCCTGGTGAGACTTACCCTGTGCATTTGTTTTTCTAGTACTATAGGTGCCAATCAAAGGGACAAGCAAGTCACTACTTAATCCAATGCAGACTAAACACCAAGAGGCTTGCTAATGGGAATTTGCTTATAAAGGGATTTCCTGTTCTGTTTGGAGGTCAATCTCAGGAAAAAAAAAAAAAAAGATAGTTAAAGGATTTACCCAATGGCTTAACCTGTAAGCGTGGAAGTGACAACCCCTTTCTAACATCTAAAAATAATGAACAGGATCATATATAATTCTCATAGAGCAACACAATGCAATTACTTTAATTTTCCAGCTTCAGTGATAGCTCATTTATGTTTGGGGTTTGTATAGAGGTTCTAGATCGGTATTGCTTTGTAATCATGTTCATAAATTTTATAAGGTGATGAGCTAAACTTATTTTACAGGAGCCTTGGTGGAACCCCATAAAGTTAGCCTGAGTTTCCATGGAAGTGAAGGAGTATTCACTTGATGAAAACTGTGGCCAGCCAATCACGAGGCACAATTTTAGGGATTAGCTGAAACATCTAATTGTGTCATCTGAGGCATTCAGAAACTCCCAACTGTATAAAAACACACAAATTATCTCATTTGCTAGGCCTCAGAGATCTCCAGCGTAATCAGGATGGCATATGATGATTGACTGCTAGAATGAAATTTAGGTCAAGAGTTAAAAGTAGGACCCTTTTAAGCAGAACTGACCAGCTCAGTAACAATCACTGCATGGGAATGTTTTCTGTGAGGCGGTAATAGTTTACTGTTCCATTATGCTACACAGAAATACATTTGGAGCCCACTTGTCCAAAATCAATACCAAAGTAACACCCTCTTCCTTCCTGCTTCAGAATTAAAGTCCAGCCCCTAGAAAAGAATTCAGTGTGCTTTCTACCGGGGAAAGAAAGATGCTGAGATGGTCAACCGATTGGATGCTTTGTTTTAATCCACTTATAAGAATAACTACCCAGTGTGAGCTGATTATGACAGCAATACGTTTTGGCTTGAAATGTCCTCATATTTAACCAGAAATTATTTACATGCGTGGTAAGACCTGTTGCAATGACAGTGGAAAATGCTAATGGGGAGTAAATGTAATGAATGGCAAAATAGTTCTGTTTATACCTTTCTTGAAAATATTCCCATACTCTTATTTTCCTGGTGGAAGGGAAGAGAAAAAAAAATCTTCTGTGGACTGATCTACACTAGGGATCAAAGCTGATCCCAGATATGCAATTCTAGCCATGCTAATAGCGTAGCTAGAATTGATGTCTCAGGATTGACTTTGTTCCCTGGTATAGACTGGGGCTCTTCATGCTCACACTGATGTCCCTTACTCTACACATCTGTGTAGAGTACCAGGGTTGACAGCCAAGCCCAGAGAGATTGATTTTGCCGCATCTTCACTGATGTGACAGAATCAATGTCCGGAAGATCCATTGCAGCAGGGCAAACACCCCTCCCTCCCCGCCCCCCCGTAAGTGTAGACATAATTAGTTGCACACATGCTTCTTTACTAGCTAGCATAGGCACAAAGAATGTCAAGGATAAAAGCATAATTTAAAGTGCTGAGCAAAAGACAGCAACACTTCCACTGATAGGGAGCTACTTCCTGTGTGCTTTATGCAGTTGCAAAGTGACTCTTGCCTAGGGGTAAAAACAGAGAATTAAATCTTGTGTTCTCATTCACATCCATCCACACATTGTCCCTGTTTACTCTGTATTCTTGCAAATAAGAGAGTGTGCAAGTAGTGGCTTGTGATTTACTACTGATTAGTCTGAATAACTATGCCTCCTGTTTAATCTTAAACTTAGTCTGTAATCGATTTTGCAGGGTGTAACTCAATCTGAATCCACACTGCTCTGTCAGATGTTGCTTAGGTATGAAAAAAGCTTTGCCATCCCTATGCTGGGCTGCTTTTAGCATGTCCCAGAGATGTTCCCTCTCTAACTACTTCTCAGAGGGGTTTGTTCACTGGCTCCTTTTGCATGTTCCTGTATTGTCCAATGTCAAGCCTAGCATAGCTGATGCTCTGGCTTCATTCTTAAGACAGACCAGATTGTTTCAGCTTTTTCTTTTTCTTTTTTTTTAATTTACTCTGGAGAATTTGCTGAATTCACTGATGACTCTTAGGTTGTCTACACTAGCCCTGTACTTTGAAGGGGGCCTGGTAATCAGGCTGGTAAGAGAATCTTAATGAAGTGCTGTGATGAACATGCAACACTTCATTGGGCTAATTCTCCCTGCAGCAACTTCAAAGTGTCAAACTTCGAACTGCCCGCATGCTGTGTAGCTGCAAGCACTTACTTTGGGGAGTAAAGGCACTTCGAAGTAGCGCAGGCACTTTGAAGTACTTGCAGACACTTCATTGCAGCTCTTCATCAGGATTCTCTGATCAGCCTGATTACCATGCCCCCTTCAAAGCACAGGGCAAGTGTAGACACAGCCTTAGTGCTTATTATAAATCATTGCATTTTCCTGAAACATTTGCAATCCAAGGCACTTAGCCATCTATTTGTACCCTTAGTTGACTTCTGGCTTTCACATCTATTTATTAAGCTGGAAATAACATTAAGTTGAAGATTCATAATTTGATTTATGAAACTTTAGATTCCACATGACCAGATTTTGTTAAAGCTGGTGAACATAGCTGCCATCTCGCCAATTTGTGACATAATTTCTTTATTTTCTGTATCTGCTGACTTGGGTGCTACTGCCAAGACATTCAAGCTGATTTGCCCCTTATGTTCCATTGCCTTCCAATGTAGTGTTTCATTGGGAAATTGCTAGGATTCTCATTAGGCTTTTCCATATCTGACTAAGAATCCCATCTTTTTAATTATACTGGAGAGCCCTTTGGTCTTTCCTGGAATGTTGATTGAACTGTCACTCGGAAGTGCTATGTTGCTAGCAAAATCGAGATCTTCTCGTGTGCAGTGTGTTGAGCCGTGCAATACCTGTGTTGCATCCATCTACACCTTTTCTCATAACGAAGTCAATGGCAGTGCCAAACAAGACAAGTGAGAGAACTGATCCCTGTTTGACACCGATGACATAGTGAATCATTTGCTGAACTGGTGTTTTGTTTAACTGTGCAAGCTGCACCTGGATACATAATGATGTTCCAGAATGAGTCACAATGGGTTCTGTCAAACGGTTTCTTAAAATATATGCCCTTTGTTTGGATTTAGCCATTTGAAGCACTTTTTAATGATTATCTTCAGAGGAAAATCTAGTTGGCACATAATCTTCCAGATTAAAATCCAGCCTGTCCTCCTGCTAGCTTTGTTTCAAGCACTTCCTGTTTCTGGCCTAAAGTGATAATGCAGAAGACTACAGATCACAGAGAAGGGTAACACTTTCCCAGTTACTACAATAGCATAGTGACAAGTATCACAGAGGTAGCTGTGTTAGTCTGTATCTTCGAGAATAACAAGAAGTCCTGTGGCACCTATAAGGCGCCACAGGACTTCTTGTTGTTAAGATAGTGTAGGTCATCTTTCCGAGGTATTTGACTGTACTGCTGTATTTCCATTTTTCTGGAGATTTTTCCTCATTTGATGCTTTGTTAGAAAGTTTGGTAATTTTTATTCATACTCTCATCAGAAATTTTCCTGAAGTTGTGGTCTATGCTTGCAGCATTCCTTTCTTTTAACTTCATTATCTCTCATATTTTAGGGTACGTCTACACTCATTGGAAGATTGATGTGCTGGAGGTCAATTTTCTGGGGTTTGATTTAGTATGCCCAATGGGGCCGTGCTAAATCAAACTGTCATGGTGTTGCCATCTACCCCAATACTCCTGGCAGTCACAAAGAGTAAGATAACTCAATAGGAGAGTTTCTCTCATCAACCCTCCACTGTGTGGATGGCAGCAAATATCTATTCTAGATACTGACTCCAGCTATGCAATTCTTGTAGCTGGATTTGTGTATCTAAAATAATTTTTACCTTCTAGAGCAGACCTGGCCTTAGTTTAGAATGTGAGATGTTGGGATGTTCAGTCCTGGAGGTTTAATCTGTTTGTCAGTCAATATCTTCTTGTGGTGTAGATCTGTTCAGCACCTCTTGGAAGTGCTCTACCCACTCGCCACTCTCTCTACTCTTTTTCTGTTGTTAAAGTCTTTTCCTGCTTGTCATTAACAGGCCTTCCAATACCTGTAAACTTGCCAGCAGGAGTCTTGTTGAATTCTTAGTGTTTTTACTATCCCTTCTTTCAGCAGCTGCTTCAGTATTTTTGATGATGTTATCCAAGTGTTAACCCTTATCTCACTTCATGCTGCTTTTATGGTTTTGACTTTTTGTTTTAGCCAATTCCTTTGCTGCTGCTTTTTGTGGGCAGTCTTTCAAAGAGTTAATGCTTGTTCTGACTTGTTTCCTATCTTGCACCCGCTTCCAGTATCCTCCCTTATCCAGCATATAGGGTCACTTGTCTAGAAACCAATCATTGTGGCATCTGTGATCCTTTTGGACAAAAAGAACCATGACATGTCAATGTAGACTTCTTTTGGTGGATCTTAGGGTACGTTGACTATGCAATTAAAAACCCGTGGCTGCCCTGTGCCATTTAAATCAGGCTCATGGATCTTGAGCTTTGTGGTGTGGACATTCAGACTCAGGTTTCAGCCTGGGTTCTAGAACCCTGCAAGGTGGGAGGGTATCAGAGCTTGAGGTGCAGCCAGAGCACAGAAGTTTACACCAGAAATATGCAGTCCCTTTGCCAGACCCCCAGAGGCACAGGCCAGCCATGTGTTTTTTAAGTTCTGTGTAGACATACCCTGTGACTTGTAATACCTGAAATCTGTTCTTCCATTCAATTTGAAAGTGCTAGTGCGATTTCTTGTTCCTTATTCTTTTGTTCTGCAATTTCTTTGTGCTTGTGGGGGTTTTGCTTTTTTTCCCAAGTTTCATCTTCCAGCTTGACACACACACATTGCGCTCATGTCCAATGTCAGCCACTCTGTATGCTCTGATGTCTTGGAGCACAAATCTAAATTTCCTTCCAATACATAAATTGACAGTCCTGTTCCTGGTGACTCTGCCTAGGGAAACCTAAGTTATTTGTTCGCTACTTTTCTGAGAGAATAGTATTCCACTGATTATAAGCCCTAATACCAGGTGCAGTTCTACCATTTTCTCACCACGCATTTGCTGTCATCCCCACCCTTGCATGGAAATCCCCTTTTCCAAGCAGATATCTTACTTGGGAATACTATCCATCAGAATTTGTAGGCAATTGTAGAACAATCTTTGCTTTCACCACTATCACTAATCACTGGTACTTAACACCGTATAATTGTCCTTTTCAGATATCAGCTGCGTCTACACGTGCACGCTACTTCGAAGTAGCGGCACCAACTTCGAAGTTAGGCGGCGAGATGTCGAAGTCGCTAACCTCATGAGGAGATAGGAATAGCGCCCTACTTCGACGTTCAACGTCGAAGTAGGGACCGTGTAGACGATCCGCGTCCCGCAACGTCGAAATTACTGGGTCCTCCATGGCGGCCATCAGCTGGGGGGTTGAGAGATGCTCTCTCTCCAGCCCCTGCGGGGCTCTATGGTCACCGTGGGCAGCAGCCCTTAGCCCAGGGCTTCTGGCTGCTTCTGCGGCAGCTGGGGATCTATGCTGCAGGCACAGGGTCTGCAACCAGTTGTCAGCTCTGTGTATCTTGTGTTGTTTAGTGCAACTGTGTCTGGGAGGGGACCTTTAAGGGAGCGGCTTGCTGTTGAGTCCGCCCTGTGACCCTGTCTGCAGTTGTGCCTGGCATCCCTATTTCGACGTGTGCTACTTTGACGTGTAGACGTTCCCTCACTGCGCCTATTTCGATGTTGGGCTGAGCAACGTCGAAGTTGAACATCGACGTTGCCGGCCCTGGAGGACGCGTAGACGTTATTCATCGAAATAGACTATTTCGATGTCGCAACATCGAAATAAGCTATTTCGATGTTGGCTGCACGTGTAGACGTAGCCATCGTGTTCTAAATATAGCTCGGAGCAATTAGCTGTTGACTTGGCTCACACTCTATAAGATTTTTTTTTTTCTGTTTTGGAAGTCAGAATTAATGCTCCTTTCTCAACCATCTCATCTCACTGAACACATTACGACTTCATTTTCATTTCTGAATTATTTTTATTTGGTCCTGGATATGGACATCCAAGTACTTCAAGGATTTCAAAATTATATTCATCCATTATTTTAATCTTCTGTCTGGCTTTTACATTTGTACCCAGTGTTTCTTAAACTTTTTGATACCACAGGATACCAAACAATAATATTTTATGTAGGACACCTATTAAAATTTTCTTCAAAAATATTGTCAGACCAAATAAATAAATAAATAAACCAAAGAAACAGCAACATATACAGCAAAAAACAGAATGAAGTAATTTAAGCAGGTAGCATAGCATTGAAGTAGTAACATTGTATCTGGTTTTAATAACAGAAAATATATACCATCAGTGCATGATATCATAAAAGTATCAGATGCTTCTGGCACACCTGTGAGTGGTTCATGGAACATATTTTAGGAAACACTGTTTATAGGTATTGTACTAATCTTGCAGAAACCAGTGTTTATAGTTGCTTTTACTTTTAGTAAAGAACTTCTCAGGCTTGTTTTCCTGAAGCCTTTCCCCACACTTGTGATTTTCCCGAAGACAGCGTCCTTTACTTTGGTATGCTGGTTATTGGGGTGGCTGTGTGTTCCTAAGATATAATTTTTTCTACAGTGATTGTTTGTTAGCTCATCATTTGATCCATAAAATGAAGTCCCAGGGAACTGTTTCTCATCTTTCAACAAGTGTTAATGCCCTTACTCGAATCTAAGGATCATTGAACCAACAAGCCTTCTGCTGCATCAAGGCACAGTCTCCGGAGAAGGATTTTACAAGAAGTATGATCTAAAGCTGACTTGAATTAAAATGATACAAAGCCCTGTGTGAATTCTTAAATTTATTTAAACTTAGTCACGAGGCAGGTTTATCTCCAACTGAGACCATCCATATATCACATATGGATTTCAACAGTTTAAATCTGGTTTTAAATTGATTTAAAGTTTATATCAGTGCAACTCTGAGTGTAGAGGAGGCTTTGCTTTGGCACGTTATGTTGCCCACCCTCATGCTTTTAGTGTAAAGATTTTCGATGTTCTGCTGCATAATTAATTGCATGGTCAAGGCTACTATGCTTTTATTTACTTATTTGTCTGTCATCTCTGGCCTTTGCAATGTTCTCATGACCATACTAGTAGGATTGACTGGGTGTTTCAGGGCACACAAACAATGAATTTCAACATGTTAGATGTTGTTGCTCAGCTATCCTTAACTATTTATATTCCATCCAAACTCAAGAAGTCACATGTATGATTTCAGATCTGAAGTGGGACTAATATAATAATCTAAAGAGTTCTCTTTCATTGAATTTTTAAAGGGAATTAGTAAATACATTACACATGCTGCCTTCGTTTATTGTGCCAGCCTACAAACTTTAATTTAACCCTCTTACGTAACTCTGTGCAGTTTAACAATAAAACTACCCATCTACGTTGTTTGCTGAAGGAATTCAGTTTATAGCTTTCCTCTTACCTGCACTTTGTTGTTGTTTATTCTTCAGGTTCCGGTAATGTAATGATCATTTTTGCTCGCATTACTTCCTGACTAGTACTTGAGGAATATAAACATTTTTTTCAGTGTTTTGTTTACAAGGAACAGTATCTACATGCTTTTCAGAATCACTTTTTGACAATGTCCCAACACTTTCTGATATGCTTGTAGGTTTACTTTGAAATGAATTCTGACGCTTTATGTGTTCACCAACAATCAAAGCAAATACTGATCATGTCGTATATTGAACACTTGATCTTAAAAAAGCATCAGCTGATTCCGACTGAGTGGTCTTTCCAAACAGAGGATAATTTTCTTCATTCTGAGCTGGTTGACCAAAGCCAACTATAACAAATGCATATCCTTTGAAGTCATGTCTTAAAAGTGGCTCATTTTCAGATGTTTATCCATAAAAAAGATTTCCTCTCTGTGAGAATCATCTAGGGAATTTTCAATAGATGAAAGTTTTTGGGTTATTTTGGGGTGTTGCCTTTTTTTTTTTTTTTTTTTTTTTTTTTTTTGTAACTTCAGTAACACACACAACCAGAAGCAACAGTAAAACCTTGGAATTAACTATGATTGGGCAGCAGCACATTTTTCATGTGGATAATACTTTCACCTTCCTTACAGTCTTTTAAGAAGAAACTGTACCCAAAATGATCCTTGGAAAATCAATACATGATAGTAACCAAAAGCAATAAAATTTTGCTCAGTTGATGTTTTATTCACATACCCAGATATCCAAGTCATAAATATTTTTCATCAATGTCTTCAACTTTTATCAGTTGGTATCAAAAAAAAAAAAGGCAGAATGATAGACAACAGTGAAAGTCTTGAATTTTGTGGAGAATCTTAATGGCAATACTGCTTTCAGTACCTTTAAAAATCATTTGTCATTGGAGGATTCAGAAGTGCTTTACTACACATAAAAGGAAATTATTTTTGAAATAATGGTGCATATTCTTAATTCACTTCCAGATTAAGATAAATAGAGAAGAGGAAGAAAAGGAACTTTTATAATGTAATAAAATATCTGCATAAGAAGCTATTCCAGAACAGCTTTTTTTCAGAATGTATTAGTAAATTTTCATGTAGAAAAGACTTAGCAGGTTTTTAGGCAGGGGATGTCTTCCTTATGGAAAGATATTGAAAATACTGTGCCTTTTTAAAGAGGAGACAAACATGGAGAAATACTAACGGTACATAGAATAATAAATGGTACACAGTCCAGTTCTCTTGTGCAATCTCTCATAAGAGCAAGGAGATATTTAAACAAAATGAAAGGCAGCAAATGTAAAATTGACCATCTTTTGCTGTTTTGGGTGTTTTAAAATGCAAAATTAATGAATTAAATATTACAGGACCATTGGGAGATAGGTAAGTAGCGTAACTGTTAGAGCTGGAGGGATCACTTAAGTTCTATATTATTTAGTGAATGATGGAATAATTTGTTGACAACATTTGGTGAATAATTTAATCTACTGAACTGACTTAATAATGGAAAAATATATTTACAAATAATCTGTTTGAAGAAAAACCCTAACTGCATGGGATAAATTATAAACCACTAAAATCAAGTGACTCTAGTTATCATTTTATGAATAACCTTAGCATAGAAAATAAAATCTTGGTGTAATTCAATTAGTTTCAGTGTTAACTTTCCCAAAGTCACACAGCAGATTGGTTGCAATGTCAGGAATACAGCCTATGCTCCCATTCCTGCCACATGTGTGCAAAGGGGGTGTTCCCCCTGTTCAGAGCCAAATGAATTCAGTGGGGGTCTGTGCAGGTTCAACAGTCCGAAGGCACTGAAATGGTGGATTAGAGTCCAGGGTTCTTGATTCAGACCCAGGGACTAGCCACTTTCCACATCACATACTGGTCTTCTTCTAGACATCCAGGAAGAAAGCGGGGAAGGAGTTAATATGAATATGGCCTTTTTTTTGCTAAGTCCGGCTGGAGCTCCTATATGGCTACTTCTGAGCAGGCACAATAGTTTGCCACTTAGAAACTGTTGCTCAGCCTGGCAGTGTGAGATGTCCATGCACTTAGATCTCAGGATGTTCTTCCCCTGTATCCTCAGAATCCAGAGGATTAGGAGGTCCCAACTCTATCTCCTGAAGTAGAGAATATGAGATGAACTTTATACCATTTTATATGCCCCCCCGGAGCTTTTCCAGATTTTACCCCAGAAGGGGTAATCTGACATTTAGAGTCGTTGAACACAGTGGGTCAAATTGCACCCCAATGAGCACCTCCATGCTACAGCAAGGAGATTGTTTTCCTGTTCGGTAGACAGGAGCATTAGTGCTGCTTGAACTGTTGTTAGAAATAGCAGCATAGCCATGGCTAGCCAAAGCCTGCCACTTGGCTTAGCTGTTCCAGTGCAGACCTCAAGGTATGTACCAAGATGGCAAATCCAGGCTGCCTCATTTGCTGTGCGCACGTGTTAGCACACTGCTGTTTCTAGCATGCTAGCTCAAGCAAAACTGAAAAATGTCTGTCTACACTAACTGGGCAGTACAGTCCCAGCTGCTGTGTCAGCACACCAAGAGAAATGGACCCACACTGAGGAACAGGCAGCAATGTTGCCTAGCAAATGCAGATGAGAAAACATGTTTTTGTTAAATTCCATTTCCAGACCCCCTTAACTAAGAAGCAAAAAATAAAATAAAATTAAGAAAAAAATCCTAATTAGTTTTCAGTTTTTATTCTGTTCTAAACTTGAAAGAGAGAAAAAAAACTCTCCCCTGGAAATTTCCCATGAAACTAAGTTCCAAAATATTTTTCATTTGAGACCAGTTGAAAGATTTCATTTTGATAAAGTTGAAGCATTTAAAACTTCTACAAAAATCAGAAGTTTTGTTGTGAAACAAAATATCAAATGTTCTATTCCAAAAACGTCAAGACATTTTAAATGTATCTTTTATGTACTTTTTAATGAAAAGGTCAACACATTTTTCAGAACATTTTTGATTTTGAGAAATATATATATTTTGGAAAACTACATAGATGAAAAATTTCCAGCCTGATCCCTATATGAGATGCTGGTCAAAGGCCTCCAGGAAAACCAAACATTCCTGATATTTCTCAGGTGAAAATCAAGCTGCAATAAAAAAATCTTTACAAAACCTACAGATACAAAAAAGGTAAAAAAATGCTCTTTGCCACCTTTTACTTTGTGGGACACCTTTAAAACAAATGTTCTACTATTTAGGGGATTTTTTTTTTCAATACTGCAACTTTTCTGTTTTTCGTTATTCATATTTTCAGGCTGACAAAAATGTTACCAACCAAATAAGGAAATAATAGTTTTTCATTTGCACTGCTAAGTAAAACTAGCTTCCTTTAAGGAAATGCTGTCTTTCTCTTTCCCTGTGAATATTTTTATTGTAAGCAATCACACAGAATGCCAGGAAATAATTACCAATTGAACGATGACACCTACATATTTTAACCTTATTTAAAATAGCATAATTCATATTATCCTCAACAGGAGATGTGTATAAATATCAAGCCACTTACTTTGGACCTGAATTTGGCTTTAAATAATTAAGTCCAAGCGGCCAAGTTTTAAAATGTTGGCCTAAGTAATTTAACTAAAGTCAGACACAGAGTAAACAGTGCCCAGTTTAGAGTCTTCACTCAGTCCTTATACTGTATTGAAGGCATATAGTGAAAAATAAGCAAACGCTTTCTAGATGACACAGTAATGCCTTTGAGATGCGTTCACCAAGAGTAAAAAGTTGAATAGGACAAGAGGTATTTAAAAGACATAGTGATAAGGAAGTACACGTTCTTTCCCTTTCCACTTAAGTGATGAAAGCCATATGTTAAACCCCAATGTCCCTCAAGTTATGTGAGGGTGGCATTCCCACATACCCTTGCATAACTGGAATTTCACGTAAATTGGGGTGGGGGGCTTTTTTCCCCAGCCAAATGCTCGTTCTGCTGCCAGGAAAGCAGTAGGATCACCTGGAGCTCATTTTGAAAGGTAAGTCCTGGGGTTGGCGGGGGAGGGGCATTGGGGAGGGTTAAGTGGGCTGGGGCCCTGGGAGGGAGGTGGGGGGTTTAAGCCTGGGGTGGTTTAAGGCTGTAGGGGCCAGGGGTTAGAGTTGAGCCAGAGACTGGGGGGCTGGGGGCACAGGGAAGTGGTAGGACAATGAGCTGGAACCATGAGGCTCTGCAGGGGGTGGGGTAGGGATTGAGCTGGAGCTGAGCTTTAGGGGTCATTGAACCGGGACAGTGAGGGGTTGAGCTGGAGCCGTGCGTGCAGTTGGTGAGCTGGGCTGGGGGGCTGGGGGTTGAACTGGGGTCACACGGGGCTGGGGGCTTTGAGCCAGAGCCAAGGGAGCAGGATTTTGAATTGCCCTTAACTTGCATTAATGCAAGTTAAGCACAACTCGAAATTGCGCATTTCAAGGATTTACTGTATTTCTTCATTGCAGCTTGTATTAGAATAATGCATCAAGTTAAACCTTATCCCTGAGAACAAACACCATCTCACTGATAAAGTAGTTTCCTGCTTTTCAGCATTGTTCCCTGCACTTGGACTCCCAATTCATCACTAGGTGCTTCAAAGACATCACAGGCAAAATGTGTCTCGGTGTGGTAGCTGGTGTAGTCATTTAAACCTGTGCAGAGTGAGTGTAAACCACCGCATGGCCAGAATGAGCACATCACTTTTCACAGGTGTAAATGATTACATGTGGGAGGAAGCATCCGGCCCAGCGCCTGGAAGTTCTCCTCCTCTGTGGCACGGCTAATACTCCCTACGTATACTCCTAATGGGCTGAGCGTTTAGCCCGTCATACACATTATCAAATCAGTTGAAGTCATGTAAATTACCTTTGCCATATTTAAAATCTGCTTTTGGTTTACACTGTCTCCTCACCTCCTTCAGGGTTCAGTTTATGTAATGATCCCTCTCTTGCAGGTGTGGCCTTTTAACAGACCTGAACATGTGACCCTCTTCCTTTCAGCCCTCTGCTTCTCCTCTCCTGGCTATTTTTAGGTTTATGTGGCTGAAAATAAGTTACTGAGAGGAACGGGTGGCAACAGAGACTCCCCATCTCTGATATCTTTCGATTCCAGCTTTCTAACTGCAGAATCTGTGGTGAATGGAATTTTGACTGAAGCCTCTGAGCTCGCCAGTAAATGGAAGTGAGGTTTTAAACATGACACTTCCAATTGAGAAATGACCCTTTGCTACCCAGGCCCTAATTCGTCCCTGATCACTTTAAAAGGTTTACTCCAGGGATGAGCGTAATCATTTTCCAGCCTGACAAACCTTGGAGGTGACGAGTTGAGTAAAAAGAGACCCATAGATCAAGGAGTTAATTTGCTCTCTGCCTTCACCACTATTCATTATAACAACACCTGCTGTATTCAATGTATACTCAGTGTAGTTTAAAAAGCTATTAGGAAGAAAAATTAAGCTCAGAGTCAAGTACTCATATGTGCATTCAATGTGTTTTCTCATGGGTTTTGCCCATCATACAGTCCTCAAGAAATCCCAAAAGTCTCCAGGGTACTACAGGTACATAAGCGCTTCAAGTTGATTACATTCCCTTAGTACTGGGTGTGACTGATGTTCACATATGACAATGATTGACGCATGGGCACGGGTTCGGGCCATGTGGGAAGGGGATGGGGGTTAGTCCTGGGCACGGAGGGAGCTGAGGAGTTAATCTTGGGTACAGGTTGGGGCTGCATAGGGGCTGGCGGGTGTTAAGACTGGGTGCAAGGAACTCACTCCACCACCACCAACTTATTTGCTTTAAAGGGCTGGGAACTTCATTGATTAATTGGGAACATTTAAATCAATAACATTTTTAACTGGGCCCGATTGCTCTCTTTTTTTTTCTTTTAATTTTTGTTAAAAAGGCAATCAAATGCCAAAATCTGTGCAAACCTCAAGGGTTGACAGTTAAAACAACTCACACAAAGTGAAACCTTGCAAACATTAGGGATTCAACAGCAACATTATTCAAGGCATGTTGTAAATACTGTTGTATTAACATGAAAGGGAGTGAAGGGGAAGTCTCACAGTACAAAAATATCTACTTCAATATTTTGGCACAAGTGGCGAGTGAAGGGTGACTGAATACAGCCTGGGCTCTGCTTTCATTGCTTCTGCTGACTTATACTTTGAATTTCATTTCTGTATTCCATGTTACAGGCTGTTGCCTGGAAGAAAAAATGTTATGCCGTAGTTGTACTTGTATGCAAATCAATTACACAGTACAGGTAAAAACAACGTATGGAGCCATCCTTCTGCTGATCTTTAACCAAGTCCCAAAGACAGGGTCTGGTTCCTTCTTAGCATATCCGCAGTTGTTGTTATGGTTCAGCAGGATTGTGATGGTTCGCACAAACAGCATCAACAACATATGTGGTGGCAGGCTAAATACTGGTGCCACAACTCTTGGCACAGAGGAAAGCCTACAAACAAGTTTAATATGTAATAATTTTGTGTATTGATTTCATTGAACGACAGCTTTTCAGAAAAATCCCCACATAGTTAGTTCCACAATTGCGCATTGTGTGAAGAAATACTGCCTTTTGCTTGTTTTAAAGCTGCTGCCTATTAATTTCATTGGGGGACCCTTAATTTTTATGCTCTGTGAAATCATTTTCTCCATTATGTTTACACCACACCTGATTTTATAGGCCTGTATCGTATCCCTTTCGCGGTGTCTGTTTTCCAGGCTGCGGAGTCCCAATTTTTTTAATCTTTTCTCAAATGGAAGTTGTTCCATATTCTTAACCATTTTTATTGGCCTTTTCCATAAATTTTCCAATTATAATATACAGGCAACCAGAATTGTGGCCTATTTTATGGTGTGTTCTTTGATGGTGGAGTGTCTTTGTTTGGCAAAGGCATTTTTAAATGTGTGAGCGCTGCCTCAGGCGCATCCTTGGATATCATGGAAGGCAGAGTGACCAACACTGCCATCCTCGAGCAAGCTGGAATTCCAGCCATGCACACCCTCCTCAGGCAGAGTCAGCTCCTCTGGCTTGGCCACGTCCACAGGATGAATGATGGAAGGATTCCAAAAGACATCCTGTATGGTGAGCTAGCCTCTGGCAAAAGACCTCCCGGACGCCCCCAGCTGCGCTACAAAGATGTCTGCAAGAGAGACCTCAGAGAGGTAGACATCGAGCTGGACAACTGGGAAGAACTAGCAGACGACCGCAGCAGATGGAGGCAGGGGTTACACAAGGGCCTTCAGAAGGGCAAGATGAAGATCAGACAGCTAGCGGAGGAGAAGTGAATGCACAGAAAGCACACGAAGGACTTGCCAGACACCCACCACATCTGCAAGAGATGCAGCAAGGACTGTCACTCTCGTGTGGGTCTTCATAGTCACAGTAGACGCTGTAAATGAAGTCCTCAATTGAAACTATAAAGGGCGCCATCCATAGTCTATGCAGACTGAAGGATGCTTACTACTACTGAAGGTGTGTGTTGCAAGCTGTCTCTTCAGAGCATATTCTATGAGAGCTGAAGGCCTGGCTGTGTTCAGCAGATGTCTTGTTGTGTTGGGGTGTTTACTGGGTCTATGAAGGTAGCCGTGTTGATTCATGAGTTTCTTCTATCTAGCTGTCTGTAGGATCCCAAGGTTGAAGCTATTGGTGGTGTATGGGAAATTCATGCTGGCATGGAAGTGCTCTAAAGAGAGGTTGATGGCTGGCTGGCAGTGTGCCTCCTAATATTTTAGCCTGGGCAAGATTTGGGGGCACAGTGGGGAGGGGTTAAGGCTGGGTGTGGGTTGGGACCATGGGGGCGGTGGGATATGGGGCAAGCCTGCGCATGGTTTGGGGCTGCACGTGGGGAGAGGTTTAAATTGCTGGGTGGCAGTTTGGGGCTTGAGTTCTGCCACCTTTTCCTAGAAAAAAAGCACTGTTCATATTTATATTCATAACCCATTTTCCATGAAGCAAGCGTCTGTGTGTCCATCACAGAGGGGTAGCTGTGTTAGTCTGTAACTTCAGAAACAACAAGCAGTCCTGTGTCATCTTAGAAACTAATAAATGAGCTTTTGTGGGTACTGGTACGCTTTTCAGTTCTGAAGAAACAGTGCAAGAGCATTCTTTGAGGGAGGCGCTATGTGTACACTACATCATAAAGTTGAATTTAAGGCAATTAAATTGATTTTACAATGTCACTGTCTTCACTGTAAATGCCATGAGGTAGATTTTAGGGAGCGCTAAGGTTGGTATCATAACGCAGTGAGAACTGACTCGACGTAGCGTCAAGTTCAAATGAAGTCTAGTGTGGAAATGCCGTGTCTTTTAATAGACTTTATTAGACTTCACAGGTGTCCCATATGCATCCCACAATGCCTACAGTTGTCCGCTCTGGCCACTTTCATCTCCACTGCTCTCCAGGTGCACAGGAATTAGGGAACAAGAAGCCCACAAAGTTGAATTTGGCACCAGGAAGCCCATGGCAGCTAGTCTGTGGGATCATACTTGTATGAGAGGCTGAGAAATTTCTTTCTTTCATTGCTATCAGTGTGGTGAGTGCATCCACCCATTGAAAATAGCCCCAACACAGAGTTCATGGGTCTGTCTCTCCCTCTGTAAGATGTGCACTAGGATTTTTTTTCCACCGCTGGTGCCAGCCCCTGCCCCACCACACCATTTGGCAGGTAGGCTGTGGGGGGTCATGCCTGCATGAGAGGCTGAGAATCTCCTTTTCTGCAGATTACATTTGTACAGGGGCAGCCCCTCCTTCCCCACACAGGCACCATGCAGTCGCGGTCTTTCCTGCGCCCAACCACACCATGTGGCTAGCTCCCAACCCAAAAAAAGATTTGCCTGCTGTTCAGCGTGGACTAGGCTGCCATGTCCTGGCAAGCGTGTAGTGAGGGCTCCAAAAGTGGGAAAGATTTTGGGGGTTTTGCGTTGCGAGGGCAAGTCTCCCCCCATGGCAAAGATTTTGGGGGCTTGCTGCCACCAGGAGGAAGGCTACCACCCGACACCAAAGATTTCGGGGACTTGGCCCCTCACCTGAGCAACACTGAAGGGACCATTTCAACTGGCCCTTCAACCAACAACCCCACACCACACATCCACTCATGCACGTGGAAATTTGGTGAGCTCCATCCCCCATGATGGACACAGCTTTGTGGTGTAGTGGGAAGCCAAAAACCCCACATCAAAAGTCAATGTTAGGCAATTGAGCGTGGCAGCAATAAGCCAACTTTGTGGGGAATTTGTAGGGAGGTGACGATAGTCACATTCGAATTTATAAAACTCAGTATTACAAAATCGATTTTAATAAATCAGAATTTATCTTGTAGTGTAGACATCTTTGGACCTTGCTCCAACCTGCAGTTTCCTACGCCTGATTTGCGAAGTCTTTATAATATGATTTAATGTGTTGGCATTTCATTTGGTCTTTCATCAGCAAAGAATTTTTCTCTGGCTAAGGAAAGTGATTAGGCTGGAGCTGGGCTTTGTCTGCAGTCATATGGCTTGGATTTTATAATTATGTTTTAAGTTTACATAGAGCTATTATATGATAGACCCATTATAAATACATTTCAGCAGGACTGACCTAGGATGGAGTTATAGTAATAAATGGAATTCTGTGCAGATTACTGTGGTGGGATCTTTTAAATAAAAGTTTAAAACCTCTTTGATATATGGATGAGGAGGGTGACATTTTCAAAAGCACTCAGCATTAGCCTAACTCTACTCCCATCCAAGTCAATAATTAAACTCCCATTGATTTCAGCAGAAGCAGAGCTCAGGCAATACTGAGCACTCTTGAAAATCCTATGCTAAAAAATTCAATTGATGCGTTTTGTAAAAACAGGAGCTTGCCTTGTTTTTCTTAGACAAAACTGCTTACTACTTCTCCACTCAGAGTTGCTTGCTTCTTGGTGCTAGGGTGCATACCTTGGCAAAGAGAATTGCCTATTTGAACAAAGGCTGTTCCTGAAAGTACTGCTGGTCTGTGTTGCTACAATATCACCATCTATCCACTGTGGCACTTACTTGACCCTGTCACTGTAGGATCTGCCATCTTCACAAATATTTGAGAACAGGAAAAATAACTCTCTCTTCTGTAATAGAAATAGCTTGATTAGATGTGGCGTCATCCCTGCTGTAGAAACAGTGACTGATCTTGTGCTGTCATGACTCTTCAGAAAGAGTTGCCTATGTGACTGGAAAACATTTCTCCCTGAAGCCCATTCCCCAAAGGGCTACTTAATTTACTGGGGCGGGTGGGGGGTGGCAGAGAGTTTTCTCAGACTCCGAGGACATGCGCTTTGAAAATACAATATACACTCCCAAGGGGTGGAGTTTTTGTATTTGCATCTTTCATTCCTCTCTTTCCTTCTCCTCTCCCCACTCATTTTTAAGAGTTTAAAAACCCTATGGCAGGGACATGTTATCTATATATGAGTAAACTAAGAAAAAAATCCCTCAATCTTCCATGAAAATGTTTATTTTTTCAGCAAAAATTTGAATATCAAAATATTTTGGCAACTACCACTATGTTGTTGTAATGTCTCATGGGAACTGTAGTTTGCTTGCCTCGTGATTCCATTCGCCTGGATAAGTAAGGCTTTCTGATCAGACTACATCTCCTATTATGCACTAGGATCTTACAAAGGCGGGGTGGTGACAATGCATCGTGAGAATCTTTGACCAGGATGCATTGTAAGCGATGGCCAATTGTGGAGCCAAACCCATAGAAGAGGCATCCAAACTACAGCTCCCATAAGGTACTGTGGCAGCTTAGCTAAACCAATATATTTCAGTTTCCAGGAACATCTTTTTAATAAAAAAAAATCAAATTTTTCTTTTTAAAGGAGATTCTTTTAATGAAAAAACTTTAGTCAGAAAATCAATTTTCCTTCACTAGTTTCCATACCAGTACGTTGCTACCAATTTCTTTTTCAGCTAGCCCTCGTGTAAGTTGGACAGCAGTGATAACAGGACCAGTGTATGCGAGTAAATAGCCTTCTCATCATTGTTGCTCTCTGAATGAGTCCGTGTGGAAAAATAAGACCCTATCTGGATTAAGATGACATTTGGAATTAGTGTCTTTATATTCAGATGTTCATCCAGTTGTCAGTTTTCTTCCTTACTTCATTGTAACAAGAACACTTTGGCTACGTCTACACGTGAAGCCAACATTGAAATAGCTTATTTCGATGTAGCAACATTGAAATAGGCTATTTCGATGAATAACGTCTACACGTCCTCCAGGGCTGGCAACGTCGATGTTCAACTTCGACGTTGCGCGGCACCACATCAAAATAGGTGCTGCGAGGGTACGTCTACACGCCAAAGTAGCACACATCGAAATAAGGGTGCCAGGCACAGCTGCAGACAGGTTCACAGGGAGGACTCAACAGCAAGCCGCTCCCTTAAAGGGCCCCTCCCAGACACAGTTGCACTAAACAACACAAGATACACAGAGCTGACAACTGGTTGCAGACCCTGTGCCTGCAGCATGGATCCCCAGCTGCTGCAGAAGCAGCCAGAAGCCCTGGGCTAAGGGCTGCTGCCCACGGTGACCATAGAGCCCCGCAGGGGCTGGAGAGAGAGCATCTCTCAACCCCACAGCTGATGGCCGCCATGGAGGACCCAGCAATTTCGATGTTGCGGGACGCGGATCATCTACACGGTCTCTACTTCGACGTTCAACGTCGAAGTAGGGCACTATTCCGATCCCCTCATGAGGTTAGCGACTTCGACGTCTCGCCGCCTAACGTCGAAGTTAACTTCGAAATAGCGCCCGACACGTGTAGCCACGACGGGCGCTATTTCAAAGTTAGTGCCGCTACTTCGAAGTAGCGTGCACGTGTAGACACAGCTTTTAAGTACAGCAAAATATATAGGCAAAACCTCAGCTGAAAATGCAGAAACCTTCCCAGAGCATTTAGCATCAAGTAAGATAAGAAAAGAGTCTAAGCACATTGTTCACTGGAATGCCAGACCCAGGAGTCTATTCTGAATAGGGGTAGTGTGCATTCTTATGTCTGTACCTTGCTCTCTGCAAAAAAAGAATGTGTCAGAGCTGTTGAAGAGTTTTTATGTAATGATCTTTCTATTGGACTGAAAAAGTTGAGCTGCTCTTTTAGCTCACTGATCGTGTCTGGTGTTTTGAAAGCTGAGGGTTATTATGAATTCTATTGCTGGGGTATGTGGCCGGTTCATGACTGTGGAATCTATTCAGATGGTATGTGACCATGAATTAGTACAGTAGGGAGCCAAATGTAACTTCTTGCAAGGCACTGACTAAGGAGGCCAAAATATTTGCAAGCTAAAAAAAGGCCACAATACTGTACAGAGGCTATTTAATCCCACTGTTTGAACTTGCTTTCAATTCAGATTTTAATCACTTGAAGCATAGTTGAATTGCATAGAAATGTATCCTGGCTTGGATACACAGTTTGAACTGCCTCACAACAGCTTTTTTGTTTAAACTTGGTGAGATTTTGGTGCCTCCGAAGGGCACTCTTAAATTCCCTCTTTCTACCATTCCAATTTTTCTCAAATCTTTGTACTGGAAGATTTGCACTTTGTACTAGCAAATCTGAGAATGTAATCACAAAGCAAAAGTGATGTCCGCAGCTCAATTAGTAAGATATGAGAGAGCGAGAGAGCAATTTCAGTGAAGGGAGTACTAAAATATTAACCTTCTGCCTTTGCCCTATTATTATAACTTTACATTATGTGTTGTTCCAGCAGATTTAGGGAGGTACACAGATGTTCCTGAACCAGAGAGCTCCGGGCCTGGGAGCCCAGTGGCAGGTGATTAGTGCCCCAGGGAGGTGTGCCTGCAGGGGACAGGGACTGGGGCACACTGCACCCCACCCCACACTCACGAATGCATCCCCCTGATTCCCTGCAGGTCGTCTGGGCCATCAACAGGGTCCTCCTATGGCAGCTGATCTGCATCAGGAACCTGGACAACACCATCCAGAGCTTTGAGGACTTGGGTTTCCCAAACTGCTTCAGGGCACTGGACAGCACACATATTGCCATCCGGGCCCCGGAGCGCAGCTACCACTACATGGTCCTGCAGGTGCTCGTTGACACCAACGGTCAGTTCCAGGACATCTGCATGGGCTGGTCCAGCTATGCCCACAACGCCAGGGTCTTTCAGAACTCAGGGCAGGGCCGCCACATGGCTGAGGGGACCTTCATCCCGCAGCAGAAGTTCCCCAGCAGGGACATGACAATGCTTCCCTGCATCATGGCAGACATGGCCTACCCTCTGCAGGCCTGGCTGATGAGGCCATATATGGGATACACGCAACCTAGCCAGGACATTTTTAATGAGTTGCTTCAAATGCCTCCTCACGAGGCTGGAGGCGGACCTTCACAGTGTCCCAGCAGTGGTCAGGGCCCGCTGCACCCTGCACAAACTTGTGGAGGCTAAACATGAGCCATTTGTGGAGGGGTGAGCTGCTGAGACAAGGTGTGGGTACAAGCAGCCCCATGCCACCTGGCCCAGCAGCACAGGGTACTGCACCAGGCCTTTGAGTGGGGGCCACAGTGACCCCCCCACCCTGTACATCACCACCACCACCCCCATGCACACACACTCCCCATACACATGCACAGGGGACATGAGGTTAACCCCGCCAATAAACAGTTTACTTGCAAGTTACAATTGTGCCTCTGGGTACTCAAAGGAACTATATACAGGCGGGTGGGGGAACAGCTAACGGGGATTGGGGGAACCATATACAGGCAGGTGGGGAAAACGGCTAATGGGGCTGGGAAGACTATATACAGGGGCATAGCAGCCTGGGTGGGCATCCTGTAAGCCCCAGGAGGGCTGAGGGTCAAGTGGGGGGCTCTACCCCTTGATGGGGTGGGTCAATGGCCAGGATCCCTGTTGCCTGTGCATGCCCCTTCCCCCCCATGTCTGGGGGCCCCATCGGGGCTGGGCTGGGGTCAGCAGCACACATACGTAATGGCAAGGCTGAGGCGAGGTCCCCATGGCCTCGCCAGGGTTGACACAGGTGGAGCGGGGGTCACAGCCTCCTCCTGGCCAGCCCTGGCCAGCAACGTGCAGGCCAGCTGTACAAGGCCAGCTGGGGCAGATGAGTTGGGACCAGGAAAGCAAGGTCAGTCTCATGGGCGGGGGGGCTGCTGCAGGGGGTGAGTTGGTATGGGAGGGGGGATTGGGGTTGCGGAGGAGATTGGAAGGGGGAGGCAGGACAGTGGCTAGGCGACGGGGGCGGGGGGGATGGGAGAAAGTGGGGTGGGAGTGGGAGGGGTAGGGGCAGGAGTGGCTAACGATGAAACAGTGCCTGGGGCCAGGTGGCCAACCATGACCTGGGTCAGGGCATCAAGGTTGGCTGCCAGCTGGTCCCAGGCATGCCACTCTATGGCGAGCCACTCCTGCAGTACACCCATGAGGTCCCACAGGGCTGCAGTGTGGGCTGCATCCCCCTGCCACCGCCTCCTCCTCCTCCTCCTTCCCACCCTGATAGCACCAGCAGATGCCCCGGCAGCAGTCCTGCATCGTCCCCAGTCTGGGTCTGGGCCGCTCCCCCTGGCCTTCAGTGGTTGGGCTCTCTGGGCCCGGGACAGGGCTGGTCCAGCTGCTGGAGCTGTGGAGACAGAAGAGGGGAGAAGAACAGGCCGTTAGTCCCAAGAAATGGCCCCTGTGAACCCCCTGTGCCTCTCCCCATCCTGTGAGCCCTTCGGGGACCACTTACTGGATTTCCCATATGGGTGCTGTGAGTGCAAACTCCCCTCCACCTGCCTCGGTCCCTCCATGGCTGGGCAGCCCCTGGTGCTGTCCCAGTCTCGTGCTGAGAGCTGCGTATTGGCCCTCTGAAGCTGGGAAAAGTGCTGTGTGGATGGGCTACAGTGACCCCAGATAGGACCAAGTGCCCCCTTCCCATATCCTGGGGTGACTGGCATGTACCTCTGGGTCCCTTGGTCAAGGCACGGTTGGAAGAGACCCAACTGGATGTGATGTCGATGACGAGGGACCCCTCACTTGAGTCCTCATCATTGCTGATGGTCTGGAGCAACCTGACCGTCCGCGGGCGCCTGGTGCTGGCTGCTGATCCCAGGAAGTTCTCTCCCTCTGTCTCTGTCTTGGGTTCCAGCTGGGTGTCGGGGTCCACTGTTTCAAGGACCACAAAGGGGGTCCCAGGGGCAGCTTGTGGGCGCTTCCCCCCACCACCTGGCCATGTCCTGAGACCTGCAATATCCCTGGCAGAGCTCCTTAACCTGGGACCTCACCTGGTCCGGGGTGTGAGAGGGATGACCCTGGCTGGTGAGGCCCTTGGAGAGGCACGTGAATGGCACAGTGTTGCAGTGCCAGACCTCCGTCTGGTGCAGGACCTCCTCATCTTCCCAGAAGGTGAGGTGGTCCCCCAGCTCAACCTTTGTCCAGAAGGGGGCCCGGCACTTCAGGGCCTGGTTCCCTCCTGGGAGTGCTCTCCAGTCTCTTTGGAGGGACCCTGGCATGTGTGGAGGTCCAGGGTGCTGGCCAGGGAGCAAGTTGGGCTGGCTGTGGCATCACAGAGTGGGCTCCCTGCTGCCTGTGTGCTCTCAGCTTCTTGCCTGGGGGTTTGTGGGTGCCTGCTTCCTAAAACACAGCCGGATGCCAGAGCCATAGAGCTTCACGTGTGCAGTGAGTGGAGCCACCACCAGCCAGCTGATCAGCACCATGGAGGACCCCCCTCTAGACACAGCTGGCTGCAGAGCACCTACACTTGCTCTTTTTAGCACAAGCTTTGGCAAAGGGGTACTCTTCCCACCGCAGGAACAGAGGACCGACTTCAATTGAACAGCCCCTTTCTTTCGAAGTTAATTTCAAAAGATCACGGTGTGTGTAGACACTCTACGGGTAATTGCAAAAGAAGGCCATCTTTCAACCTCAATTTCAAATGTACTTGCTAGTGTACACGCACCCTTGGACAATTCATTATAAACCCAGCTATTTAGGGATACAACAAAGACTTTTCAAGCACTTCAAAACTAAAAATTGCATACATTTTTCATCTCCAGTCTACCAATTGCCATGAAACACCATCATCTCAACATCGAAGAAGGTCTCCTATCTGTATGTGGGCTAAGCACTGCTAGATATCTTCCTAGTAATGGCAATGACCGAATTCAATATTTTGAGCACTGTTTTCCTTTAACCTAATTAAGATTGTTATAATGAAACACCACAATTAAAGAGCACTTGTAACCTCCTCTGAAATGACCTTTAAGATTTATACTCAATCTGATTTTGATTAAATAGTGCCTAACTACTATAGTAAGAGCCACCATACAGGGTGCAGCTTTTTAAATTATATATATATATATACACACACACACACACATTTAAAAAAATGCCTGATTTTGGTTTGTTTCAAAATATCCTTTTGTTATATGCTACTCTACTTGATCTATTCTAAGTAAAATAAATAAATAAATAAATAAATAAATAGGGCTGCAAATATTAGCCACTGTTTGTGCAACAATTGCCAAACTCCAGGGAATGCTGTTTCCAGGGTGAATGTCTCTAATCCAGCACTCTCGGGACCTGACCATGTGAGAGAATTTGCCCTACCACAGGAGGACAATATTGTCTAACATTCCCAACACTTGCACTGCTTACTAGGCTCTTAGAAGACATTTAGGGGTAAATTACAGTGAAATAGCAGCACAGAACACTGAAAGCCAGGACTGGTGGCTGTGAACAAACTTTACGGGACCACAGGAAACTTGGCCGCACCCAAAAGTGCTCATCCAGCTAACTAAAATCATGCTGGATTACGGATGTTGCTGATCAAAAGCCTGCTGGACTAGAGAGGTTCAACCTATAGCAGAGGGTGTCTTTTACTGATGTTTATTGGTAGGAACCTCACCTGTGCAAAGTGTGTATGAAATAGTCCCCTCATACTAATAGTGGCATTTTAGTTTCATTTTCCACAGATTATAGTTGATTCCTCCTACTGAAGGGTGAGGAAGAATCAGGCCTTCAATTATATCCTAACAACTCATTTGAGCCGTGTCTACACGTGCACGCTACTTCGAAGTAGCGGCACTAACTTCGAAATAGCGCCCGTCACGGCTGCACGTGTTGGGCGCTATTTCGATGTTAACATCGATGTTAGGCGGCGAGACGTCAAAGCTGCTAACCCCATGAGGGGATGGGAATAGCGCCCTACTTCGGCGTTGAACGTCGAAGTAGGGACCGTGTAGTCGTTGCGCGTCCCGCAACATCGAAATTGCTGGGTCCTCCATGGCGGCCATCAGCTGAGGGGTTGAGAGATGCTCTCTCCAGCCCCTCAGCTCAATGGTGGCCACGTGGAGCGGCCCCTTAAAGGTCCCCTCCCCCTCCCTTTCCTGTGCCTGAGTGCAGGGGTGAGCCAGCTCCATAAATGTCTGCCGGCTCATCCTGAAGTTCCTGAGCCAGCGGTCGTTGTCCCACTCCTCAAGCACCAGCCACTCCCACCAGTCGGTGCTGGTGGGGTAGCTCCACAGGCAGCGGCGTGTGAGGCGGGGGGGGGGGGTCGGGGTGCTGCAGGGTTGGGGTGTGAGTCCTGTTCCCCTGCGGGCCGCTCCTCCTCCGGTGTGGCAAGGAGGTGCTCAGCTGCCTCCCGCATGGCATGGAGCAGGGCAAGCCCTGCTCCTGCAGGGGCGGCTGGGTGGACCTCTGGCGGCGGCTGCTGCTGCTGCTGCTGCTGCTGCTGGGTGTCCATGACTGCGTCGCCCGAGGTCTGCGTGCCTATGGCTCTTCAGACCGTGTGCCGTGCAGGCTGAGTGTGTCTGGGAGGGGCCCTTTAAGGGAGCGGCTAGCTGTTGCCCCGGAAGCGCTAGTCCACCCTGTGACCCTGTCTGCAGCTGTGCCTGGCATCCCTATTTCGATGTGTGCTACTTTGGCGTGTAGACGTTCCCTCGCAGCGCCTATTTCGATGTGGTGCTGCGCAACGTCGATGTTGAACATCGACGTTGCCAGCCCTGGAGGACGTGTAGACGTTATTCATCGAAATAGCCTATTTCGATGTCTCCACATCAAAATAGGCTGCTTCGAAGTAGGCTTCACGTGTAGATGTAGCTTTGGTGTTCTAAGGCTTCTGCAGGTATAACTGAGGTAGAATTTGTCAATAAAACTTTGAGTACTTTTAGCAGCCCAAGGACTTCTTAGTACCTAAATATATAGGCACCAATTCCAGAAAGCATTAAAGCACTTGCTTAATTTAAATCACGTGGGTGATCCAGTCACCAGAAAAGTATTTATGCAGTTGAATAAGTGCTTCGATAAATAGTGAGGAATTATTTACAGGTTTAAGGTTTTGGGTACGTGTTTAAGAGCTTTGTTAAACCAAGGCCGGTTTGTTCTTTTTACAAATTAAGGCCTAATTGTCACATGACTAATTGGGATGTTTGAGACTGCTAAGGCCTGCTTTTCAGAGATGCTGAGCTCCCATAATTCCAGATCAGTTCGGTGTCAGCTCTAAGTGCCCCACATGTCCAAAACCCAGACCATTCCGTTGCAGATGGGGCACCTCAAATTAGCAGACACGTCTGTTAGTGTTGACACGTAAAATTAAAATAAGACGATGTCTTAAGAGGCAGAGAATCAAATTGCAACCTCTGCTAAATCCATGCAACCCTTTTGCTGACCATAATGCAAAAATGAATCTCAAAACAGCCGGTTTAACAAGTGATTTGTCCTCAGTTGCTGGATGTGGTTGAGAAAATTGTTTGAATGAGTCTTGTTCCACTCCCACGCTCTTAGAGCCTGATCCAAAGCCCGCGAACTCAAGGCATCTTTTCATTATCTTCAGTGCTCTTTGAACTAGAGCTGTAAAGCATCAGATCATTCTTCTATTGACATGAATGGGATTTCTGCCACTGACTTAACTATGAACAGGTCCAAGCACAATATTACCACCTATATGAAAATAACACATTAGAAACTCCCACATGTGTACATGCTATAAATATCATAGCAATATCATATAGTAGTGGTTTAATTTCAGTATATATGTCCCAGCTCTCAAACAATGTTCCCATGAGAAATAAGGATAAAAAGTTGTAATAAGAGTCACATGTCTTTTGTAAAAGTTTAAATAACATACAAAAGCATTTTTTGGTCACGTTTTAGGACTTGCGTTTTTAGCCCTCTAATGCTCCAAGAATCTAAACTAATTAAAAAGAAGGGTGGGACATGGCATCCAGAGAACCATTTGTTCCCTATACCCTGTGTTGTTTTTTCACTTCAACCCTGGGACCCAGATGGCAGACTTCACTAGATATGTTTCACTCCACAAACATCTGGCTCTCTGGCAGAGCCTCCCAGCCAGTTGTGCTGCCAGCTGTTCACTTCACACTCCAGTAAGGTAGCTTTGCTTTTCTTGGTCTGTAGGAGTCACCAGGTCACACAGATACCATTCTCATCTCTCTAACCTCTGACCATCCTCCTATTTCAGTTCATGATCGTATTCTTGTCCTGAGAAGATTTAGTACGGCTGTCTCAGGGAGACCCCTAGAAGTGCTGCTAAATGCAAATAAATGTGTATCAACACCCATTTGTATTTCTACTTCCGTCTCTCTTTCTGGTCAGCTCACATGATTTCATCCCATACCTACAATGGCCTCTTCAGAAGAGCCATCCCTTGCCTAAGATTTGGTGTGTGTGGGCAGTGGTGTATTTCTTTTTCTCAAGCCTGTAGTGTCTGGAAATCTGCTTGTTCTGGGAGTCACAACCAGGAGCACTAACAGCAACATGTGGCAGGGTGGGGAGTGATTCAGTAGGCCAGAATCTTCTTTTAAAAATGCTCCATTGCACATCTGCACTTTTAACCTGAGAAGGGAGTGGGCTCACTATACCACAACCTTGAGCAAAGAATGGAGACTGAAGAGTAGAAATGGTTGATTTTTAACATGTACTGAAATTTTGATAACAAAGTTTCCAAAGAAATTTTGTCAGCTTTCTCACTTCCATTTTTCAACAACTCTAATGGAAAGGATAAGAGAAGAGGAAGGTTGCTTGAAGAAAGGAATTATTTTGAGCATAGGCTATGGACAAGAAGAGAGATACAAAATAGATGAGAGAGAGGTGGTACGGCCAAGGGGGCCTAAGAAATAGATGGTATCTATAACCATGCTCTCAAAGATCTTGGAGAAACAGAATTGAAAAATATATTCCACTGCTTAGTCTTGCAGGGCATAAGGTGCACATGCTTTCTGCAAGGGACAAGAACACAGGAGGTACTGTTACAGTTTTGGGAGACTGATGGAAGTCTTTGTCTCCATATCTGTTGCTATGTAATTCTCAATTAACCACACACATATAGATAAATGCATGCACAAAAAAAAAATGAGGGTGTTGCATAAGTTTGAATCAGTAAATATTTTAGGGGATAGACCCTTAGGTGGTGTAAACTGCCACAGCTGCACTGTTGATATCTTTTTCATTTTATGAGTTTCAGAGCTGAGCTCATTCTTACCAGCTTAGCCTCACCTTTTTAGGCCCTCAAAACAAAAAAGCAGTCATGTAGCACTTTAAAGACTAACAAAATAATTTATTAGGTGACAAGCTTTCTTGGGACAGACCCACTTCTTCCGCTCTATAGCCTTGCCAGAACAGACTCAATATATAAAGCACAGAGGTCCAAAAATTGCCGACCTTGATAACAATTTTTCTGTTTTGTCAACCTTGAAAATAATTTTTGGACCTTTGTGCTTTATATATTGAGTCTGTTCTGGCAAGGCTATGATCTGAAGAAGTGGGTCTGTCCCACGAAAGCTCGTCACCTAATAAATGTTTTTCTTAGTCTTTAAAGTGCTACATGACTGCTTTTTTGTTTTGATAGAATGTAGACTAACACGGCTATTTCTCTGTCACTGTTTAGGCCCTGTCTACATAAAAGATGATTGCACTGGTGTAACTACAGTCATCTAATTACACCCACTGGGATTTTCTCAATTTTTTCTAATGTAGACAGGCCCTAAGTAGATTTACTGAGTTATGCTTATACCATACCACTCATTTTATACTTGGCTGGGTGCAGAGAGGAATAAGGCAGAAGAAGAAAGACTGGACATTAGAGTTACTATCATTTTACAAGACAGCAGAATTGAAGACGGGCAATCCCCAGCCTCCCAAAAGAAAAACACAACTTCAGTTTATCTGCTTCACTGCAGTCAGTCAAGCTATGCCAGTCTGCATGTATGATGCTGTACTAATAGAAATAGATTATATCTATTTGCAGGATATGTTCAGCTGATCCTTCAAATACAGTCTGCATGATAAGCAATATTATATTGATAGTTGTGTAAGTATTACCATGGGGGTATATGCTGAAGGTGAAAAGATTTCTCATTACAATTTGTAATATGATATCCCCTGAATAGAACTGTCAGAGCTGTTTGGAAAAATTCAGAATGTGGGGAAAAATACATAATAAATTTGTGCCTTATTTTACATACTTCTGGAGCTGAGTCAGAAAATTTCAAATTTCTACTTTATCTTAAAATTTGATTTAAAATTGAAATTTTCACTGCTTTAATGTGACAATTATTATTCGTTTAAAAGAATAATTACATGCTTTTAAAAAACACTATATAGACAAAAACAATGAAATCTGTGTTTAAAATGACTTGGTAATTGCTGTTAGACATGCACTGATCTTAAACCAAGAAAAAGTTTAAGCATGTGCTTAATATTGGTAGGATTTAAGCATCTGCTGAAGTGCCCTTCTTAACTGAGGAAGCATGCCAGAACGCTGCTTTTTCAATGCACACAAAAAGTTGGTTTTTACTATAAGTGCACACACTAATAATGTAATCTTAACTGTGCTAGACCGTGTTCAATCCATAAAAAGGCATTGCTTTTGTGTTATGATGCTGTAACTTCTAACCCAGATTTAAAGGGTATAAAGATCAAGATATTTTCATAATGTGTAAGACTGCATGTTTAACTCGTTGTTGTTTTAACCCCCCTCGAAGCCTGAAGCTGAAATCTGTTTCCTCACTTCTATAGATGCCTTTCTTTTCCATTGTGTGACTATGCAGGGTTGTTATTGTAGGGTTGTGCTCCTGAGCATTGAGCAGCTGGGCTGGCTGTGTTTCTTTTTAAGTTCACTGAACCATTTGATCTAAAACAAAACAATATAGCAAAGGATAAACCATATAGCCTGGGAGCAACTGTTTTCAAGTACAGAAAAACAAGCCAACAAACAATGAAATTACTAGCTTTTGGCTACCTCTCACATCAGTGGACACTTTATCAGGCTTTTACAGAGAAGAAATTATCTTAAATTGATTAGCTCTGTTTCAGTGAAGTTTCAAACAGAAGGTAATTACTCATTCGGAAGATTCTTTGCCATTTTACAATGTGTCCATGTGCCCATTGAGTGGAAGAGCCTACCAAATTTACATGATTCTCAAGATCACTTATGGAAAACACTTCAGTCTGAACAGTACGACTCTTCTCCCACAAATACTTTATTTGTAGTAATACTTGAGCTCTTCAGACCACAAGGCCTGGTGCAAAGAACTACATAAGGAACAAATGTTCCATAATGGGCTTTTCAGTCTAGCAAAGAAAGTAAAACATTGATCCAATGGCTGGAAGTTAAAGCTAGGCATATTTCTACTGGAAACAGTGGATCATTTTTTAACCAGTGGTGCACTTTACCAACGGCCATGGCAGCTTCTCCATCATTAGCTATTTTTATATTTGTGTGTTCTTCTGAAAGATATGATCTAGGAATTATTTTGTGGATGTTCTATGGCCCTCATTATACAGGAAGACAAACTACAAGATTACAGTAGACGCTTTTGACTTTGGAATCTATGCCCTCTATAAAATACTTATGAAAAAGACAGGCCCGAGACTACTCATATGCATGTGTTTGCAAGGTCAAGTTATTAATCGAAACAGACTTATTCTTACAGAGCTTCAGGGAGAGAGAGAGATTTGGAAAACACTGCGGACAGACCGAATGAAGATTCTGGAAAGCTCTAACATTATTGGGTATTCTTTTGCGACCCCTGCTGTTCATTTAATAATGTGCCTTCAGAACACTGTATCTGGAAGTCAGCGCTGATTGTATTTTCACTTCCATCAGAGGAAAAGCAAAGAAAGTACATGAACACATGTTTGTTTATATTATTTATTACATTATCTATGTCTGCATTTTATACTTCAGTCAAGTGACTTCTAGCTTCTTTAATACAAAATTCCAGATGCAGTTCTAGCTGAAATGGCAATAAAAATTATTTGAACGTTTTTGTGTTCATGATCTCAAATCTGAGTTCAACTTGCTGGTACTCTGTAAGGGAATAAGTGTTTAAAATTTTTCCATTTAAAATATGATTGCATAAAATGTTCTCAGTGACAGA